>NC_080597.1:14203519-14545519 GCF_027887145.1 Ammospiza caudacuta
GGACACACCACCAGCTGGAGCTTTAGCTGCTCCAGAGAGTAAAAAGGCACCAAAATTTCCTCTATGCCCTGTTATTGTCATACCTTGTTACCATTTAGTGGTGGGGACAAGAAGCATCAAATGTGGCAAAGTTTGCCACTGATCAAGCCTTACATATGTCTACAGAAAAAACAGGAATATTACCTTATATAGGGGCTAAGCCAATGTAAGTGGATTTGTCCGTGTACTACTGGGGTATGAATTTACCTGGAAATTCTCTCTGATGCGTTGTGGATTGAAACTTTTTGGAATCACCACCACCCCTCGCTGGACGTTGAAACGCAAAGCGATCTGTGCCGCAGTCTTGTTGTACTTCTTGCCAATGGCATTCAGCACAGGATCCTTCAGTAAAGGAGGGGAGGACACATTTACCCTGGAAAAAAAGTGGGAAAAAAAAGAAAACCTCCTCATCTTTAATGTCAAAACATAGGGGCATCTACTTGTTTGTGGACAGAACATTGCACCTTTTGACAAATAGGGTGAAAGACAGGAGAAAAGCTTTGGCTCTTAGGTTGGCGCATTGTCAAAGGCAACTTCCTGTGTGATGTCCTAACCTTGACTTTGTTTCTCCTTCCTCACCTAAGCCCCACACCTTCCCCATTCCAAACACTTGCCTGTTGTTAGAGGAGACCTTAGGCAACCTCCTATGCGGACACCTATCGTTCTGTTTATGAGAGCATGCAGCAGGAGTGTTGAAAGTTTACACTCACAACAGTAATATTTAGACACTGAGGTTCAAAACCACTTTAAAAAATGGGGGCAGAGGTATTTTGCACAGAGATCCAGCAGTGGAGAACTATGTTTCCCTGAATATTACTCCTCTATTTGAAAGTAATATGGGGACTTACCATGATTCATCCCTTGAGGTTCCCAATGGGCTGTACCCAACAATAACGATGTCATGTTGTCTGCAAAATTCTAGGAGTTTGGGTTGGGTGAAGTAGGGATGGCATTCTACCTGCAAGAGTAGCACAGAAAGGATGACTAATCAACAGGACCAGACACAGAGGCAGATATTCCAATATCTGTGAGAGCTACAGACCAGGTGATGCTTTCAGGAGGGGATAGATGTAAGTTAAGGAATAGGGAGAAACACCATCTGCGGCTACTATTCTGATTGTACATTGCTGGGTGATTGATTTTTTTATTAATTTTTTTTTGGAGGACAGCAGATTAACATCTGCAACCATAATTTGGCTGCAGGGAATTTTTATTGGCCTGCAGTGGAAAGGTGGCAATAAGTGGGGATTCTGGAGGTGAGGCAAGCTCACTAGACAAGTAGACCGAGAAGAAAACCCATCTCATGTGGGTCAGCTCTCCCTTTCTCTGCCTCTTGCATTCAGGATGACTAATCTGATGTTGTTTTTAGGGAAGTGTTGGCATAAAGTGTTCCAGTTAGAAAGGTGGGGGGAGTATTCAAAAGGTGAGATTATGACCTTGTTGCGAGCTGTGCCCTCCCACGTTGCAAACACTGTTCCCTCACAGGCATGGATATTCTGGCTGTGATCTCAGACTCTGGGAAATGGTTGTCTCAAAGGTGACAGAGCAGCCACTGTTTGCAGTGGTTGCTATCTGGCAAGTCTGAAGCTATCTGGCACTTCTCTGCTTGCTGGCCAGCTGCCCTAAGCTGAGCTTAATCTTTTGCCTGGTTTTCCTCGACCCCAGGAAGCATCAGCAATGCTCAGTGCAGTCTTAGGGGCACGCCAGAAACAGCAATTGCATTTTGCACCCGCTGGGCATGTTAATACCAGGGAAGGGTGCTGGAATTTCCTATTCTCGCAGGCAGCCTTTTCCTCCAGGCCAAGTACAGAAATGAAAGCCGTGGCCTGCCTCTTTGCCCTGCCTCATGGCCATTCCAGCCCTCCAGGCCACGCGCTGGGAGTGGGAAGTTGGTCCTGGTTGGTCCCTGGCCTCATCTCGATTACTGCTAATGTGGATATTTGTGCCAGACTAGTCAGAAGGGCTTCCCAGAGATTTCTAGGAAATGCAGAGACCTGCCAAATGCAAGAGCCAAAGGTACTGGGCACTCAGATGGGTCGCTGCCACTTGTCACCTTCTCAGAGTCCCGCTGCTGTAATTTAACTCGGATGTGCCTGTCATCTTCACGGGATTGTTCCACTAGGGCCAGTCACGTAACAGGGTCTCCTTTAATTAAACATTTTCTCTATCTCTTACAAATGTCTTATAGGAAAAGTACAAGAGAGGCAAGTACAGGGAATTTAAGAGTTGCTTCTAATGGCTTTTACCCTTGAGAAGCCTGGAGTGACTCAGGGCCTGTAGCGTTGTGCTGGTGTTAACTAAGGTAGACATGGCTTCACTGAGCACTGGTTAGCTCTGAATGGCTTTCTTGGGAATTTTTGGACTTGAAGTAAGGTACATGGCAGAAATCTAAGATCTGCTTTGACTCAGCATTCAATCTTGTTATGGAGCTTTGGCACAGAGGCACCGGTTTTATAGTCCTGGAGCAGAAACTGAGGAAAGCGATTGCTCCAGAGCCTTCAAATATTGATCTTTAGCCTAGATAGGAAGAGTAATATTTTCAAGCTAGAAATGGAAGCATGGAGGGCAGCATCTGTGGCAAAGTACACATCACCTTTGTGTACATGGAGGCTTAGGCTGTGTGTTTGCATTCCCCAAAGGGCAGTGGCACCGTGGCAGGCACTGCCCTTGGCTTGCAGTCATACCTGGTTGCTGACAGGTTTGTACTTAAGTCCTGGCTTGTTCATGATCATCTCCAGTTGCCTGCGGTTGAAATTGGATACTCCAATAGACTTTGCCAAGCCAGCATCTTTGCATGCCTCCAGAGCCTATAAAGAAAGCAAAGACAAGAGGAATCCCACAGGTTGGCTTGATTTCTTGGAGCATTTTAGAGAGAGGTGGAAGATAGACCATTATTGAGAACCTTTGCTGCAGCAGAGCTAACAGCTCTATTACCATGAGGGGTGGTGTTGTCCAGACAAACCAAACTCTATTCCTGTGTTGACCTTCTTTCCAGACCAAGCCCTAATGTTTTTACCTCCTGTGAGGGTAGAAATTGTCTGGAGAGCAGAAAGATTTAACCTGAGATATAGATACTTAAGTGTCAGGGAACTGCTTTTAGAGAGTTTTGCTTACTTTATGCTGCTTTAGCAGTGCCTCAAAGCTGGAGAGGGCAAAGCGAACAAAACAGATTCCTTTCCTGATAAGTCATTTCACTCCTTTTGATTGTAAGACAGTTTTTCATATGAAGTCTTTATCCAGTGAAATCCCCAAAATATCTGGCAAGGCACATCACAAAACCTGCACAGAAAACTTCAGTACAATATCAAGCAGGAAAAAAAATTGTGGATGGGAGAGAGGCATTCTGGATATTTTGTGCTTTAGACAAACCCTAGTAGCTGAGAAACTCTTATGAATACTGGACATTAATATATTTGCTTCATTTGCTTCATTTGCTTCATCTGCTGGGTTGTTAAGGGGAAAGGGGGTCCTTTCCTATAGTCTTCCCCTTTTCTGCCTGAAACTCTGCACACAAACAATTCAGTGACTGTTTGAGGCAGAGCAGACCCCACCATGGAGCTGGATGCCCTTCTGGGTTTTGTTATTCTTTCTGTCTTACAGGAGCTGAAAGCAGGGAGGTAAGAGGCACTCTGTTTGATGACCTCTAGTTGGCCTCATATGCCTTCTATCACTCAGTGACAAGTCAGCAAATACAGTCATCTGAATTAATTTTTGCCAGCTAGCTTTATTTCACTGAGAGAGTGAAATTATCTGGATTGAGTTGAGCCATTTTAATTCAGATTAATGCTGCTATTTGCAGGCACTCCCCTGCACCTATTTTTCTCTTGGCTTATCAGCTGAAGAGAGTGGCCTGCTATAGAATAACCTTTATATTAAACACCACTCAAAGATAAAAATATAGCAGTGCTGGGTGAGCTATTGCTTTTAATATCTGAGCAACCATTCTGTGAAAAGAGGGGAATGAACTGCATCAGCCAAATTCAAATGTAACATAAACAGCCAACAGGGAAGTCCCCCTTCCCTCTGAGACCCAGCCTGGATGGCTCAGCTGCCAAGGGAAAGTTCAGGCCCCCTCTGGGCTCTCTCCCCCTTCAAAATTTCACTCAGAATTTCACCATTCTTCATCTTTATCTGCTGTACCTCAAGTAGAGCTAAACTGGGACATGACTGTCCAGATCTGGACAGTGCAAGCTGAAGTGGAGCACGTAGTAGCACCTCTTATCTGTCTTGGTGTGAACTGGATGTAATTAGTGATGCTATTTCATCAGGCCTGGTGCAGAGGGAGAGCTGAGAACTAAAGAGGTGTCCATGGCTTTGAGAGGCAGAAATGTGAGGAGATTGCTAGTCTATTTTCTCTCTCACCCGAGATCCTGAAGCCAAGTGACACTAGGCTTAGTGAGACATCTGCCTAAAGGGGTAGAGCACATCACAAACAAATCTAGGGTGCAATCTTTCAGGCAAATGCTACTTCCCTCCAAGTTTTCTTACCACAAAAATCTTCTGTTCCCATCTGATAAGTAAATTTAGAAGTGAGTGAACTTGTTCTCATGGCAAGTGATGGCAAGGTCTTGGGTTTTGGTTTTTTGGGGGGGGTGTTGGGGTTTGAGTGGGGAGATGTTGGTTCTTTTTTTTTTAATAGGATTTTTGGGTTGATTGTTTGGTGGGGTTTTGTGGGGTGTTTTTTGTTGGGGTTTTTTTGTTTGTTTTTGCTTTTGTTTTTTATGGTAAGCTTTAGGGCAAAATCTGTTTTTTTTCCTGCAAGTGAAAAAGATTTTATTTTTTTCAAGATGACCTAGTCTCTCCTGAGGGCTCCAACTTTCTCTTTCTGTGAAGATCTGATAAAGGGGAAGGATTGGTAAAAACCTAATGATAAAAGCTTCAAGTAGTGAATGTAGAGTGCACTCTCTTAAAGAGGGAATGTGGATGTCTGATGTTTCAACAGTGTTTTGCTATAAAAATAATTAAATGACAGCAAAAAGAAACATGCTTAAAGGATGTTTAAGGACAGAAGTGAAATTTATGCATGGAGCTAGTAGAATTCGATCCATTTGCCCTGGCAATTTGCTTCAGTTATGTTTATGAAAACCACAAGTAAAAATGAGAATGAATATCTGTGGGTTTAAAGCATATATGGATGGATGTTGTGTTTGCTTACCTCCCAAGTGGCACATAAATCTGTCTCATGGTAGATAAATTTTCCATTTTCATCTTTTGGGTAGAGTGCATCTCCAGGCTGAAACGTAAAACCATACTGCTGTGCTTTAAAGAAAAATTTTTCAGTCCTTAGAGCAAAATTTTTTTCATGGACTCTGTTTCTACTAGTAAACAACAAAAAAAAATTGAGTAGTTTTCTGAAACACCCTAAGTTCAGCAGGTCACTCATGCTGGGCTTACCACATCCTCGTCTGCTAGATCGTCCTTGGACACGCTCCTGAACTCTCACATGAGAGTGCACTCAGGAGTTCCTGGATGGCCTTGTTTTGCAGCAAACTTTTGACCTTTATGTTATGGCATCCAGAAGACTCAACTCCTTCCAAAGGGCTGGGTTAGAGTACCAGCTTGTGTTCTCTTCTACTTCTTTCCTCTTCGCTTTGGCCCTTCCCTTGCTTCCTGCTTGTGTCACCTGGGAACTGGACTGAGCTGGTACTGTCCCCAACAGCTGGAGGGTCCAGGAGCTGCTGGCAGTAATGGGCTATTGGCATAGCTAACCTCTTAAGTACATTATCCACCTTTCTTTGGGCACTAGAAACTCTTTCCTCCAGTCTCTGTACTCTGTAGGCTTCAGAGATGATTTATGAGCTGGTATCTCACAAGCACAGCTTTCTCTTATTTGCTGGCTGTTTCACTGCTGTTGCAGGCAATGCATTAACACCTCCCTCCCTTGTGTCTGATCACAATTTCACTTTTGTGTTTTGCTGGAGTTTGGTTTTTCTTTTTTTTTGAGCAAAACCCTTCACTGATGTTTGACATTTGATCTGACTTCAAACCGCTACATTTCATAGGCCTGGGTACAAGATGTTGACGTGGTAACTCCTTGGGAACATGCAGCTGTGACTAATATGATCAGTAACTATCACCTCCCAATTCAGTTGAGTTCAAATCCAAGGCATTTAATGGGAAAAGTGAGCCTAAGGAAAACACAGAGTCAGGTTTCAGAGGGCCAAGGTCTCAGTTACAGGCATAAGCCTCTCTCCTCCAAATGTGCTGATTTTCCTCAGAGAATTCCACAAAGACAACTTGTTGCTTTTGTTGCTCTGTCTTGCTGGAAAAAGAGAATACCTTGACTAGAAGGAGGTAGATGGCTGTTGGGTACATTCTTTTTCTATTAGAAGGCAAAGTGTTTGCCATCATAGCGTGAGGTGGAAAAACTTAACTTGCAAAACCACCCTGTGGTATTTTGGAACAAACCATTCATCCCATGATACCCCAGCACACTTTCCAAGGACTGCAAGTTCAACATATTAAACAGTTGGACCTGTTTAATTTTAGTAAATGAGTCTGAATTCAGGATCTTTTTACTCTGCCCCACTTTTAATTTACTCACTTCTGTTTGATTTTTTTTTTATAGTAGTCAATAGGCACCAATTATATCAGCTAATTTACCATCCTCCTATTTTCCTCTATCTTTTGTGTTTTAAAAATGAACCAAGTCAGGAGGAATGGTGCTTGAAGATTAACTTCTCTTGACTGAGATGTGGTGTGAGCTACTGTGGATTTCTACAGTGATCAATTCCTCCTCCTACATGCAGAGAATTCTGCAAGGTGTTGAAGTGCAGTTGTTTCTGCTCAAGAGTTTCCAGGCAAAACTTCTCTACCAAGCTATCTTTTTATGAAAGGGAATTTCTGAATGGAAGAACTGCCTGCAGATGGATAAAGTGCTGAGAGAAAGGCAGTGTTTTGATGGTGACAGGGTGGTGACAAGGTCTTTCGGAAGCTGGTCACGTGTTTTAGCTCTGGGTTCTCATGAACTACACCGCACCAGTGATCCTAGAAATGCTGATGTCTTCTCTTGCAGTTCTCTTGGAGATAGTTTTGTGTTTGACACTGGATAAAAGGCATGCTGCATGAGCACTGAAATTAGTGTGGCAACACTGTACAGTCACTGCCATTGTGTGGGATCACATCTTATCATGTCATGTCCCAAGTCTGGAGGCACTCCAAAAGATACCGTACTTGCTGGTTTAAAACCCAGTAACTCTTAACCACTGAGAGGAAAAGTCCTGCTCCCATTATAATTTTATAACAAACACGCAGGCAGGAAGACAATTCTGCACATCCCCTTGCTTTCATAAAATGGTCTTTGACAAGCAGGCTTTCTTAAGAAAGCAATTTTAACAACCTGTGAATGCCTGTCCTATAAACAGAAGGGCAACAGGAAGTCAAATAGTGATGCCAATGGTCTGTTTTGAGTTATTCTTTTAAATTTACAAGATACTTAAATGAGACTTGTTCAGTGTAACACTAAAATATCTGCTTTCCTATCAGATGACAGAATCATTAGTTTGGGAGAGATTTGCAGATCATTTAGTGCACAAGTTGATGCTTACTGATAAATCAGTCATCTGAGAAGTGTCCCCCAAAAACCTGCTGGTTTTTTACCCCCAAAATACCTGTGGGGTATGAGCTCCCCAGGCAGAGGGAGGGCATGTGGGGGTCTGAAGAGACCTGTTTCTGCTGGTTACTCCCTTGCTAGGGTGGAGGGGCCGAGCAACACTGCAGGGGGCTAAAGGCAGGAAGGACAGAAGTCCTGAATGGGGAATCTATGTGGGAAAAAAATACAGGGAGGTGTAGGCTAATGTTGGTAGGTCAGTGAATAATTGCATCCCACGTGGTGGCTATTCATGAGCTCTTGAAAAGCAGAGGGGCTTTGCTGAGTGGTGCTCTCTGAAACCATAGTGCTCTTGCTCTGCCTGAAAGCCCTGTGACAAATTGCTGCCTGGGCTCTGCCGGGGCATGCTTCTTACTGTTTTCAGGGTGGTGCTGTAAGTTCTGTCTTAGGTACATCACTGCTTCCCACCAGAGACTGCTTTTGCTGGACTTTTGGGGAGGAAAGCACCCATGCTTGCAGACTAGAGGGGAGCAGTAGTTTCTTAGAGTTACACCTGCATGCTCCTCATCAAAGGCAAGCATCACAGGCAGGATGGGTGTATTTGTGAGAGAGAGAGAGCAAAGAAAGGAAACCTGTCACCACTGCAAAAGGATGGGTTTTTTTCATTTTGTATTTGACATAGAAAAGTGTATATTTTTCAGGAAGAAAGTGACTTATTTTTTTCTCTCCTCTCATGAGAAACATGAATGAATCTCTAGGTCTGCTACTCCTTTAACTACTCAAGATTGTTGATACAAGCCTCAGGGAGTCAGATGTATATTACTTTAAAGCCAGCTGTCTATATCTTTATATTGTGAGACAGTGACCTTCACTATGTGGGAGAATGAACTACTAAAGAATACAAACACAAGAAAAGGGAAACAGGAAATTGCAAGTGGTGGGAAATTTTCAGAAATGTACCCAAAAGGATTCCATAAGTGTGACTCTATAAACAAAATTTTAATATCAGAGTCTGGTTACTCCTATACAGGTCTTAATAGGATATGGCCTCCTCAGGGGGAAGAAAAGGGCTGCAAGTGTAATGTGATAGCCTCATTGGTAAATTACTTCCTATCTGATAGTTCTCATAATTTGGAGTCTGCAGCAAAATATTATTTTAATAATCAGAGATCTACCTTTCTTGCAAAAAGAGGCCAGTTTAGAGCTCAAACCTTGATCAGAAACAATTAACCAACTAATTGCCTGACCCTATTCTCTCTTAGAAGAAAGATTTAGTTAGTTCAAAACCACTTAAATGTTTTGAATATAATTCTCTTCATTTCATTTGCCTTGGTATCATGTACTTGTAGAGGAAAATTGTAAAGCAAGGTAGAAACAGCTGTGAAAACAGAAAGTTTGTGGATTTGCAAGAGGGAGGCATGCAACTATGATGTGAGCTCCCTGCATTCAAAGGTTTTGCCTACAAGTTGCCCAGAGCCAGTAGTATGAGGGAATATCAGACTCTACACTGGCATTTAAGAATGAGAGATGGACAACCCATGTTTGGCACCACTTGTGATCTAGTGAAGCTGAGTGCTGCAGTTACAGTGATTAAGATCATAAACACAATTTTCCCAGCAGCTTTAATTTAGGACAGAATAAGGAAACCAAACTTGACTTTCTACCTTTCTCCCTCTCTGAACTTTGCCCCTGGCCTGTTGCTGCTTTGTATGAGCTCTTTCCTCCAGCGGCTCTCTCCTCATGGCTCAGAGGGAATTCAGACACAGGTACTGCCCAGCTGTGCAATTTTTCAGAGTAGGAACTGCTCAACCACAGCTGGGAGACCTGTCCTTCCAGCAGAAACGCTCCAAGCAACATCTCTCCTGGCCTGTTCTCACACCACCTGATAAATGGCTCTCTTTGGGTGGGCAATGCACAGAAATACATGTATGCAGTATATATCAAAATATATATGTTATCTGCTCAAAATGCTATTGACAACCTAGGTTGGAAGCTGCAAGGAATATACTAGATGGAGGTCTTGGTTCAAGTTAAGTTAATGCACTTTTTCCAAACAATTTTTCTTTTTACCTTGAAAGCCATTGGCAGCTCAATAATGTAGAGGTCAACATAGTCCAGCTGCAGGATCTTCAGGGTTTTCTCCAGTGTGGGACGCACCAGCTCCGGGGGGTGGCAGGTATTCCACAGCTGGGGAGGAAAGCACAGGCTTTCTTTGGGTGCCAGGAGGAACAGAGAGCCAGCTGAAGACCCCCAGCACATACTCCCTCCCTCTTGTCCTTGTGACAGAGCCCACTATGCAGAGAGCAAAGGCATCGTGGGCTCCATCCCTGCAAGGCAGAGGTGAGTGCCTTACCTTGCCTTCTGGCAGAGCCAGGTGCAGAGGTTAAGACAGCAGTTCTTGCCCAGGACTGATGAAGTGTTGACCCAGTAAAGCCATTACATAATTTTTTATTACAAAACAGGTTATTCTGAGCTGAGTATATTACAAACTCTTGCTCAATGAACTTAGATTCCTTTTGTTTTCCAAGCATATGCTTTCACTGAAAAATTTTGTTCCCACAAGGAATCTGTGGTCAGTTTTATGCTTGAAGGCAGAAGCCTGGATCATGTGAGTTAGCTATTGAGCAGCCAAGCACCCAGCACTAAGAGAATCTTCTGGTTTTTCTCCTGTGGTCAGGGAGCCTGAGAGACTTCCTGGCCTAGGAAAGTTTTCTCTTATTCGCCAGTCCTCACAGAAAAATGTGTATGTGATTAGTCACTGCAGTGCAGGTGTGAGTAGTTAAAGTACAGTCTTCTGTACCTCTTTAATGCAAACTGCTTCCTTTCAGGGTTATGCCCTGAGGTTGCTATGGAGTGTGCTCAGCTGGTGGGTGTTCAGCACTATCTCTAACTGAACTGTGCTGATACAAGTCTCTTGCAAGGATAAAACCATAGCATGGTAATTAGTAACCACGAGCTCTTTGTAAACTGATTGAGTTTTGTGATTTTAACTGCAGCAGAATTAACACACAATAGAAGGTTTTGAGTACCATTTGAATGCACACAATAAGTTGGGCTCTTTTTTTTTTTTTTCAACTCACAAAACTAACATGAGGAGTCGCATTTAGGTTTTTGTCACTTTTGCTGGTTGGAAAAACCTGCTGTTTGCTCGTATGGTCATTGTGTAGTCAGTTCTGCCACCAAAGCTGACAGCCACTACATGCAGAGGTATAGAATAAATTTGTTCTACAGACACAAAACTTGAATTGTGACTTATGGGAGAAGAGGTTGATTATAGGTGTTAAAGGGCATAGCCTGTGTAAGTTTTAAGTTATTTTAGATGCTTGGTTTTTTTCTTTTAACTATGTTATAATTATTCCCTGGGAAAACAATCTGCTCTGTTCTGCCCTCAGAAGCAAGGACATGTTAAGCTGTACTGAGAACAGGACATCTGACCCTGCCCTAAGGTGACAAACCAAAACACCTGGAAATTCATCCTAGGCCATTCTCAGCTGTATGCTGCAAGATGTGAAGAGTTTATGATCAGCAGACAGTGGTAAGCGGCTGAGGTGTACTGCAGTAAGGGACCAAGGTCCTGTTCTCAAGAGTTTAAGTTGTTCCACTGGATTTACTGAAAAGCTTTGGTCTATCTGTTTTTTAAGCATTTTACCTGCAAAATGAGCTTAAGTTGTGTTTAAGTAAGGAAATTACTTTCTAGACCCTTCATGTCCAGGTTGTTACTGTGTTTTAGAAATTTGGTGACCTGAGATATATTGCCTAGAAGTAGTTTTTCTGAGTGCCCTTTCGAGCCCAGTTCTATTGAGCTCAGCATTTGCCAGTGAATATACTTCCCTCTAAAAACTGCAGAGGTTCTGAAGAATCAGCCTTTAAAAACAGCTGTACTATGTTTAAAAACATTTGTACTATGTCAATACATCGATGCCATGGAAACTTGAGAGTTTTATAACTGTTCTCATGATTTGTACAAGTTATTGTATTATCTACCTAAGTAGAACCCATGTTTGAGCAGTCAAAGCTGCCAACTGGCTTTGGCATTTTAGGACACCACATTTCCTGGAAATGTTACTTCTAGTTTAATGAAAGAAATATCCTGGGATGAAAGAGGAGACCAAAAAGGTCTTGCTGTATAAGCCAAGTGAGATGTTGGCAGTTGATATAAAACCTCTAAAATTTCTGGATGCTGAGCTGCTCTGCCTGATCAGGCAGCCAGCAGCGAGAGCCAAGTGCAAGTGCTGATGATTTCAACTGGCAGATGCAGCGCGATCACACCAGGTCACTGTTCCAGCAATGCTGCCACTCAGCAGGGCTGCTCTCGTCAGTCCCTGCTGATGGATCAGCCCTCCATCTGCACCATCTTTGCTTCAGGAAAGATCTGCACGAGGGGCTTGAGTCTGAAGGCTCTTGGGAATTCCCAGTACTTCTGATGTCAGTAAGGAAGAAAACATAACTAACTTCCCTAGTGCCTGGTGCTTCCAAGAATGGTCTGTGTATCTACCATGTTTCCTAGAAGATGCAACAGTTCATATCAATCAGTTATTGATCAATGCCCCAAGTATCTACTGGGTTGAGATTTGCCTGTACTTTGTAAGCTACCTAAGTTTGTGAGGCGCATTAAACTAAAGATACATAAGGTGAGGGAGATCCCCTCCCACTCCTTCTGGGAAGTTCAGAGCTGCTGTGAGAGCTTTGAGTGAAACCTGTGAAAATCCTTGATTGTGATGGATTGAATTAGTTGCAGAGTATTTTCTGTTTCTGCCTTTGAACTCTTTTAAAGGTTGTAGGAATGTTATGATGGACTACCACCCTGAGCAGCTGACGTTTTGTCAAGCACAAAGAGGACACGACTGTAAGAGAAATCCATGTGTGTGTCATGTCACAGACACACCTGTGTCTGCAGGCTGGGAGCACAGGCATTGGCTGTTGTGGTACCATGTGTTGCAGCCCTGTGGCTTGCAGGAACTGCAGTTTTCCAAATGACTCAGTGTTTAAGTAGTGATTATCGACTAGGAAAATGATCTGGTGATGAGATCAGACAACTGAATACAGAAAGGCTTAATAAATAAAGGAAGTTTGGAAATTTTACCAGGAGATCTGCTTTCATAGAGCCTAAAAGTTGATATAGACAAATAAACTGCAGGGGAAGCAGTTGAGAAAGTTAAAATACTCAAAATTGTTAGGACATCTGGTTCTAACCTTTTGGCACAACTTGGTGGTTTTGATTTGTAATATTACTGATAATTTGCAGTAATGAAACTGTAAAACTGTTGAAACCAAATATTTTAACTGATCCAAATCAACATATTTGGCATATAAGAGACTGAGAAATTCCCCTGATAAAGCCAGAGAATTTGAGAACGTGAGGCTTTTCTCAGAATGGCAAGGTTGTTATCAGTAGAACCAAGCAGGAAACTTGGAAAAGAGGTGCATATTTTACAGATTGGAAATTGCTGTGCTTGGAAATTCGTCTATAGCTGCTGAAAATCCACTTGGTCTGCAAACTATCCAATATGTAGTTTAATTTCCCCAGATCATAGAACTTACTAAATTGCTCACAGTAATCCAGACCTCTCGTCCCATGGGATCTTTCACTCTAGGAACAGTGGTGTTTATTTGCAAGTCTGTTGAGTAATTGTGGATTACGTGTTATTTGGGAAAGGAGAAAGGGAAAATATTAGGCTGATGTGTTCAAAGAATCACTGCAGAAAGGACTATTTGAGGCCATAAACTCCCTTAGAAACTGGACAGGCACCATTGCACTACAATGTGCAATGACCTCTCTTATACCTGGGTAATTCATCGTTGTTGTGACAGCTTCTGTCAGACACTTCATTCGACAAGGGATTTCATTATTTTAGGAGAGAGTCAAGTCATAGAGTTAAGACTTGAATGTATAAAATAGCTCATGCATTACTCCAGCCTCATTGCTCTAGAACAGAAGTGTAATGACATCTTCTGTCCAAGTAAGTTGATTCATCATCCTAGAACTTTTTAATTACAAGTGATACAGTAACTAAGGGTGTAGCTTGATGAGTAATTTTCTGGCAGTAGTACCAATCTAGGCACTTGCTGTTCTCCCATACACAGACACTGGCATGCACGTGCTTGCTCCCACCCCTTTCATTGTGCAACCTCATGGCAAACCTGTGCAGGGAATTGCTCTAACAGAAAATAGCTCAGTTGCAGGATCATTGTCCAGCTGGGGCTCTGTGTGTGACAACACAACGTGTGGCACAGTAACAGGTTAGGCAGCACTTTAGGCTGAACTTAGCCATGGTCTTCACTTGCAGGTGCCTAGAATACTAAGCAAAAGGGATGTTGCATGGCTCCCACTGTTATCAGAGATTTACACAGAGAACAGTGATTCCTGTGCCTCACAGCAAACCTAGTGTTCATAAAGATCTGCAGCATTCTGGTAATGCTAGGAGAGAAAAATAAAGGATGTTGCATCTGGAAGGAAACATTCCAGATGTTGACTGCCGGCACTCTTAAGAAAGACCATTCACAGAAATCCTGAATTTAGTGTAAATAATCTGAGTGCAGGTTCTCACCTTGCCACAGTAAAATATGTCCTCTCGCTTGATCTTCCCTTCAGCAATCTTCTCGCGGATGGCTTGTCCCACTTCATGCTCATTGAAGTAGACAAAGGCTCCATCAATGTGGCGGTAGCCAGCATCAATGGCAATCTTCACTGCCTCCAGACAGGAACCTTTGGGAGTCTGGTGGGAGAAGGAAAAGAATGAACATCGTGTCAGCCTAGTGCTTACCTCTCCTTCAGTGATGGAGGGTCCCTGAGATCTGTGCGAGATTCGTGGTGTAATTCATCCTGAGTGACCATCCCTTTCCTCCCAGGCAATCACATTCCAACTTCTAAATAAGAGAGGGCTGTGCGCTTTTTCTCAAACCTGTTGAGCGTGTGGGATTAGACTGGAAAAGGCAGCAAAACAAAAAATTGTCTATCTCTATGAAAGAGAAAATACTAGTGTCCTCAGGATGTAGAATCTAATGCATTCGATATGAAAATAATTTCAGAATTTCTTATCTAGCGAGCAAGGGCTTACCTACAACACCCATTTGATTAAATGTCTTACTCAAGGGGAAGATGACTTTTTGGTTGAGCAGAACTGGTCAACCACCTGCTGACCAGAGGCTCTTTGAGTAGCTTGGACCTTTCAGCAGTGCAGGAATTTGGATTTGACTTCTTTCCCCTCAAATCAACTTACAGTTGTTAGTATCATAATCTGAAGGTCAGGACTATCTACTGGTATTCCCAGTTCTGAATAGCTGTTTTACTGTGTGGTTAAAAAACCGTAGTTGCTTTAGTGTATATTAATGTATATTTTACTGCCTCAGTTTAAGATGATCCCAAGAAACCTCCTAATAAGTGACATTTTTGTACTGTTTACTCATCATTGCCAAAATTCAGAGTAAGCTTGTTTTTTCAGAACAGTCATATTTTCCATATTTTCCATAAGCCAATATGGCAAGCAAAATTACACGTAGGCCAAACTAAGCAAAAAAAGCACAAAACTGGTTACTGAAATTATTTGTCTGGTCACTAAAATTGTACTGAAAACAACTTATGGTTCCTACACTTTTTATAATGACAGAGCAGCCCTAAGTCGTGGTGGCCAAGGGCGTGCAGCAATGCTATTCTCCCTTCCTTTTCATGGGCTTTGTTCTGGTGCAACAGGGATATCTGATTCACTTTAAGAAAAACTGAATAGGGCAAGTCAAACTGCTCTGCTGTGCTGCTGTCTGTCAACAAAAATGGCAAGAGTTGGATTCTGCTATCTGCAAGTGCAGGGCCAAGACCACACTGCTTCTCCTGTGAAGAAAACAGATGCCAGAGGCATCTGGAAATGAGGTAGTATGAAGAGAGGATGTCAAATTTGTTGGTTTTGACAATGCCAAAGGAAGAAGAGAAGCAGGACTGGCAGTAAGTGTTGTTGGGAAGGACCATTTTACACCGTAGCAATAGCTCTCCTTCCTATCTCTCCTTGCTGTACGTTTACAGCTGCCATTGGCTGTTCATGAGTTTGTCATGAAAGAAACAGCTTCTCTTCCACCACCTGCTGAACTAGAAGGTATGAAACTCATAGCTGCTATAGGATGCTTTAATGATTAGGGACATTGCTCTTCCCTTCTATGCATATGAAAAAAAAGTCTTTGAAGGACTGCTGAAGACACCTGGGGATGTCTTCATCCCTGCCTTTCAGTCTCAGAGCTGTGGGCTGGTGGCAGATCATTCTGGGGTAATGGGACCATATTCTAGCCTGCTTGCTCAGTGCCCCATCTTGGCTGACTCTGAGGGACACAAAATGGACCAACTTCTGTTTGGGCTAGGGAGGAACTTTCTGCTCCAGCATGCAGTGCCTAAAGGTTACTTAAAATACAAAGGTGCTCACACGTGCCCTGATTTATTATAGACCTGAATGAGGGCCTAGAAGCAAAACAGCACAATTTGGCACTCTAGAGTATTTACAGCAGTGATGGTGCAATACTCTGTGCTTAATTGAGGAAGACAATGTAGCACTTGTTTCAGTGCTTTGCTGCTTTCATTGTGGAAGCGTCCCAAAAGCACGCCCGGCCCCTGGCAGGGCCCTTTCCTGGTTGTTAGTGGGATGTAACAAAGACCACGGCAGCTACCAGCTTTTCAGGCACACTCAATGGTTGCTTTTCACTTGAGGCATGCCGGGCAGCGTTACAGAAGCGCGAGGCATGGAGCAATGACAACCTCCAACATGTTCTCTGCTTTGTCCCTGCCTGAACCTGCAGGACAGGATTTGAGAGAGGCATCAGGATGAAAGCTCTGACACGAGTATTACAAGCCTGTGGTGACTGATGACAGTAACCTCAGACCTCTGCCCCAGCAGTGAGCCGCCGCACGAGGTTGGAGCCGCTGTTGCAAAGCTCAGGCTGACTGGCACAGAGAAGCAGGGCTTAGCTGAAAGGTCTGGGGAGCTCAAGCCTAAGTCATTATTAGTTATCTGAAAGACAAGTATATTTCCAAAAGTGTTATCAGTGTTTTTTCTCTCTGAAATATGATTTTGTAAACAATGTGTATTCTAGATTTCTTCAGCCTGTTTGACTTTTGCCATTCAAGTGTATGAAACCGGATCTTTTAGAGGACAGTGATGCATTACCACAATATACATTTTGAGAAAAAAAAAATTCTTTTTTTTTTTTACTTTTTCCATTTGTTGAAGAGACTGAAAATGGAATGTGAACCCAGTACTAAAATTTCCCCTCTTTACACTCTTGAGAGATTGCACAAACACGGCTCCCTATTATTTCCTGATGCTGTAAACTAAACTCAACCAGGCAAGGAAATGTTGATTATTGGGTTGTGTCTTTTCTCAGTCACCAGGGCCAGTTTGGTCAGTGAGAAAAGCAGAAGGAATAGATGAGGAAAGGTAGAGTCTCACAGGTAAGGGACCAGCAGAATTTCAGACATGGAAGGAGGGTAGGATAGAGGAAAATGCTTGCAGTCATTGCATCTGCTTTTGGCTGAATCAGTTGACTTCTGTTAGAGCTGAACTTCTGTGTATTTCTTAATTTTTTTATATGGGACTTACATCTGTACAAATAATCTTTTGAAAGACTCCTCCATCTCAAGGAATAACCTTATTCTTTAGGGGCTCGGGGTGGCTTTTTTTGGATCAGGTCTTGATTACCAATGGCCGGAGATGGGTTTACATTATATATGTATGTTTTTATTGCACTAGTCCATTTCATCTGATGTGGTATATTAGTTCTGACAGATTCTGGTCTAAGGTGCTTCATATAAAAATGCAAAGCAATCTAGGGAATAGTTTTTGGAAAATATTGCCTCTATTGAACCATCCCAGCTGAAGGTCTGAGACATCTGTGAGTCTGGAAACTTTATACCATATGTTTATTTTCATTCTAATGGAGAAACTATCATTTCTGGCATTGCACATATTTAATCCTTCCAAATGCTGCAATAATGGGCTGTGGTAAACTGTGCTGATGAGTTGCACAGGCTAGTCATGTTGTGGTATTGCCACTTTTTAGAAGTGTTGCTTTAGGTATCGTATCTTATTCCATTGTTTCCTGACAGACTGTACCAAAGTTGGGTGATTCAAACCACCACTGCTCATCCATCTTTCCATCAGAGAAGGCACAAACCCGGATCTTTCCCCTCTACTTCGCTGCTCAGCTTGAGGTGTTTTAATCTCTTCTGTCTTTCATAGGTTTTCAGTAGTGACCAGATCAAAGGCTACCAACTGAAAACCGGCTTTTATTCAAGTGCAGATAGAAATTTGTGATATGTCTATGTTGTATAAGGGTTGGCACCACTAATCACAGCAGCTGATGGAACAGCACTTCCCAGGCTGTTTGGCCATGGGCCTTATTCTACTCAGACCCTCAGACCTCTTCCCCCTCCTTCCTGCAGGTTATACTCACTTTAGTACATTACTTAAAATGCAGCTGCCTGTGCTGCCTGCTCACTCCAGACAGGGCTTTATTCTTGCACCATTCCTGAATGAGCAGGGTTCACTTTTAGAGTAGTACAACTATTAAATGAGGTACTGAAATGTCATAAACCTTTGTGCTTTGTTAGTAATAATTCAGGACTCTCTAGCTTTGGCCTTAGGACAAATCTCTGCTTCTTTATTACTTCTTATTTAAGCATAGATGAGAGGTTTCTTGATCCTTCACCATAATTAATGTTTCAGTTTCTAATCAGCGTGCCTTGCAACTATGCTACTTTGATCAAAGACTTGTTTTAGAATGGGAGTTTTATAACCACTTGTGCACTATAAGCCAGACATTTATCTTCAGTGCTTTTGCAGACAGTCACTAATTTGTGCCAAAGAACCATATTAAATTTATTGCACATTTTATGATAAAAGAATAACTGCTTGACTAGGAGGACTTGCTCAATCACTAATAAATTTCTTCAATCGCATCTGTGTTATTGTTAAGATCATAAACTTTAAAGAAACAAGAGACACAATTATTCCCTCTATCAATCTGTAGCTTGTAAACCAGCTGATTTACCATCATGCCTGACAGATTTAACTGGTATCTGTTTCCTTCAGGCTCCATGATAAATAAATCCAGCAGAAGGGCTGGGAGAGCAGACTCAGATATGCACCTTCACTGAAAGAAAGGAAGCAGCAATTTGGCCCCTTCTCCACAGATGAAGTAGCCAACTGGCCAGTTACCACTTTCTGTGAGTCTGAAAAAGCAATGTGCTGTCTGTCTGAAAGGGTCTGCTCTCTTTTTCCTCTGAAGCCATAAACTTCCCTAATTTTTAATGTTTATTCCAGACATCTTCTGTCACATCCCATTTTGTCAAAAACTATTCTCCCTACCATAGCAAATGGTTCAGCTTCAATTTCTTTTGTGAGTACACATGACCAAGCCACAGGAGAATATTTTTTTGCAGGCATACCCATGAGTTTTTCTCTTCCCACTCAAGTACAGTATTTTCTCAGCAGTGTTAGTGGTTGTCTGACTTATTACTGTTATTTAGTGTCACAGTTCAGCTGCCCTCCAATTCCTTTGCTTTTTCTATAGCATCTTTCTCTAGTCAGCAATTTCCATTGGTTTTCCAGCTGATTAAGAGGGTTATCTCCAAAGACAAAGCTAACAGGACACACTGCCAGTCGATTGTAATCTTGCAAAGCCATGTGAACTGCTACTCTGGTCGTTGCTTTTATGTCTTAACACCAGTATCGCCATTTATTCTTTATTAGTGAGTACGGTAAAGGAAAACATTCTGACTCAGGCTCCCAGATTCTGCTCTGCCCTGTTTTACAGGAGCAGCTCTACAGAGTTGCACCAGTATCAGCAGCATATGAGAGCAGAGGGAGCAGCACTTCAGGGAAGAAGCCCCTTACCTTAGTTCTGAGCATCTCACCTGTTTAGTGCATTGCTTTGCAGTCTCTTAGCTGGGAATAATGATCCTGGGGGAAAAAGCCTGAAGTGTTAGGAGACACAGGGCCATCTTCTGGAAAAATCTGAGTTTAGCTGCAGCAGAATTACACAAGATATCCAAGCCATGGGCCAAGTGCTCCAGTCCAAACCTGTAATTTAGGATGTGGAGCCGCTGTTTAGGAATCTTAGTCAGCTAAATACAGGAAGGAGAAAGTAGGTACATTCCTGGGCTCAGAGCCTCCTTCATCAGAGCTCGGCACTCACACGCAGATTCTTATGCAAGTTTCTAGAAGCCCAGTTGCTTATTTCCATTTGCCTGTTTTCTGGACAAACTGGCAAAAAGGATTGGCTTAAGATGTTAGGAACAGAGCATAGAAAGCATGTGTACTGAAGGCCCTGCAGGAAAGCACAGGTTGAGTTTACAAAGCCAGAGGATATGAGCCACACAAGGGTACATTCTTAGAATTGTTTAATCTTGTAAAAGAGAAGCTGTACTGTACACCTCTTTCTTGGAAAATGCAACCGCCAGCACATCCCTCTCTCTTGTACACATGAAAATCTGGCTTTCATCCCCCGGAAGCACTGGCAGCCACCATCCAGGAAGCAAAACCCAGCAAAGGGTTCTCTGCAAAAGCAGGTAGAGCTGGGAATGGAGGCAGAGAACACAGATAAGAACCACAGGCTGCTGTGCCAGCCCAGAACTTTGCTTTATGTCATTTAGTTTGTTGCATCGAGAGGTGGAGGACAGCAAATAAGCTCAGAGAAGATGGGGAGAATGGTGTCCTTGTGTCACACCATGAATGAAGGTGGAAAAGGGGCGCCTTTCTCCTCTAACTTGATGCGCTATCAGTGGCCTGAAGTGTGGGGTTTGTCCATACAACAGCCATTAGATTGCATAACTGCAGATTTAGCATTTCTAGAATTCCTGTGACATTGTTATTCTAGGATTTAGCCAAAGCTGTCTTCAGGAAAACCTTATTATTGTAGCTGGCAGAGGGTGCTGGAGTTATTTTTAACACTTGATGGCAGAATCCTCAGTTTTAGGAACTCTGCAACTTTTCACTCGACACAAAGTCAGTTAATGCAAGGTGAACCTGAAGAGCTGCCATACCTTTCTGCTGGCAGCTAGAGGATTAAAGCAAACCAAGAACATGATGTGCACACCTGGGTCCCTGTGCTCACAGTGCTAGGGGGGTGGACTGGGAAAGTTTCCTGAAGACCTGGAGAACACAGCAGCCATCTGGCTGCCCTGGAAAGCATGGATCTATCTGGGAGGGTGGGTGCTATCAAAATACCCTTCAGACAAGCAATGCAATCAAAGGGATGCGTGAGGTACAAGTGGAAGATAAAGCAGCAGCTTGTGCAATAAAGGAGAAGAAAAGGTTGCCAGTAGCTCTTCTGCTTCATTCCCTAGAGTTAAAGGGGAGAGGTTTCTGGCGCCAGTTCGAAGAAGTGTTTGCAAAAGCAAATGTAAAACTTGGGGAATTCCACCACCTAGTTAGCTGAACCAACATGAGTTGGCTTCCAAGCCTAGAGAGGCATTTTCTGCACAGTGCTTTCAAGTTTTGACAAATCTGGCCTCCTAGGTCAACCAAAGAGACAATCCAGATGTTAGCCTCCCACATGAGCTGCAAGAACATGCTTACACTGTTTTTTGGAGAACTGTGAGGAATCAGGGGCACATAGGAGTGCACAGCCATGTCTAACGTACGGAGTCGGTCAGGGACATTTTAAAAATGGAGCTTTGCCTGGAAAATTGGGCTCTAAATGTTCTTGCCAAAAAGCGTATCTTTCAGTTGTGGTAATCCCTATTACTCACTCGTAGGGGTTCAGTTTTTCCCCTCTTCAACAATACCAGTGATTCCCTGTCTTATCTTCTGTAAAACAATCTTCTTAACTTTTATTTAGATAGATAGGCTTTCCCTGTGGCTTTTGATCAGGCTTTAAAAAACCCCAGCATATTTAGAAAGCCATAGGAAAAGAGAAGAATAAAAGTACTATTTTTTGGGTGTCAATATTTGGCTTAGTATTATTGCACTGGTAACAGCTAACTTTGTAGTTTTTGGAAGAGGAGTATATTTAAACAGCTAGTGCTTGTCACTGCAGCATGCAGCTATGGAAAAGGTCTGTTTTCTGTTTGGTTACTTTTCAAAGAAGAATCCCTGGTGACTGGTTCTGAGTAGTGCTACTGTCCTAAAAGCTTATCTGGATTAACCCTCTATTAGTTTTGGATCTGGACTGATTAAACATGATTCTACCCTGTGTTATAGACAGACATGTAGTTTGGTGGGTCATGCTGGTACCTGATACCCGCCATTCAAAAGTTGTCCTGACTCCCAGACAAAGTTGTCACCCTCTAAAGGCGCCCTTGTTCCAGGAGCATTTTCCTGTGGAGCGCTCCTGCCGTGTCCAAGTCTGCGCGTGTTGGTACTGTGTTTGGGAGCCAAATGACACGGTGCCAGGGTGGCTGCAAGAGCCAGCCCCACTGCTTGGATGAGGCAGGCATCACTGCACAAGGCCAGGCAATTATCTGGCTATCAATGGATTCATTAGTGCAAGTCCTCGCCTCTCATTTTAAGAGGAAGGGTTTTTGTTTTAGGCTTGCTGAAGTGGCCAGGGAGAGGGGAAGAAGTTGTTCTGACGACAATCTGCTCCTTATAGCAAACTAAAAAATTCAGCGTTTTCCAGGACCAGCAATTTTGTGTCCATTTTACTCAGAAGTCCTCCCTTTGTTAATGAGCATTGTAGCTAGAAAGTTAGTCTTTCATTCACACTCATCTACAAGGCTGGGCTCTTTCTCATTAGGAATTTTACATGTTGACCACTTCAGTAAACACAGCTTTTAATCTGCTACACATGATTAGACACTAATTGTGTTCACAACTGGAAACAGAAGCCATTAGCACAAAGTAGAGATTAGTAATTCTATCAATTTGTTTTCTATTAAACTTCAGGTTTCATGGAAATGAAGAGCCAGAGAGATTTCATCAGCAAAGATACATGGAGGTAAAAGAGCATTTTGCAAATTCAACATTGTCTTAGAACCATGGGTTTGGTGCAAATCAAAGTATTAGGAGCAAAGCTCGTGTCTCCAAAAAAGTTGCATGTAAGAATCTTTCCTCCAGATTGACAGAGTGTGGTAAGTCATTTTATCAAATCCAAATTTTAAATCTGGTTTAAATACAGTTCTTATACAAAAGCTAGGACTTTCTGAGTCTGCCACATTTCAGGGAAAAAAGCATCTACCTCTTCTAATTACGTGATTTTTCTAATTAAATGACTTAGGTTTCATTTCTTAATGAGGTAAAGATGCAATCTTGCATTTATGAAAGCCAAAAATGTTCCATTGTATAACACAAGATTACAGGGAGCTAGCAGGAACTGAGGCATCTAGAGGCAGAAGGAGGCAGAGGAGGAGAGGTCAAGGCTAAACATGAAGAAGGAAGTGTTAAAGACGAAATGGAGGAAGACTGCTCCAGTGGCAGAACAGAAATGTTGTACAGTTGAGGAAAAAAGGAGAACGCAAGATAAATCACAGGTAGTAAACCTGCCACTTGAGCATATAAAAAGGGAATTTTAAAATGTGTCACACAACAGTAAGCTTTTAGCAAAAGTCACCAATGAAATCAGAACTTGTTCTGAGACCCTTTTGATTTAGTTTAACCTTCTGGTGTGTACCCTCACCTCTTTGTTGTAAGGAGCTTGAAAGAGTGAAAGCACTCTTTCATGTGTGAAACCACTTATTACCTGGAATATTTGCCACCTCTGTAGCAAACAGCAAGGTTGAATTAAGGCAATACTAGAGCCCAATACTAGAGCTACCCAACTCTAATACTAGAGTTAAGAGCTGCAGCTTCTTAACTCCTCACACAAGCTCTTGCCCAAGAGTCAAGTTGGTCTGTTGCCTGCTAAAAGCTGATGCCTGCTGCTGCACTTCCTTAAGGCATCTGGGCAGCAAATATCAAGAAATCCTGCCTTTATCTGCTCTTGGCAACTGGGTCTTGCCAGTAACTGGCTTAGTTAAGGAATAAAATCTGAGCAATTAATCAATGGGGGCATCACTCAACACCAGGATACCAGCCACTGAAGGAAAGGCATGCCATCTGCAGTCTGTGCAAGCAGAATTGCCTCAGTATAGCTTAGTCCTTCAAGCACGAGACTAACTGAGTCACGACTCCGTGAGCGATCCGGCTGCAGATATTGGGTTTCAGGATAAATATTGTTCAGTGGGAAGGCTAGGCTAAGAGTTTACTAACAGGCAGGCAAGGAGCCCTCCAGCACATGTAGCAGATCAGGCACAGTTGTCTTTCTGGGCTGCAGTCATGTGTCTCCTTCCTTTAACCCCTACTCAAGCATCCAAATCTCCACTTGGACTATGATTTTAGGATATCCTCAGAGACTGAGGGAGCATGGGGCTGCCCTCTGAAACACCTCAGAAATCCCAACCCTGAGAGACCTCATGTTGCTATGTGTCAACCAGCTGTGGCTGTGCCACTCCAAACAACTCCCTGAAGACAAGAAGAACTAGTACTGCATGAAGTAATGCTGCTGCTTAAAAAGCAAAGAGCTTGAGAAAGCTCTTGGTGGTACCAAAAGGGAATATGAAGGGACACAATGTCTTTTGGAAATGCTGGTTAGGAGATATAACCCAATAACCTTTAAAAATTTTATTTTGTTTCAGGAATTTTATTTACTTCTTAAATTCAAGGCATAAATAAGAGGTTTTATAACCAAATATCCCAGCTGATTCCCCCTGCTCTGTTCAAGTCGGGTTCCCAATATTTTACATCTGAAAAAAATAATTCCCTAGTAATTTCATGTAGGTTCATAAAGAGCACTTCATTAGAGGGCTAACTTCATACTCAATACTTGCTGAGTTCAAAAACATAATCATGTGTAATATACTTTAAAAGGACTGAGGTATTTTCTTTACGTATTTAATAGCATGTCATGGGAAATAAGATAAGGCTGTAAGAACACTTGGATGTTAGAACAGTTCCTGCTCTTGTCGCTGCCTCTCTCATCTCTTTCAAGAAAAAAAATCCAGAAGCCAAGTTTACCTCAAGAGGAAGACAGTTGTCTGAGTCAGAGTAAATTTACAGGTAAGAAGTCAAGAAGCTGAAGCCTTTAAGCTCAACAGTGTCTGCAGTGTTACTTCACCCAGGAACGTTCAATACATGATTAATTTTGTTGCTTTGGGTCAGGCCAGGTGACTTTCTTTACGAGTCACCTGAAATCATTGCTGTCTCCAGACAATCCTGTTTCAGGAGCCAGTGGTGGCTTTCTAGGAGGAAAACAGGGGGATTAAGTTGTGTGTAATTCCTCCCTTACTGCAGCTCAGAGATCCAGATCCCATCATGGGGACAAATCACTTATTACCTCTTTTGACTTAATAGCAGCCTATGACAGCTCCCAAGACAGGCAGCCTGCAGCAGGGGTGCAGCCAGCACTGTTCAGAGTGATTGAAAAAGTTTGTGCCTGCACATCCTCGTGCAAGGAACTTGGCATAAATGATCCTATGAGAGCATTAGAAGCTGTTAGACCTGTACAATGAAAAATTACTCTGTTCAGCTTCTAGCTTGGGTGTAAAAAGTAATTCAGAGTGCCAAAACAGTGTTTTTACTTATCCAAACCAGATTTTTTTTTAACTTGGTCACTCAGACTGGATCTGGGAGCCCTGGATGAACTTTTCCTCTCCCTGATTCAAACCAGCAATTTCTTCTTAAACAAAACCCAGACTGTCTGGGCACTTTGGGCACAAGGGTTACTTTGTGGTAGTTAAAGATTTGGGGAAATGGGTTTCTCTTCCTCCTGGCTGCATGCCATACCAAGTTCTTCAGCATCCAGCGCTATGGGGCTGGTGGGCAGTGCGCTTTCCCATGGGCAGGGTGCTCCTCCTGCTCCAGCCTGTGCTTGTTTCTTCTTGCCTCTCTCCAGCTATCACCTACCCCACAATCACGTTATTTCCCTGAGCTGTCTGATATGAGTTTAATCCCCAGAGGGTGAGAGGAGGACTGAATCTGGTTTCCCACCGCCCATGTGGATTGCCTTACCAGCGGGCTATTCAGGAAAAGGCAACTGCTACCTCCAAGTGCTTTAATAATTCTTTGATTGCTCAGCTTGTACTGCCAGTGCCCAAAATGAAATGCTTTGCCATTTGTTTTGCCTGAAACTATTCCACAAAACTGCTTCCAATTTATGAATGGATTTGGCTACCTCAGAACCTCATTTTTAGCTAAGTTGCAACTTGCCAACAGCCCTCACCCAGTGCTATTCTTGAGCACTTTGCCCAATCTTATGTTTCAGAAGCAGCGCCTGTGTACAGTGCGGTTGCTACAACCTTCTCTCCAAGCCCTGTCCTCCCTCAGTCAAAACAGGAAGGCAGGAGAGGAGCTGTGGCCAAGGCCCCTTGACCTTCCAGGGAAACAGCAAGTATTTATGTGGAGACACTGGACTGATGATCTTAGCTGTGTTGACAGGGATGAGTTATAAAGTGAAGCAGGCATAAGTGCAGTTTTAACGAGGCATAGGATTTCCAGGATTTAGGAGTGTTTTTAGCACCTTTCCCCTCTAAGACTGCTTGTCCCCACACCTCATCTGCTTCCAGATGGGTACCAGTACCACTCAATGGGCTGTGCTGGAAGCTAAGAATCAGTGCTGGGAGGCGGTGGGAGCCTGCCATGGACTGGTCTGGTTCTGCTGTTGCACAGGGCAATGCCAGGGGCTCATCCAGGGGCCTGTCCTGTCTACCACCCTCCCGTGTGGGACTGCCCTCTCCCTCCTCCCACCCATCTATTTAATACCCTGGAGAATTGGGTCAACGGCTTGGGGGCCCTCAGGGAGGGGGAGCTGGACACGGTGCATCGCTGGAGCCTTGGCAGAGCCACTCCTGCACTCGCAGGGCTGTGCCAGAAGGATCCACACAGCCAAACAGAGGTAGAATTGGCCTCAAATTTTAAAGCTGTCTGGAGTGCACTGGTAGTCCTGATTCACAGTTCCCACTGTGGTTCCCACCCAAACTCATGAGGAGAAGGAATATTTGGGGAAGGGAAGAAAGAGCAGTGGAAGGAGTCAGTGACTGAGATTTCCACTTTTTCACTTGTGTCCATCCTTTGGTAGGATAAACAGCCTAATTTTTTTATGTAGGCAAGAATCTAATACAAATCATACATTTCCTTCCCTGCATGAAGGAGAATGCAAAACCAACTTCAACACACTGAAATCTGCCTGCAAAAGAAAATTAAGCTTAATAGTTATGCAATTATTGCATTCCTTTATTTTCAAAGAAGCACAGGAAACATGAATTAAACCTGTAAATTTTTTATGTGCTTCTCTTGATAAATAACCCAAGTTTATGACTAATTCTATTCTGTGACCTAGTGAAGACTCCTTCCTGTTAGCAGATGAACTGATAGCCAATGGATTCCTTGTACTTTCTTGCTGTGGTAGGAGAGTAAGGTGAAAAGAAACCCCCAATGTTGCACTTTTCAGTCTCAAAGAATTAGCTGAATTGTCATCCCAACCTCTACCCAGTCAGAAGAAAGGCACTCTTACATCTAGGGGGAAAGAGCATTCAATTAAAATTAGTCTGATTATCAAACAGACCTTTTCCACAGTGGTCCAGCTCTGCTCCTGTTGAGTGATGTACTACTTTGAGTCAGTAAACTTGTATAGGGGGGCTTTCTGTCAATAGATGTATTTTTTGTTGAGTATTTCACAACCAGAGAAGCATGACTTATCTCCCAAAGTTGTCTTTGGGAGAACAATTAAGTTATTTAAGATGAGCAAGGCAATCTGCTGACACATTTCAGTTTTGAAGGCACTGCTGATCAGTTTATGCAGACAAAGCCTGAAATGTGAAAGCTGCCTCCTGCCTTTGTTTTCTTCTAACCGACTGCTGGAGAAGCAGATTTCCCTGTTCCATGGCTAACTAGATCTGCCTGGTTGGCTTAACCAGCAAGCACATTCCTGCACTTCAGGAAGAACACTCCGGGCTCATTACGAGCTACTGGGCTACAGCCTGACACTAAGAAAACAGATTTGTTTTGGACAAGTTGCTCTGACATGGAGGTGCCAGGGTGAATAACCTTTGGGGAAAAAAAAAAAAAATCAAAACAAACCAGCTTAAATCAAAAACCTGCCTCCAAGAGCAAGATGAATAATCTGACAAATGAATGGCTCTGTATTTTATATCAAAGCACAAAATAGCTAGAAGTTGCAAGGATCTGACTCATGAGCAGAAATAGAGTGCTGGGGCTGGCTTGAGCTGTCGCTACCACCAGCTGCCTGCCCCCACCGCTGGAGAATGGGTGGCTCAGATGCTGCTTCTTAAGCAATTCAGCCACAAAAGGCTACAGCTAAGCATTTTAAGGGAAACGTGTCAGCGCTAGTTTGTAGCCTCACTCCTCAAGATAAACCTTGAAACGGTCCTGGGTTGCCACAAAGCCTTTCAGCTGTTGAGGCAGGAGGAGCAGGACAGACACCTCGCCAGGCATCCCGTTGGAAGTTGCAACAGGCGCGGCTCAGCGCTCGGCAAAGCAGCTTGTCCCAGCCAAGCAGCACTCTGCTGCCACAGCAAGGAGTTGACAGGAGCCCCCACTCCCCACCCCCCTTATCAGCAAAGCAGCCTTTTTGAAACGGGCAAATTTTAAGCCGTGACCTATTTAAACATCCTGCCCCATCACCGAGCGGCAGCACAATTCTGCAACAAATCCCAGAGCACGCTGCCGCCGCTGCGTTTCCCCAGCTGCTCTCTGTGACAAGTTCTTCGACTCAAATAGCGCTCCTAATCCTAGCGTAAAGCCCCAGCCCAGCTCCGCCAGATAAACACACATTGTTTCACCTGGTCTTCTGTGAAAATGAGACTGTGGCAAGTGCTTTATCACTGCTATTTTCTCTACCTCTCCTCAGCTCCTCCTTCCACCCGTAACTTTCTAACGTGTTTATCGCGCAGAAGGAGAAAGCTCAGAAAATCAAACTCCTACAAACGCTGGGGGAAGGAGAAAGGGTGATTGTATATATGCACCCATCCCCATTGAGGGTACAGTTACACAGCGGCTTCGATCGCTCTAAATTGGAGTTGCCGTAGCAATGCCTGCCCTGCCTGCATTATCCTGTCCTCCCTACCTTCTGTTAGCAGAAAACAAGGGACGTATATGCAAAGAGCAAAAAGCCACTGCCTGGGGCTGATTCTGCTGAAAACCAGCACTCCCTAAAAATGATTCATTTTGGCTCATTGAGCTCCATGCAAACGCTCGCTGTACACCTCAAACCACGGGAGGGCAAAGGAAGGAACCGTCAGGATTTTGCAGGACGGGGGGAGAAGAAGCAGATCTGTTGCTCTGTTGATTTTGGGGCAGCTGAATTCCTGCGGAATGAATTCTTAGCAGGGTAACAGCAGTGCCGAGAAGCTGCCTCTGGCAAGGGGAATCCCATCCAGCTCCCCTCTCAGCTCTGTCAGGTTACTTGCTACTCTGGACTCCCTGCCTGATTCCACCGTAATGGGCCACTGATTGTCCAGGCTGCAGGCAGGAAGTGCAGCAAGGTAGGAGCTCTTGTGCTGGCAGCTGCATTTTTCTCAAAACTAGGGCAAAAATTGCAACTTGAGGGTTGGGGGCATGATGTAGACGTCTGGAAAAAGATGCTTCAAGTTCACTCAGAGCTATTTTGTCACTCTATTATGCAACATTCTGCTTTGCTATATCAAAACTCCTGTTAGAGACCTTAATTTTGTTTCACTAGCCATTATTCAAAGAATGCACTAGCTGAAAATGTCTCCTGAAAGTTTAGAGATGTGGGGGACGATGCCCGGGCTCTGAAGTCATGAATTCCTATTGATTCTCCCCATGTAAACCAGCATTGTTAATCAGTGAGAACTGCACTCCTGGGGAAGTCTTACACCCTTTCTGCATCACTCATGCATTGCCTGCAGTAGTGTTTGTTGAAAAATCGACACCGTTATTGATGCACCGTGTACATTTAGTGCTTGGTAAACGGCTTTAATCAAGAGTTTTCTTTACAAAGGTACCTTTAAATACCTTGTTATATGTGGAGTCATACACATACATTGCATGGCAGCTATTACACAAGAGGGGTTCTGGCCACGATACCTCTTTTCCAACTCTTCAAACAAACAAAAAAGAGAACTGATGAAAGATCAGGCAGTTTAGGAGAGCTTTAAAAGACAGTGGCTACTGAATGCCCTTTGCGCTCCCAGGTCCGCAGAGGGAAGAAGCATCAGGTGTGCTTCCCCATCCTCCACGGGTCCAGCCGATCGGCACGGTCAGACGGGATGCCTGCCCGGCGCAAAACCGAAGGATGCAGTATATCTGAGAGTGGTTTGGCCACTGGCAGTCAGCTGTGGGAACCGCAGGAATCAGGATGCAGGAATTTGGATCTTTGTTTCAGGAACATTACTTGGAAAGTATTGGGGGCAGCCGCAAGGCGGTCCGAAATCCCTCATCTTATCTACGCTTGTCGCAGGGGGCTAGGCAGGGGAGATGACGGCACCGTCCCTCCTGACTCCGGGGGTCCCATCCCTTCCCGACCCGGGCATTGCACGGCACCGTCCCGACTCCTGGTGCCCCGCGCCCCTGCCCGTGCGCCCAGCGGCGCGGGGCGGTGGGCGACAGTGGCAGCCGCCGCGCACGGCAAGCTGGGCGCGATTTTTTTCTTATTTCTTCCCACCTTTTCCTCATCTGCGGGCCGCGCACTGCCCGCGCTGCTCATGGTAGAGCTGGGTCTAACTTCGCACGGGGAAGGGGGCAAAGAGAGAAGTAGCCGGGACGGGAGGAGAGGAGGAGGGTGGCCGCGGCTCGGGGGGCTGCAGCGAGGGCAGCCGGCGCCTGCCCCCGCCCGCGGCGCGGGGCGTCCCGGCGCCCCCGGACTTACTTTCTGCGGGTCGGCGTAGGTGCCCAGCCCCAAGAGCGGGATGCTGTTGCCGTCGCTCAGCGGAATGCGGTGGCTCTCGGCGGTGAGGTTCATGGTGCCGGCAGGTAGGGCCGCCCCGGACCTGGGGCTGATTCCGCAGGGGGCGGGAGCCGCCGCTTCGCAGCCAACACAGCGGTCCCTGGCACCGGCGCCCACCGACGGCTGGACGGAGCGGACCGGCGGTGGCTCTGGGGGGACCGAGGGACGAACTGCCCTCTCCCGCCGCCGGAGAGCGCCTTTTTGGGGGGCTGAGCCACGTGTGCCCGCGGCTGCCCTGCACCGCGCCCCGCCGCGCACCGCCCCGGCCCCGCCCCGGCCCCGCGGCCACCGGCTCCCCGCGCACCGCCCCGCGCCGCGCCGGCCCCGCCGCGACCCCCGCGGGGGCTCCGGCCGGGGCTGCTCCGAGCGCGCCTCAGGGCGGGCCCGGGGCCACCAGCACCTTGAGCGGCGTGGGGCGTTGCTGCCCAGGGGCCAGAGAGCCCTCGCGGGCTGCCCTACCCGGAGCTGCCGGCAGCAGGGCACCGGCTTCCCGTGGTTTGGGGTGGTAGGTCTTGGAAGTTTCCCCACAGAGGTGTAGAACAGTTTCCACCTCTCCACTCCAGTGGTTGAAACCCACTACTGCAGAGGCAAGCAGGGAAGGAGGGAAATCCCAGACTGGTGAGCAGTTTCTCTGCCTCAGTGTGAGTCCCGAATTACAGTGAATGGACTCAAGTTCCTCACGGTCTTGTATGTATTTCCTAACGCTGATAGCCCAGAAGGAGACAATATCCTTTATAAAATTCATCACATAGCTCTTACTTGTCTTTTCTGGTCCTCGTAAAACACTTGGGGCCATGCTTTTACACCACTCTGAGCCACCTGCTTTGTGACATCTGAGCTAAGTTCCCCCCATTTGATCTGGAAGTGCATGGTCTTTTATGCCTTCCTAGATCAACCTGTAATTAAGCCCTCAGGGAACATTATTCCTGAGCCGTAACAATGGTCTTTGCCTGGCAGTTTATTTTATCTCCTCTAATACCCTACTTGGCTTTCTGTGCATGGTAATAGTTCATCAGGTTATGCAATTCCAAGAGGGGTTAATGGATCCATCATGATAAGTTATCTCTGCAGTTTTTGAAATCAACAGGTGTGTACTAGTTTGCATTCAGGGAAAGGGTTAGTTGCTGCTAGGGCTGGGAAACTACCTGGGCAATTTCCTACCATGAGACCCTTTCAGTGTTACTGGTTAGATACCTCCAAGGGTCTCCTGAGAAGATGGGAAAAGTGCCACTTCCACATTTAGGAATGTTCCAAGAACTTCAGAACTAAGTGCAAGCTAACTAGATCCCAACCCAAAAATTTCTAGTTAGGATGTCCTGCAGGACAAAGGTGGTGTGTGTAAAACACTCCTTGGGAAGTGGACAGAGTGTGACTGAGGTTTTCTGAGAGCCTGTGCTTTACATGGACAGCGCAGTGCAAAGAGCTGCCTCTAAGGTGGCTGAGTTCCATCTCAAGGGGGGAAGCTGAGGCAGACTGCAGCCTGGCTGTAGTTACTGTGGGAGGCTCATCCTGCTAGACCCTGTCTGTGTGCTGCAGGGAGCTGTGGGTACCTGCAGGAGGAAGGAAAACCAGAGACCACCTCCATGCTCCCCTGTTGTTTCCATGTAACTGATTACCCCTTCCTTGCTACAGGAGCAGCTCCCATCTCCTCTCTCTGTGCCAAGCACACTCTGTAGAAGGAGAAGTCGATGCCGGCTGCATGTCTAAGCTATAGCCATCATTCTGCTGTATTTCCAACAGAGGAGCAAACACATGGAGAGATGGAAGTGGGGTGAGTAGAGAAGAGTCTGATGTGGCCGAGGACGTTCAGAGACCTACTTATTTCCCGTCCCATACTAGCATTCCATGAAGAGGCTCTGCTGCCCAGTGGCCGATTCCTATGCCTTAACTTCTATGCTCCAAATCCACTCCACAATCTGCTTTTCCATCATTCCTCTTATTCCAGTATCTTTTGGGGAGTTTTAAGGCACAGTTTTGGTTCATTTGCTTTGGGCTCAGACCCCATCAGTTTACTCCTGTGCTCTGGCAAGAGAGCAACGTGTGCCCAGAGCTGCGCGTGATCCCGAGCTAAGCAAAGCACGGCTGTGTCTGCGGAGCCTGTCCTGGGGAGAGGAGCAAGTGCAAGGAGCCTCTCTGGCAGGAGTACAGGAGCCTGATATGTGATAGCCTTCAACAGCAACTGTGAAAGAAAGATTGATGGATTTGCCATAATTCACAGAATGGGGGAGCTTGGGCAGGAGAAGGAGCTTCTAGGAGCAGGCAGGCAAAGTGGTCCATCACTGGCGAGGCAAGCCAGCCACACCAGGCATTCCTGCCCTGCCACATGCATGAGCTCCCAGCACTCATCAGGGTAACAGGCAAAAGTCACCTCACTTCCAGCTTCACTGCTAGACTGGTCCTTACAAGACTAGCTAATGTGCTTGCCCCAGAAATTGGAGAGAGGCAGATGGTTTTACAAGTCCTTCCCTCCACTCCTACACCATAGCTGACAGCAAATAGTGTGAACACGTCTTACACATGAGACTTTTAAAGTCCCATAGCTGCTCTAGCTCCCTACCCTATTGTTCTAGTGCCTTTGCAGATTTTATATGAAACCCCACAAAACAGATAAGAAAATGCATTTTCCCCCCTTTACATCCAAGCTACTAACTCAAAAAAACGCTTATTGCATAGAAGCTAGAAATATTAGCAGGTTTTCAGTTGATAATGAATATCCTTTAAAGAACAAAGGAAGCTGAATATTAGAGCCTGGAGCCTGTCACATGTAATTCTTGTTAGTAATAATTTCTGTTAGCTGCTCAGGGAAGCACAGTTCTCGATTTCAGACCATAAATGACTTAACCAGGCTTTTTACAAGGACACGGTATCTAGCAACTCTGACTGCAAAACAATGTAAGTTTCTAGAGGCAAAGCATTGTCTGCTGGTTGTTGTCGATCAGTAACAATTCAGGAGCTTTTATAAAATGCAGATGTGATCTCAATTCTTTCTCTAGGAAACAAAAACAATAAGTTTCAGCCTGGCCTGACTAGGAAGAAATGAGTGCTGCCATCCTATCAACACAAGTTTGCCTTCTCTAGTGAAGCTCTTAAATCACACATAAACACCTTCAGAAACCAACTAAGGTAGGTTTGTGATTCATGTCTTGGTGGTGCAGGATTTTAGAATTGCATTAGTCATCTCAGACCTAAGTAAAGAGCAGGGATTTCAAAAGCAACATCTTATATGTGTTCTGTTCCCCACCCCCTGAATCTCCACACAAATAAGGTAGATTAAAAAAATAAAAAGAAAAATTAGATCTAAGTTTTTTGCAGGAAAAGTAGGTCAGACATTTGAGGATTCTTGCTATTTTTGCTGTTAAAAACTTGCTGAAATCTCAGGTAAAGAAAGTACTTAACGGCCTCCTTACCTGGGCAAAACTGGTAAAGGATCTTTTAAAGAAGTAAAGAGGTCACCTTTTTACTCATTTTATCTCAAATTGCTAAGTATCCTGGGAACAGGAGAAAATGTGTGAAGCCTTTAAATATAGAATCCCCAGTTCTTGGAAGGAAGGAGAAAGAGTCATTGATTGAGAAGGACTGGCCTTGTCATCATTCAGATTTCATGTTTCCTTGGACATTCATGGGTTGCCCCCCTCCCCCCCCCTTTTTTTTAAATTGTTCTCCACAAGAGAACATGTTAAAAAAAAATTCTCCTGAATCTTCTTGATCTAGGTGTGTTACACATTGTAGATTAGATCAGTGAGATTCTAGAGGTGGGTGACCTGTACTGCCTAAAAATGAACTTTTTTTAAAAAGGAAAATTGAAAGTACCTTTATAACACTTGTATTTGTTCGATAAAAAATGCATATTGCTACAGTTTCTATTTTCTCTATGAGTCGTGCTCCACTCTGTGTAATTATCTGCTAGAATGCATACCCTGCATGTGTTTTTAGTTAAAATTTCTTAAAACACGGTCTAAAGTCTGCATATTTTCAGCCTAGTCCTTTAATAACTCACATAAAATAGCATGTGTCCATCCTGCATGTGGAATATCTGCTGATGTATTTTCAACTATTTAGCTTAGAGATTTTGATTGCATGTGTCAAGACTAATATTTATTTTCTATTTTGCCATTACCTGAAATAAACTAACACATATAAAGGAAAACTTCTATTTTAAACTCTAAGAAATAAGGTCTGTGTATGCTTAGTAGAGGGCCCATACATGAAGTGAGATTGCTTTTTTAGTTCTTGCTACTTCTGCCACAAGTGATATAAGCTGACCTGGAGAACACTTCTCTGGTTTAAAAAAAAATCTTGTAGAGTCTTTTTATTCTATTTTCACAAATTATCACAATAATCATCACATATATCCCAATATACTTCTCGAGGGCAGCTGATGAGTGGTACTTTACACTGCCTGCATGATTCCTTCATTTAGTGATGAAGGGATTCCTCATATGGAAGCATTTTTGATCTTTTCCCTTTGGTGATGTTTGTTGCACAATGAGGCTGATCACTGCCAGGATAACAGCCTGGGCTTTGTTGGGAAGTGTGATGTAATGGGCATTCCTAGCAGTTTTTATGCAAACACCTTTTTTTCCCTAGCTCCCACTGGTCCATATAAATTTCGTGGAAACAATGAAACATTTAAGTGATGTGTTCTTTTTTTATTTCAATAACTAATTACATTCTTGATAAATTCTTCTTTGAAAGACCAAAGATTGCTTTCAAATTTTCAAGACTTACAGCTTGGCAGTGAATATGATATATGTACACTTTTAGTGAAACTCTTCATTGCAAGTTCTGCAAAGCAGTATTTGTCCTCCAAAGACCTCACCTGACCTGACTTTTCCAGCACTGGTACAGCACTTCTGCTGGATCCCTAAGGAGATCATGAGGACAGGGAGAAAATGTGCCTACCACTTGTACCTGTGGAGAGATTTAGGAAAATACTTGATGGCTGGGTCACTTATCCCTTCTGCTTCCTATAAATGCTCTGTGGCTACAGCTGCGATAAAAGGGAAATTCTGATGTATCCTTGATGCTGTTCCATTGCATCTAGTAACACTGGAAAAGTGAAGCCTCTGCAAGCCTTTGATCGCTCCTGGGGTACAAGAAGAATGCCAGCAGCTGCTCCAGATTATGCTCTCCCCATTCCTGTGGGGATGTGCTCACACTGCACCAAGGCACAGGGGCTTCCCCAGGGATCAGCTTCCTGTGGCCATCCAGGTCTGTCCCTGTCCCTGTGCCACCTTGGGACAGGTGCAGGCCACCGGGCTGTGGCCTCACCCAGAATGCCACAGCCACAGCCCTTGTGCTGGGTGCTGTGGGGTGCTCCTCCAAGGGGGGTGGCTGTGCAAATAGCCAGAGCCTGCTCAGCAGTTGGACCTCCCTCTGGTTTGGGTGTTGGTCCCTGGGTGAAGCTGTGGTGGATGCTGTACCAGAAGCAGCAGCCACATGGACAGTAGAGGAAGTAAAATCTCACAACACAGGAGCCAAATTAGCTAGGCTGTTTATACAGCACCATCATGTTTCCCATGGCACAGCAGGAGAGGGGGCAGCACTAGCAGTACAACCCCTAAAATGCACCTTTTCCCCTTTTGGTGTCCACTTCAGGAGCTTGTGTTGCTCCATTAGCATGCAGGGAGTGTTACTTATGGGCTGAAAATCCCTGTGGAGGATCAGAAACTGCTGGGAAAGGGAAAGAGATGCTCAGTTTGTAAAGGTAATCCTCTTAACCCTTTGGAAAGGTAATGCTCTAGTCCTTTGCCAGTGTTATTTATACAGGCACTGTCTCGTGAGCTTGCTCTCTTTTGGGCGCTGTCCTGCCCAGAAGTTTGGTGTTAGCAGGGCTTGTGGCAAACTGAGCCAGAAGCCAGCTTTATTTCCTCTCCCTGACACTCTCTTTACTGATTTATCACTTTCTTCTAGCACCAGTGTCTTAGTTTTTGCTGCTGACTCTCTGCTCTGGCACGTGACCAACCTGGGAGCTGGTGAGCCCTGCCTCTCAGACCCCCAGCCAAAGGTCAGTAGCTGCATGGTGGCCTCTGGAATCCTTGGATACTGACACTTGTCATGTGGGGAGGCATTAACCTTTGGCCCTGAGTAAGTGTCCTCATATCTCACCTCAATTAGTCTGGCCTGCTATTTGGTCCTGCCCAGTATAAACCCCTTTTCTTTGGCATCCTGCAAATCTAAGCTCTGTCTTGATGATTTCCATTCACCTGATGCTGGTGGGAGATACCCTATGTGTTGCACCCAGGGCTGAGTAATCAGTGGCATAAGGGGCAGCTCAGGAAGAGCTGATTGTCTGTTCAACAGCCCCTCCTGCATCCCAAAGGAGCAGTGGTGGTGGCTACCTCTGTTCAACCTCTCTTTCTCATCCACAGTAGGGATAGCTACTGTGGGAGGATACTGCCTGTATCATGCAACTCAGGTATTTTGAGAGTTTGAGGTTTGGGGTTTTTTTAACTCCCGATTCTCGAGGAGGGAGTCACTGAGAGTGCCTTACTTTGAATCAGGCTCTTGGGCCAGAGTCACACTCACCACCAGATCTTAGCATGTTCCAAAAATTTGAGCTTTCTCTTGCCTCTTTTTAATGCAGAACTTAGTCAGGGGTTCACCTCAGTGCACTATTCCTGCCAGCTCCCATGATTACTTGACATGTAACCTCACACAGGTCCCTTGGGTCCATCTCGGGGCTGTACAGGCGTTCTTAGTTCAGCTCTGATGAATGATCGTTTTACCTCCTTGCACTGGGTAAACAGCTGTTTTCCATGTTACCTGCTTTAGGAGCCTCACTGGCACGTTGTTTCTTTCCTTGCCTCCAGCAACAAGCAGACACAAGTGACTAATTGCAGCAGGGCTGCACCAGCACCTTCTTGCAGTCAGGACAGCATGAAAAACACACAATTTTCATGCAGCACACCACATGTCAATTGGCTGCAAGATGAAATAACAGGGAGCGGGCACTTGCAAGTCTGTTTTCTGTATCTTTTACTAGTCAAAAGAACAAAAGCAACACAGGCTTGGAGATGAGTGTCCCAAAGTGGCCAGTCCCCTTTGGTCACAGCACTTCCAGCTTCAAGTCCCTACTGGGGAATCTCTCCCTCTGAAGTACATCTCACTTGGGCAGGAGCCAATGCCAGGAGGAGGAAGCTATTAGCTTGTAAAGAGAACCCCACAGGTGAAGTCTGACCTCCTGCTGGTTTCTTTGCTTGCAGGTATTTTCTGTGGATGCTTTAAAAACAGATGGTATTGTGGGGTTTGCTCGTGCCACCTGCTAGTGGGCAATGCTCTGTGTCAAAAGGAACAGGGAATTTAGAAGAGTAGACTTTAAAACATCACACTGATTTGTTTTAGCCTGCCTGCATGCTTTTAAAATTGTGCCAGTGTGTTTTAAAAGGCCAGATAAGCTCATCTTTGTGTGGGTTAGTCCTTGTCCTGAAGCTGGCAGCCCAGGAGGAGGGCAGTGATGGTGGGAGCAGAGTCATGCTGCCAAGGGTGTGAAGCCCCACTTGAGCACCCTTGCTTTATGAGCAGAGGTTGTATCAGGGCTGGTGGGATTTACAGCTGTGTGCAGCTCTTCATTCCACATTTCCTACCAAGGTGCTGCATGCAGACCACAGGGCACGTTTTTCCTCTCAGTATGTTCTCAGTTTTGCAGTGGCCATTTCTTTTGTCTGCTTTGCAGACAGATATATATTTTTTTTTCCATCTTCTTCTTTTCTTTTCCCAAATTGCCACTGAATTTTTGATGTTTGTATGTACTTTGGCAGATTGAGAAATCTCCTCATGTGTTGTGAGATGTCCTTATCATATTCTGCCAAGCTCTACCAGCCTATCACTTCCATATCACCTTCCCTGCCACCTTCTTTTGCAACTTTATTGTAAGGTCTACTCAAGCCTGTGCCCAAATATCTACATTTTATGAGAACCTCATCCCTCTGCCCTACCACTTTTCCATGCCTTTTGTCATCTTGTGCAATGAGGCTACATGATGTTAACCTTCTCTCTCCAAGGCATTGTGTAGCATCTCTGCAAATCAAATGGTGGTGATCCAGTTTGGGATTAGGAAATAGAAAGAGGTGAACAATTCCTTGTTTGCATAAAACTGCAAGAACTGTTGGGGCAGAGCTGGGGCTAGAACCCAGAATAAGTAATGGCACTGCCTGTCGTAACAAGAAAGGGAACTTGCAGCAGCTTCTTTTTCTGAGAAGGTTTGTTAAATCTCCTGTAATTGGTTTAGTAAACACTAAAAGATGGGAAACAAAACAGAATGTTCTCTTCCAGCTTTTGTAGGCTGCATGGTATCTCTCATTGCCATATGGGATTAATGGTGGCTGTAGGGTAGGATTGTATCATAAAACTTTTATTAAATGTTTTAAAGCCAATTAAAGAGACACTGCCAATTTGAGCTTTCTAAGATTTTACAAAGTAAATTTTTCCATTGTTGTAGTAAAAGTGCCTTTGAAGTGCTAGATCCTGAAATTTTTAACCATTTAAGAAGTAAATTGCTACATACTCTCTGCTGATGCTGAGCCTATTCAACTAGTTATGCACAGTACTGTTGTGGGCAGACAAGGAATAAAATGCTCCTAAAGCAGAAATTAATTTTTCCTATCTTCCTTCAGTTACAGAAGTATTTTAAATCTTAATTGAAGCCTCATTAAGTGACATTTTGGACAGGAAAGTTTGGGTTCTCCTACCAATTTGATGATGTGTCTTTCAGATAAGCATTTCTTAAAACCTTCATGTCTCCAAACAGAGAAGCGAGACCTTTTCTGAGTGTTATACTGATTATTAGAAAATCCATATGTCTGAATTCTTGAATTTCATTAAAAACCAAGCTTCCATTTCAGGTATATAGTTCCCCTTATCATAAGATGTAAAATGTCCTTTTTTTTCCCAATGAAGAGCATTCAGCCTACATTTCAAGGAGCAAGCAGCCCATGACAGGAAAACGATCTGCAGGGCTCAGTGTCCAGGGTAGAAAGGAGATGGGTGAATGTAGATGCAGTCACAGTTTGCTTCCCTAGGTAGCATTGTACTTGCATTCATGTGAGAAATATGAATCTTTTGATGGAGCTCAGGATGCACTTGGGTTTCTGGGCTGCAAGCTCACACTGCTGGGTCATGTCCATCCTTTCATCCTTCAGTATGCCAAAGTCCTCCTCAGGGCTGCTCCCTATCCCTTCATCCACCAGCCTTTGTTCATACCAGGGGCAATTCCTTTTCAGTTGTTACTATGATTAAAACTTCAGAATCCTTGATCTTTAGATGAGCCTGTCAGGGCACCTCTTGGCCCTGTTGTAGCATCCTCTGAGCGACAGAAGCATCTCTTTGTTACCCTTGTGCCTTGGATGTGGTCTGCCTCTGTCTGTGAGAGGGCAGCAGAGGCTGGGGCAGCAACACCTTCCCCTCCTGCCCGATCCATTTGCAGGGTGCTCTTGGTGCACATGCTGAGCTCTGTGTGTTGCAGAAGGCTGGCACGTCCCTGCAGCGTGCCTGCTGATTCCCTGCACACTCGCAGGGCTGATGTTTGAGCCTTGGGGAGCCCATCGGGGCTGGGGGTGAGCGGGGCTTGGCACAATGTCACCTCCCTGGTCTCACAGCTCATTGCTCACCCGCAGCTGGGACCTGACAGGCTTTTTTTGTCTCTGTTTTGTATAAATCTTCGTCACTGTAGCACTTCATCTGATGTGACTAACACGCATGGTTTTTCTCTGCTCTCTCCCCTGAGGAAGGTGGGGGGAGAATTAGTGTGGGCAGTGCAGTATTTCTGCTTCGGTCTGGTTATTTTAGAAACAAACTTAAAAACATATGTTCATTTCAGTTCGTTTATGTGACAGAGACAAGGTCGAAGAGATATGCCTGGAAAGTGTAGCTGAAACCTCCCTAAGAGCTGGGCTGTGTGCAGGGATCATGTTACACGGAGTTTATTGCAGGCTGGTATTTAAATTCACTGTAGCCTGCCCCATCATTGCATTTTAAAGGTCCCTTTCCTTTACCAATCTCTTCATTTTGTCTCCTTCTCCTATTTGTACTTTTCCATTTATTGTTCTTTTCGGGACAATTTCATTTTTTGAAATATTCTCTGCAGGAATCTTATGTAGGAATCATCATCTGTACTATAGAAACCCATTTGTATAAACCTTCAAAGCCCAAATTTTCTCCTCACCTAGATCCTCATTGTGTTGCATGTTGTGTCCTTGCACCACAACTCCTACATATATTTCCAGTACTGGTGAGACAGACTGTACCCTTGAAGCGCTTGCTTGTTAATAAAGCAACAATTGGAATTGGCAGGACATGGTGATGGAAGATTTCCTCATGAAAAAGTGAGGATTGGCACGTCTGGTTTTCATTTTTCATCAAAGCAAAAGCAGAGTTTTGTAAACGATGGTGGGAAGAAACCCGAGGAGGGGAGATTTCAGGAGATGAAAGCCTGTCTGCTGGGGAGGGAGGTGAGGGGGCAACTGACTTCAATCCTCAGCTCAGCTGGACCTGGATGTATACCTGAAGCTCCTGCCTCTGTGAGATTGTTGGCTTGGGCTGCTCCCCTCCTGACCAGTGTTTAAAGATGTATAAAGTGAGAGGAAAAATGAGAAAACAAATGGTGATTAACTTAATCATGGGAGGAGAGCACCTGAGTGTGATGTAGGAGACAGAAGTTCAAGCCTTTGCTGAAATCTGTGACAAAAAATAATTAAGCTGTCTCTTTCATGTTCTCCTCCAGTGCTGTAATCCCTGTGACTGCCAAAGCTCATCCTGTTTCTCACCAGCCAGACTTTCCTTGGGGCTGGGAACTTGCAGCCACTCGAGTCCTTCTTCTGGGAAAAAGGTCCCATAAAGTGCTTCCCAACACTTGCAAGAATGCAAATAGTATTTGAAGAAGATGGTTCTCATTTGATTATGCCTCTAACCAACATCTTCTGGTCTTTTGCACAAGTATAGTTAAAAGTTTCTATTAAAAATGGAGGGGGGGGGAGGCAAATTGGGATTTTTGGAGGGATTTTGGTAAAGTCTTGCACTTTGTTACTGTGGTGATACCATGGAAACTAGATTTGTGAGTCCAGGGAGAATCTAAGTTGTGAAGAAAAAAGCTGAGATTTTTGGTAGGAACACATAGTTCTGAGCGCTCTTTTTGACTTTTCCCCCAAGTCATATTGGTGGGGATGTGGTTAATTTTAGTGGGAACAGGATCAGTGTATAAACCATGATAAGCCTTCACTAAATGAAAACTGGAACATGTCTGCTGAACTGCTTTTGGAATGTCTGGATGTAAGTAAAAGGGATCAGAGGCCTGTTTGTAGCTCAGAGAATATATTTGACTCTGGACTAATAAATTTTCCCAAATTTTCTTTAAGAAGTTAGTTAACTGAAAGGTCAGTCCCATTTGTAAACAAAGCTGTCTGAATTTATTGTTAAGTAAAAGCATCAGGGGCTTTTGCAGTGCTTTCCTCTGTGGCTGAGTGCCGGCACAGTTGCTTTTTAGAAAGCTTAGTGCATATGATTCTTTTTTATTAGAAAATAAACAGAAAAGACATGCCAATCAGTAGCTTCAAAAGGTCCTTGCTGCAATATCAGTGTAAGAACTGTGCAAGAGCCTCCTGATGAAATGGGAAAGCATACAAGTTGTTTTCAGGCACTGTGGTAGAGAGTTGAAGCTCTGGCCAGCTTAGTGAAAAGTTTATGGACCTTCTGGGGAGCCTCTGCTACATTTGTTCAGCCTACACTGATTTTTTTTTCACTGATTCTTTGGAACCAGGTGAAAATCAGTAGTTTGAGCATTCAGACCAAACAGAAAAGAGAAGGACACTGAGGATGTGAAATCTTGTACAGACACCTGCAAAAACCAGAACAGCTGTTTGCTGTGTTGCACTGGTAGGAGTGCTGTGCAGAGCAGGAGGAGTGGTTTCCTCACAAATTTTTGGGTAAGGACATCCTACTCACTCTCCCCCTACCCTGTGGCTGATGTTGACAGTGCTGCCTCGTTCTGTTATCATTATCTGCCCAAACTAGAGGTCTGTGAGGCATGTGAGCACCCTGCAATACAGCAGGGGAGATCAGCTCTGCATAGGGACCCAGGCTGCATGAGATCAGCAGCAGCAGAAGTGGGGTTGCCTCTCCAGCTATCCCTAATTATTTTGCTGTGGCAGTTCCAAGTTCAGCATGGGCTAAGATTCTGCTTTTGGGCAGTGGTCACATCATTTCAGTGTAGTGTGTGAAGTGCTTTGTATCCCATGCCTGTGCCTCCTTCACTTTTTATATAATGTGGCTTGTGCATGGTGTCATTTTACTAGAACAACGCTCCTGAGGCACTGCTGTAACCAGAGATACCCTGACCTTACTGTCACATGCTGGATGTTTCTTGTGCCAAAACAAAAAGGTGAGAAAATAGAAACTAAAAGGATAGAGCAATTGCCATGCATGTATTTGCATTTCTCTCTCCTGAGCCTGTGAATAATCTAGTTGGTGGCAATGTTTCTGTTTGGGGTTTCTGCCTCATTTCTGCTTGGCAAATGGCTTTGGAGAGGCTTGGGAGGTTTTATTTGCTTTTTCAAGGGAGAGAGAAAAAAGATAAGGAGGGTTTGACTGAGGCTGTTGTGAGGTCAGTGAAGCTGCAGCACACCAGCTGGGAGCATGGCTCACTCTTCACGTGTGCTTAGGGAGGCAGCCAGGTTCCCAGAGAGGATGGACAGCTAGCTGGGAGGAAAATGACAGCTCCAAAGGTCATGTGGTCACATGGCTAGGTTTTCCTTGGGCTGGCCTTCAACCACTGTCCCCATCACCATTCCTAGACAAGGCTGTCTCTTGAGGCTTGTGTAAAAAAAGAGCTACACCCTTTTAATTGAAGCTCGGTGTTTAAGCAGGTTTCCAGTAAACTAGTGCATGTGCCTGGACTCTTATTTCAGCATGAAGCGGGTTTTTTAAATTTGTTTTGGTTTGGTTTTCCTTTGTTTTGTTTGACTTCTGTGTTATCTTAGCTTAAGAAAAGCAATTAAGAGAAGACTGCAATTAATATACCATTTTCATGCCTCCTCCAAAAAAAATGTGTGATACAGTGTTTAAATTTGTAGAAAATCATGGTAGACAAGGCTTGATAAACTTTGGCTCCTTTCCAGAAAGGTGAAGAGGAAAAGATTTCTCGTCCTGGTTTTCCAAAGTGAGCCCCAGGCAGTCTCTGCTGTGCCTCACTGAACCCAGACTCCCTCCTATTATATCAGTGTGTGGTGCCTTATAGCAGTTCCCAAGACTTTAGCCTGTGACCCCTTAAGGAACAAATGCATGCTTCTCCTTGAGTTTCTCTATGAGAGAAACTCAAGGATGTGAACATGAAAATTTCTGGCATTTAAAATTTCATTTCAGTGTTCAAATTTTAGAAATGTATTTCTATTAAGTAATTAAGAGTTTGTTGACACTAAATGAAAATCAATTAGGTTGTTGTATGGGAGAGTGACTTCTTGTGTGTCCTACCAGATGAGGAGACTTCATAATAGCCCAAAAGCTCTTCTGGAATCCCCAAATGAAGGGACACAGCTTTTGTGATGGCCACATCTTGGCTATTAGAGAGCTCATTTATGTGAAAGGCAGAGCCTTTTTCTTGCCCACTTTGAACTAAGAAGCATGAAGCCTAAGGGACGCTGTATGACTTCCTGAGTTTTGTGTTATGCATGGATGGTTGAGCATTGCTCATGCTGAGCGTTCAGATAACAGGGGAGACTTTGCATGCGGTGCGTCCCCTCTGAATTGTCCCACAGCCGCCCGTCCCACCGGACCACCTCGATGGCTGAATGAACAGCAGCTGTTCATTAACAGGGAACAGAGATCCGGTGCTGGCCATAGGAAGTAAAAGCCCTAGAGCACACTGCAGTAGCCTTGTTCTCCCTTTACAAAGCTGCTCTCTGTTAAACTGCAGTATCAACCCTCACTGGCGTACAAATGCCCTTCGTTAGGGTTTGCACGCTGTGTTATATGAGTCCGCAGTTAAAAAGCAAACGAACAAAACCTGCTTGTGGTAATTTACTGTAACGGCACTGGAAGTCAGTTTAATCAGCAAAAAAAAGTGATTGAGGGGATTATGGTCAACTGAAGGAGCAGGACAGCCGGACGCTGAGGTGGTGACTTCACTGGGGACTGTGGAGGAGATGGATTATTTGCAAAATCTCAGCCTGACATGGCTCTCCCAGAATGCAGCCTGTTCCTAAGACACACATCCGTATATGTTTAATAAGGTGTTAGAACAGAACCTGAAATGTTCGTTCACATTCCCCTGTTGTGGATCGTTTCAGTGACCATCTGGTGCCCCTCTGATTTTTTTTTAAGACTCTCTTGCATCCTGCACATTACTTTCTGTTTACCCTTTGGGGCCCTGCTTGGCAGAGTGCCATGGAATGTGCTTGGTGTCCTGTCCTTTCCTAACTCAGCAAAGCACCGAAGACAGTGCGGAACGATAAACCCTCGTTTCCGCTCCCACCTCACCAGGAGAGCCTCATCTTACCAGCTGCGAGAGCAGCCTTTGCTTGGAAGGTGGGAGAAGGATGTGAGAGTTTGTACAAACAGTACTTTTATTCCCAGGGAGATTTTTAACGCTTGTTTTGGTGGCTTGCTCAGATTTGCATACTTGAGTAGAGACAGCAGCCTGGTATCCAAGTGGTAGGAGAGAGATGTGGTGAAAGAAAAAAATAATTCCTTTCATGTATCCAAGAGTTACTCTCTGACACCACAAGCTGGAAGGCTTCCCAGCTGAGCCCCTGTTTTCCATGTGTTAGTGCTACACTTGCAAACCTACCTGGGGTTTGTAGTGTGCAAATTCAGTTAATTTCCTTAGCTGGAGGGAAAGCAGTAACTCCACCCTTTCTGGGCTGACCAGCATGGAAGTTTGCATTTTAACCTTAAGAAGGGCTTGAGGAATGCCAGTAGGAAGTGGAACTCAAGCAATCACACTGAACAAACAATGAATTGCATATATTCCTAGTGTGTCTGTTTGCATGGATGTGATTGGGAGAGGGGAAGGAAGAGGAAGGATGGACCTGACACAAACCATATTCAGTTTAGGAGGCAATGCAGAGAAGACCGTGGTTACAGACTGATTTAGGAGTTCATTGAGTCCATTGAAGGAACCTGGTGTAAGTGGCTGTGGGTTGATATTTTTCACAAAATGGTGGCAGCGGCCCAGCTGTGCTGTGCTGTGGGCACATTAAGCCAGCAAAGCTGCATCACCTCCAAGAGACACAGGCTGAGACAGCTGAGCCCATTTCCACCTGCACCACTGCATCCCTGCCCCAGCTGCTGCCAGGAGAGGTATTTTGTTGAGGGGATGATTCCCAGACATGGCAGGCCTTGTTCTGCTGGCACAACACTGCTCTATGAATCCTCTGACAAGATAGAAGACCTGAACTGTTTTACATTTATTTGTTTAAGTGGCCTTGTGCAGTGGCGTGAGTACACTGAACATTTTAGTTGTCCTTCTCTGGATATCTTTTGCTTTGTCATGTTGATGATGTTCTTACTCAATTTATTTAGCCAGCACATTTTGGCTCACACTATGTTGAACTCTGCTCCAGGCAGCCTCTTTGGTTCAGGTGCCTCCACAACTTCTCTAGGAAGCAAGTCAGGATTTTTCTGGTCAACAGGAGCGCATTTGCATTTGTTCACTGTTGCTCCTCTTCCCTTATCTCTGTTTGTATTACAACTCAGGGTGTTCCTGCACTCGTCTCATGTTGGTATGGTGCCCAAAAGCTGACACTTCTGTGAGCTCGTAGTCCGTGTGTGGTACAAAAAGTACCAGAGAGAGTGGCTAGGGATTGCTATAAAAATCTCAATGTTGTATTTCGTTCTCCTAAATGAAATTCCTGCTGTAGATCCTCCTACACACCAAAGTAAGGAATCTGTGTGAAAGTGTCTTCACTCCATGTGTGTTTATTGTCAAAGTCCTTCAGGCTTTGTTTGCCTATTTTGATGTCTCCAGTTTCTTATCTGATGCTTTCTGGTTACCTTTCCAATTCAGGGACAAAGTCCAAAGAGAGATTGGCATATGCTCATGGAGGGTGGAGTTGGCAGAGAAATAGTTTAGCTCTGCCCCCTTTTTGATTGGAAAGCTGTCCTTGTAAAATAACCCCAGCTGGGGTCTGAAAGAGAGAGAGTTTCTGCATCTCCCTGAAGTGCTACTGTCACAGTACCCAGAGGAATATATCTCATTTTAAATTTGAGGAGCATGACTGTTCCCTCTGTGACATTTAGGTATCACAGACAGGTGATGGGGCTGGGGGATGTGTTCAGAAGGAGAATCAACTGCAGGCAGATGTCTCTCATGACTGTTTTCATGAGCTGTCCTCGAGGATATCCAGGGTTCAAGGTCCCACACCACCCCAGGTTCTCTGCTTCATCATCCCACCTGCTGGAAAGCAGGCCCTTACACCCCTCCTGAACCTCCCTTCCTGTGGTTTAAAGATTATTACTTTTTGCTCTAACCCCCCAAAAACTCCATTGTGTATACTTTATATATGCTCTAATGTAGAATGTTTGCATTCCTGAGAGAGCACAGAAGAAAGCCAACTTTCTCAATGCCTCAGAAGGTGACTCAGAGGTCTTTCTGGCCAAAGACAAAAAACTCTGCTCTTACCATACCAGGCCAGATTAGAAGCACCTAAGAGTGTCCTGACTGATGGTATTTAATAGGTGGCAAGGCTTGGACACTCTGTGAGAATGGAAGGAATCTTAGAAGGTTTATTACAAACAAATTTTGTTTTCTTAGTGGGTGCTTGTGATCTGCCATTCATCCAGAGCAGGAGCAGCAGTGATTCTGCAGCCTCACTCAGGTCAGGGTGAGCAATTATGGGTGTGGGCCAGAGTCAACCATGGAACACCTGAGCAGAGCAAGACAGCAGGAGATCTTGTAGAGGTTATTAATGAAATATTTGTAACTATGTCCAGGCAATTTACATGATGGGTAATGTAAACATAGAGGTTTTTGAAAGGGGAGTGAAAACTATCAGGCAGGAGGTTAGTGGTTGTTGCTTTAACTGGGGGCCAGAAAGAAAATCCTCCCTGGGGTCATTAACTGTATTCTCCTGACACTCTGCTAGAGCAGAACTTACCTCAGCTCTCAGCTGTCCTTCTATCTCAGCTTGAAATGCCTGAAGTGGTGGTGATGATTTCGTTCTGTGAGCTATGACATAAGCTGCAAGTGGGTGTCAGTCTCAGAAGATGACTGCATTTCTCAGGGAAGTTTCCTTGAGAACCTTTGCTGGTAGCTAATCAACCCACTTCAAGCTGATTTTTCCATGTTTCACCAAAGCTGCAGAAAAATCAGTGGCTTTGAACAGTGTTCCACAGCCATTGCTTTGATTTTTGAAAATTGATTAAGAAGAACAATTACAACAACAATAAAAAAAATCATTCTAGTGAGCTGAATAAAGCTGAACTGGCAAATCCCAGATACCCAGAAGAAACTGTGTCCTGTTTATAAGGAAAGAGTGTGGTTGCTGTGGTCAGACAGCTGGGCTACAGGCCAGGCCATGCCTCCTAAACATATTTTATCTAACCTCATGTCACAGGCAGGATGTGGGGAATGTAAGATTTTCTCTTCTGAAAGGTGAGGGCCATTCACAGAGAGCATACACAGGCATTGCTCCCTTTACAGCTGCTTTGCCTTACACGCATTGAACCTCTATTCCTTTATTAGGGAATCAGAGGAAATTTCTAGACCTGATGGAATCAGGATTGGGACAGATCCATCTTGGTGGCTTTCCCCAGGCACTCAAAAAGGCAAAGACAGTCTGCAGCCAGGCCTGAATGGACCCATTCTCCTCAGCCAGCTGTGAACACTTGAGGTATGTCTCACCTAAGCATGGGCTGTGATTGTAGCACATAAATAATGGGTGCAGCTAATGTGCTCCAGAAACTATAAAATTGTAGATTTCCTGGAGAGTCCTTGCTCCTTCCCTGGCTGCTGGTGTTGCATAGGGTGGCTGGAAGAAGCCATCAGGGCTACAGGAGCACCTCTGCTTGGTTGGCTGAAGCTAAGGGGACATCCAGTGGTGGTATTTTAGGGTCCAGGTTTCCCTGTAACTAGAGTTTTTCCACAAAGAAAACTGATGCAGCTTCCTTGAAAGTGATGGGCAGAGTCAGAAATGAGGATAAATGCATCTTGTGTAATTTTTCCCTTGTGAAACAAGCTGCCAAATTTTATTACTGGATACAGGCAAAGTCATCTCAGTCTGTACAGCAAACCCTGTGATGGTAGTGGGGCTTCAATGGACAAAGCTGGCATGAAATTGATGCAGTCTTCCTGACAGGCCTGATGGGTTTCATTCTGCCTCTCTCTCTGCAAGTGGAGACCCCAGAAAATAACCACAAGGAATTTAAGCCTTGTTGTTTGAATTTTTTTTATGTGAATGCCAAGAATATGTGAAGCATTCATAGCTTAGACAATGCTGTGTGACACAGACATGCAGAAGTCAGCTGCTGGTTTCTCAATGCAGGGCATTTATTTTTTCAATAATATATCACCTCCCCTCAGACAATAACTGGGGCCTTGGTGTCAGGTAAAACTAAAAGAGACAAAACTACCACCTTTATCTAGATGCTCATGTGCTGCTGTGACTAAGGAGAATGTATATAACTATAGGTAGCAGTGTGAGACAATTCAGTAACTAAGTACTGAAGGGAGATTAAAGGAGGATCATTAATATAATCCTATTTTCTTTTAGAATTTACAAAATAGCAAAAATTATATGGTTGGCGGTAAGCTTGCTCTGTGAGGGAATGTAGTCACACAAAGCCAACTCTCTGGCAAAATTATCTTGGAGGCTGTGCCAATAGCAGGTAGAGAAACTCAGGTGCAGCTCCCAAAGGGCTGCTCCTCCCTGATGAGGATCACTGCAACAGGCACACATGGTAATGTATTGCTAAACTGCCTCCTTTTATTTTCCTCTCTAGGAAATGCATAGTTTTCTCAATATAAGGGAACTAATTACTTATTTTTCAGGCTTTTTAACCAAATGCAGTGTATACACGTCCCCCTGGAATGTGCTCTGGAATTGCTGCTGCTGCAATCACAGCAGGGAGGGATTTTGCTGCTCCTGTTGTCAAGTTTTTCTTGTGGCGCAGTATTAGACAAAGCTGTTTCTTGTTCTTGGATGGTTTCTTTAATGCACTGGGAAATTTCTGCTCTGGCACCTTTGCCAATTTTCTTTTTGGAAATCCAGATTAATTTATTTGAATGTTTCTTTGCTATTTCTCAACAATTCTTTGTCTTCTTTGTATCTTTCTCTCTTTCCTATCATGAAGTCTTTTTTCCCTCCTCAAACCAGTGACCAGCATAAAGACTAAGAACCTCTTGCCCTTAACCATCTAATCCATTTAGACCAGACTTTTGTCTGCCTGCCTGTCTTGTGTGTTCAAGGCCAATCATAACCTTGATTTCAGAGCAACCCTCAGTGATGAAATAGTTCTGGTGCTGAGCAGGGAGCTGAGGCAGAGCTCAGACACCTACACTTTCTTCAGACAAGCTTTCATGCTCCTGCACTTGGAGATGGATAAAATGCCCAGTGTGAAGTACTGAAGTGGTTTCCTTTTTCATAGATTCACAATGAAATGTGGTTGGGTTTGTTTTAGTTTGGTTTTTTAAGTCCCTTTCTTCTCACCTCCCAGATGTTTCCAACTGATTATCTTCTCATATTTTTAAATTTGACTTGTTCCTATTTAATTCTTCATATATTCTTTGTTATTTAATGTTTTTGCTAAGACATGTACTACATGTACTGAAATCCAGGAGGAGCAGTTCTGTGGATGGAGGTAGTATTTTCCCCCAGTAAGGTTCTCCCATCCCTGCCATACAGGTGTAAGTAGTTTAATTGCCTTTTTTGTTTAGTTGCTCATTTGGAGAGTTTTTGCTTGTTTTTTATGTTTTTGGAAGGAGGCAGGGGGAGCAGGTAAGGTAGTTGTAAAGCCACAAGATTTAATTTTACATTTTGCTGCTCTGTGACTTTTCCAAGGCTTGTGAGGTACTGAAGGGCTGTGTGATGGGGACAACTACCAAAAGCCTTTTTATTCATATCAGCATGTTCTGCAAGGGCTGTCTTTCCATTGTGACATCCCCTCTTCTGGCCTTGCCTCACTCATTCACACCACCTGTCGCCACTGTGGGCAGTGCTGCAAACTGCAAATCCCTGGAGGAGAGGGAATAAAAGAAGGCTTCTATTTTCTGGTCTTGCAGTGAGTTTGGAAGTATGTTGTTGCTTTTGTAAAGGACTTTGTCATTGGCTGTTTTGTGACACATCAATCTGGATTTCCCAACTCTTTTGAATAGCAGTGCTGCTTTCCCAGCTGCCCTGACCAACAGATTAGATTGAGATTTGCACTTGCAGTGTCTGAGCGAGCAAGGGTGGTGTTTGTATGCACGATGGAAATCTTTCCTCCTTTCTTGTGACATGTCCGCACAGAGCGTGTGTTTCACGTGGGTGTGCTCGTGTGCAGGCAGCGTGTGCCATGGCTGTGTCTGCAGGTGATGCTCTTTGGGACATCTGTCCCCGGGCTGCGCTCCTGGGGCTGCTGCCCATCCCTTCTGCAGTGGAGCAACAGTGCCAACTGCTGGCTGCCATCCCCTAAACTTCATTCTGAGCCCTGCCTAAAACACACCAGCGTCCCCTCTGCTGACCGTCTGGCTACTTAGCAATAATATCTCCGTTTGTTAGTCCTTTTTTCCATACCGAAATAATATTCTGTTGAGCTCAGGTAAGCCTCAGGTTACCTTTGCTCCGACATTTCTAATTGTTTCATGTTGGTTTAAAGCTGTGTGTCTCTCCTGGGCTGGCTGCTTGAAGAGGGGAGGAGGTTTCTGCTCTGAGCAGTGGAGTGCCATGAAGTGCTGCCTGAAAGTTCTTTAATCATTCACTTTGCCAGCTATGTATTTGGGACACTCTTATTGTTATAGCCACAATGGGCTCTGGGCAAAACAAGATGGTGATTTACATATTTCTGCACAGAGTACACACAGCACTTTTACTCAGTAAAAAAAAAAAAAAGGAGGGGGTAATAAAAAGGAGATAATCTACTGCTGTACATATAAGCATCGTTTTATTTGAATTTCAGTGAAATATTTTAATAGAAAAAATAATTTGTGTTTTTGTTTTTCTTTTCCCAAGAGGAATAGGAAATGGAAAAGACAAGTTTGTTTCTTTAAATGTTTCCTGTAAGAAGGGAGTTACAATGTTTGCAGGAGGTGATGGTAGAGGGGACGCATATATGGGGAGCAGGAAACCGGGGAAGAAAAAAAGTATAAAAGGAAACAATTAAAAGAGCTTTTCAGAAGAAGGAGAAACACAGTGAATGGGTAAAGCAATAAACCTGGCAGAGATGATCAGGGGAATTTTGCAGAGGGGAAAAAAAAAGGAGGGATAGGAGGCAGCCAAACAAACTGAAAGTGAGTTTGATGAGTCAGGGTTTCTGTGGGTTTCTTGCATCTCCCAAAAGGCCAGTTTTTTACTTCTTCTCAGCCACAAATGTTCTTCATTATTTTTGGAACAGAACATGAAAGGAAAACTAATAAATCAGCTATTCTTAAACATATGTGACAAGTCCGGGCTGAGGCACAGGTGGACCACAACCACAGGAGGTCTCTTAAATCAAAGTCGCAGAACTTTGGATAGCCAGCAGGTTTAGCGCTGCTTCCAGCCCTCTCTTACTCTTTCAATCATGTAGTGTTTTGGGATTTGGATAGAGAAATCTAAACCAAGCAAAAAGAATAAATAAATAAATAAAAGCAGCATTTTGATGCAGCCTTGATAGACAGGACCATCAAAACTCCTCCTGTGCAACTGAAACCTCAGTAAACAATTTCTTCTTCTTACCTAATCTAAACCCACATCTTTCAGTATGTACTGATCTGTTCCAACGACAATATCTTGACTTTTTATTACTGATGTAAATACTTAAGCTGGATGTAATGCCATTATTTACTATTTTCTTTAATTCAACAAAATATTTTTTTCCAGGAGATGTGGTTGCAATTTTCAAGAGTCACAGAGAGATATTCTTCTGAAGCAGAATAAAGGGAGTAGGCTCCACGCTTTCTTATCCACAGCAGGCCTTTGCCACTGAGATAACCAGCCTCTTACTGAAAATAAATTGTTAAATGTATAATATATGATTATGTTATTAGGGAAAATTAATGGGAGCAGGGCTGCAAAAGCTGGGCAGAGCTGATGGAGAGAGGAGGATGCACCGGAGTGTAGCCCTGCACACAGAGGTGGGATGTGAGGCTGGGGAAGGCAGAGGGCTGTCACTCCCTGTACCAGCCGTGGGTTTTCCCTACACTGGGGTGGGATATCGTGGGGGACAGGTGAGGTGTCTGCTGTCCCTACAGGCCGAGCAGGGACAGTGGTGCTGGGAGCCAAGATGCCGCTAGATGTCCCTTGTCACCCGAGTGAGGCAGGCAGCTCGTCCCCATCTCTGCACTTCAAGCATGAGCGGTGTAGTGTTATAAAGAAGCCTGCTCTTTAAGTGTTAAATATGGAGAAAAGTTCAGTCTGTATTTAAAAAATAAGTCCTGTATCATCCTGTCATGAATAGCAAGGAGAAAGTTACTTCCTTAGCCACTTTCATTTTTATTGGAAGATAGGGAGGGGTTTTTTTTGAGGAGGTATTTACATGACAGTTCAATATTTCCTGGAGAAGTCATGCTAGAAAGTGCTGGTTTGGTGACCTAACACTGTGGTTTCAGCTAACCCCTCCCTGCTGACACAGGCTTGTCCCTGGTGCAAGGTGGGGGCCTGGCAGTCTGCACCAGCTGAGCTGGTTGGGGGGAAGAGACCTGTGGGATTTCCTTCCTGTCTTCTGAGTGACTCTTGTAGCCATGATATTTTCTGAAAAATTACTTTGGCAGGATTTTTTCTCCTGAGGCCTCAGGAGCAAAATGTAAACAATGATTATCTGCTGCTGTGGAATGCAACAGGTGCATCTGTAATTGGTCTCATGTGGTTGTTTCTAATTAATGGCCAATCACAGTCAGCTGTCTCACACTGTCTGGTCAGTCACAAGATTTTATTATCATTCCTTCTATTGCTTGCTAGCCTCCTGATGAAATCCTTTCTTCTATTCTTTTAGTATAGTTTTAATATATCATTTACTTTTAATATAATATATATCATAAAATGATAAATCAGCCTTCTGAAACGTGGAGTCGAGATTCTCATCTCTTCCCTTGTCCTGGAACCCCCACAGACTCTGCCATTTTAGGCATGCTGATGTTGCAAAAGGAAGGTAAAAGAGGTCACTTCTGTGAAGAACTCAGCCCTTCCACCTCACTGGTGCAGCCATACAGCCAAAGGCTCAGCGTGCCCCTGCAGAGGGGGAAAAGGCTGGTGGAAAAGGAAGCAGCTGCTGAGGAGGTGGATTGGTGCAGTCATGTAGAGTGAAGGGCAGGAGTGTCTAAAGGGGTCACAGGGAAACCTCCCAGCCCAAACCTGCTTAGACCTGGCCCCTCTAAAACCTCTTCTCACACTTCCCAGCCCCTGTGTCACTCAGCACACGCAGAGCCATGTGGAACTCACACTGCCCAGACACATGGCTCGTGTTTGTCCCTCCAGCCAGCTGTGCTGGTCCTGCCTTGCCAGTGGTGCCCGTGCCTCTCCACACCAGTTTGACAGCTGGGTTTGAAGAGTGGCCTCCAACAACAGGAAAGTGCCTACCTCATAGCAGTCCCTTAAGAGTTAATTCCTCCCTGTGCCCTAGGCAGGTGGCCATGTTTTCTCCACAGTGGAAGCTGTGTTTCCATATGTCCCTACCTCCCATGGCTGGCACCTCGGCGTGGGCATCTGTGCCGCTCTGCATGCCTGTGCCCTTGTGAAGGCTGCTCTGAGCTGCCATGGGCAGCTCCTGCAGCACCCTGTGCCCTCTGCACACACCATGGCTGTGTGAGCAGTGGGGAGGGATGCCCTAAACTGCCCTGACAGCAGCTGCAGGGCTTTACCTGCCCAGACAGTGCCATGGACTTTGCTCCAAGGTATGGAATACCTGACTGACTGTCGCCCATTTCTCAGGGCGTGCTGCTGCCGTGCGTGGCTTCACGGACCAAGCTGTTGAGTATTCAGAGTCATATCTGCCTGCCTGAATGACAGAAATGAAACATTTGCTGCTTTCTATTTCATTTAAACCCCTGGGAGCTGGTTGAGCTCATCCTCCTCATGCACCAAGGTATCCATGTGTGCCACTTACCAATCAGGGGCTTCTTCACCAGTAATGTCTGGGCAAATCTCTTGATAACAGAGGGACTACACACAGATTATTGTGATCATAATTTGGCCAACATAGCCTTTATTACTAATGGTGATGTTGGAGATGGAAAACCCAGCTTGATCCTCAGATCCCTGCTGAAAAGTAATAAAATAAAGAGGAACAAAATCTGTGTGTGAATTTGCTACCAAACCTTTGAAAAACACAAAAGTGGAACCCTGCCAATGCTATTGCTGGCAATTTTTCATCTTGAGGTAGGATTAGAAGTGGAAGTGCATTTTTTGTCTCTGACATTAGTATCATGTTGTTGTCTGCAAATGGAGGGCTTACAATTATTTGACATTTGTTGTATTGTAATTATTGTGTGCCCCTCTTAGACCTACAGAGTATTTTTTAATATCATCTGATAATAGAGTAATTAGAAAATTACTTCAGCTGTCATAAGAAAAAGGTGTCTATTTTATTAAAACAAAGAACAGACAAAGGAAGCACATCAGTGGAAGTGCTCTGTTAAAAATGGAGCCATGTTTCTTTTTGCTTTGTTGAGAAGATAGATGAAGGCAGACTGGCTTTGTGTAGTCTTTTTTTTCATCCATGAGCAATGGCAGAACTCACAGCTAAATTCTGTTGTCAGAAAATTCTATGATGGTAGCTGAGAATGATATAATATCATGCATACTCATTTCAACAACAACAAAAAAAATTCCTAACCCATAACTTGGATTTTGAATATCAGAAAGAGCCTTCACTACCAAGAAATGAGCCTTCAGTACTAAGAATACAGAAAAAGCAGCTAAAATTTTTTAAACATAAGAAGAGCCACTTGATATAACCAGTAGCAAATAAAAAAGGAATGTAAATGTAATTTTAAATTATTTATTTCACTCTCTTTTTTTCATGTTAATATATCCTTGGCTCTAGTTCAGAATGACATGCTAATTATGGATGTAAGAAACCTAACTTTTTATTGTGCTAATTAAACTGTGTGTCACATAGTCATTTGGGGAGAATTTCCCATGCTTTCTTGTGTGAATGGAAGGAAAGAGCAGCAGTGCTCATTTAAAACTGGAATTTTTTTCCTAGTACCTTGCAAAAAGGCATCCTTGTATTTTGATTAATCCATGCTTGGTCCACCTCGGATGTTTCTATGGAAACAGAATTTTTTCCTTGTTGGAAATTGTTAGGCTCAGGAAAGCTCCTCACTGCACAAAACCATTTGAGCTCCTGAAGAACTACTTGTAGGAAATTTAATGTGCATAAACAGAACTCCCAAATTCCTCCTTAGTGTTATTGTTGTCAATGCTAATACAGAACTGTTTTCTTAATGATACACAGTGGTGGTTTTCCAATCCACAAGAAAATAGGGTGAGAGTGGTATTATTTCCATTGCAAGAGAGCACTTTTCCTGGTCCAGAAAGAATTAGCCTGCAAACCATCCAAAATTAAATTTTATGAATTCTGATGTGTGTATATTATTTAGTTCTGGATCCAAATATTTCGGCTTGATGGCTGTTAAAATTTAATTAATTTTGTTTTGTAGATTGGCAGTAATTTACACATATTCTTCTTGTGTGCCTCAATTTTGTATATGGAGTTTTGTTGAGGTTTGGTTTGTTTTGGTTTTGCTTTTTTCCTCCCAAAGAAAATACACTGTCTAACTGGATGCTACTGTGATATTTGGAACACCTTTTCAAAGTAAACCGACAGAGGGAGCATTTGTTTGTTATTATTAATTTAACCAAATGGTTGGAAACATGACTCTCATTTTTCCCATCATTTCTGGACAGCATATTTATTGTGTAAAATTATAGGATTTCTTGACCATTAAAATATCTTGGTTTGGAATGTTTCAGTTTTTAAAAAGTCTGATCTTGAATTTAGCTGACAGTGCAAGTAGCTATTTTAAATTGATTGACAGGTTTATATTTTTTTGTTTCATCTCTGTTCATCATGGCAAGGAATCTGCCAAGTGGAAAAAGGAAAATCACTTTGAAACCAACCACACTTTTCAAACTTCTTCCAGAGACATACTGAAAGCAGAAATTAAATGTCAACCAGAGAAAGCCTCGGTATTTCTTGGTACCTCTTTTATGTGCTCACTCTTAGAATGTGAATAATAAGGATGATGGTGATGTGCACAGCATTAGAATGTGGGTGATGATGATAATAAAAAGAATAATGATACAAATGTTTTGCACCTGCATTCTCCCAAAATCTTTCTATAGTAAAAACAGGTGACCCCAATGTCTGGGAGAAATGACAAGGAAGACTCCATGGATATGAGAAGGCTAATTAATTAGTTTATTATACTATATTATTCTATATTACATTACACTATATTACACTGAATCTGCACTCAACTGCCCAGAATCTTGTGACTGTCAGCCAACAGTCCCAACACACATATGGATTCAATTGGCCAATGAATCAAAACACTCACACCAGAATCCAATTACCAATTCCCTTCAGGTAAACAATCTTCCACAATGCATTCCACTTGTGAACAACAAGAGGCACAGCAATTAAGATAAGAATTGTTTTTTCTTTCTCTGAGGTTCAGAGAATGTGAATCCCAGAAATATCCTTGGGAAGTTGTGTCTTGCTTTCCTCTGTGAAGAGAAATGCAGCCACATCTTTCCTCTTCAGCTTTTGGGGCACTGTTATTTTTAGCCACTCTCACTGCAATTCTGTGTTGCCCTCATGAGGAGTGAAGCAATTGCTGCCCTTTGTGGTGTCTCAGCAGATCAGAGCCAGGAGCCCAAGTGAATGATGTGGGAGGCTGTGCAACACTTTAGAACTATGAAATAACTGGGAGGCACCAGGACTTGGCTGCAGAAACTGGAGAGAGACTTGATGCAGCATCGGAGCTGAGCATCCCTCTTGGCCGGGAAATGTGACACTGCCCAAAACGGTTCTGTAGTCAGGGTCTGGTGGTGATGTAGCACCAGGGTGACTTTGAAGAACTGTGCTGCCCAAACCCAGGGCTTCTTTGCAGACAATACCTCTCCTTTACAGGTGAGACTGCTTTAATGAGTGCAGTTCATTTTGAACTTCAAGGGAATGATATGTTAGATACTCTGAGTTAGTAAGGTCTTTCAGTTAGGAAGCCTTTTTTTTCCCCCCTTCATTCTGCTTTCCCTGATGATTAAATTAGGATGCAACTCTTTGCCTAAGCCCTGAGAATGAGCAAATCCAGGAACCTGTAATGCCTCTGCCTCTTGGGGACTGGAAGACAAGGAACTATTTTAATGGCATTAACAGCACCTTATAATTAAGTGGAGAGCAGTACAGTTGCAGCACTGCCATGTGCAGCAGAGGGAGAACCCTATTTATACGCCAGCAGGCTATTCTGGGAGTGCTAACACTGGGAGTGAGCAGCTGTGAGAAAAACAGAGAATAAGTGCTAGTACACTCTGAAATGGAAATCACAGCACAGCGCCATATGTGTTGACTAAGTAGTCCCGCCAGTACCCTCGTTTCAGGGCTCTGAAGTGATAGTTTCCAACTTGCTTGATGAATTTCCACAAAATTGCTATTCCAAGCAGCAGTCTCCAGAAATGTAGCCATTCCATTTATACAGCACATGGGATAACACGAGTCTGCAAGCTTCAGTCTAACACTGCTGGAAGAGCAGAGCAGGCAAGAACTGAAATATTTGCCTTCCTCACTGCAGAGCTCATTAACCCACGTACATATCATCCCCTGGGAATGCAGTTTCCTGATCCTGATGTTCTCCTGTGAGCCCCACGCAGATGGCTTCCTGTGTGCAGGGCTCATGCATTCCAATGTTTACCTTCACCTCTTAAAGATTTAAAACAAATATGAGAACAGAATATGAATTCCCTTGGCAAGGCTGCTTTTCTACATGGTTTGGTTATTTATTTGCCTACCATGACACTGGTTACTCTCAATAGTTTCCTTTTAATTTTGTTCTCAGGCTCTCTAAAGATTTGAGAAGATCCTGTGAAACTGCGTTTGTGCAATGGGAGTAACTTGTGCCAACCTGTGGCACCTGTATGCAGCAAAGGTCAAGCCAAAACTTGTGATAGTGGGGACCTGGGATGGATTTCCTAAAATTCATGAAAAGCCAGTCTATTAAAAGCAGTCATGTCTCTGTTATAGCCTCATCTCTCAAATCCCTCTGCACTTAACATTGTAAAGCACTGAAAATCTGGTGGTTCTTGAACACTTTGGCTCCATCACAGGTGTTAAGCCCTTCTCAGGTGTTAAGCCCTTCTCAGCATGGCAGCTCCAGGCACCAGCTTGGAGTCACTTTCTGCAGTCCTTGGTGTAAGTGCAGCCATGTGCCCACCCTAGCATGGCCTTCCAGACCCAGAGGTCTGTGCCACCTGTGGCCCCCCCCCACTTCTGTTCCCTCCCTCCTTCCAGCTGCAAATCCTGGTGGAATTCCTCCTCAGATCATGCATTGCTCCCAGGACATCAAAGTTCCCTGTCCTTGCTGTATGTGTGTTGCTCTGCTGGCACACCTGGTGGTGTCTCAAAAATGCCACCGTGTTTTCTGATATTTCCCATGAGGGAAATACACTGCTCCCTGCCCAAAAAGCTTGGGACCACATGGACATTCTCACTTCCTCTGTGCTCAAGTCCTGGAGTGATCTAGGCCAGGCAGTGTGTGATAGCTTCAGTACTCCCCACCTAAAATCTTCCTTAATGTTCCTTTTCTATCTCAGATTTGTGTACATGGGCATAATAGCAATGAATCCAATACCAGAGGTTTTCCAAGTAACTCTTTTAATTAACCCTGGAAGTTTTGCAGTTTATTAGCTTCTCAGAAAATGTATGCATTTGTCTTACGGGAAACACCAGATAGATGCCAGAGGAACTCACTCTGCCAATTTATTATTCTGGATTATTTGAAAGAAAGAAAAAAGCAGTTTGTGGTTTGGTTACAGAATAAGGTGTGAGTCAAATACAGAGTCTCAGCAAATCTGAGATTTATAGAGAGAAATTCAACTCTGTGTGCCTCACTGAAAATCTTGAGGATGCAAGTACACAGTAAAATATGTAACAAATCCGATGATCTAACAGTGCTGTGAGCAACCCAAGAGATTTCCAATTCTGTAATCACTGTAGGCATCCAACTCCCACTGGCTGTTGAGGTTATGTCTTACTATGACTCTTTAAAGGTCATGCTTAAAGATTAAACACAAGAGGTTTCTTGCTGGTGTTGATGAACAGGAATAATTTGCTGTCGTGATGCAACAGCAGCTGTACATGAGAAGATTGTCAATGGGAAGGTGCCCTGGATTAAGTTAAACACAGGTTTCAGGGCCACAGTGTTGTAGAACTCTGCAACATCTGCTTTCATCTTAATTGACTTCTTATTTGGGATTGTCCTCTTACAGCTGTAAGCTCAGGGATTGTGGAAGCCCAGGGTGAAAAGGAGGGCAGTGAAACCAGCTCCTGACCAGAATTCCTCTCGTGGCTCAGATTCCTCTCACCTCTCTGCGGGTGCACGATGCTGATGTGAGAGCAGCAGGTCCCACGAAGGAGCGCAGTTCAGAGAACAGAATTTTAGGCACATGCACACAGTTGTGTGGTTAATCATGAATGAGTGGAGTGTGTTTTGGAAATGCTGCATAATGTAATTACTCACTTCTGAGCTGCAAACTCCTCGGGGAAATTACTGTTGTATGACTGTACGTGTTAAACCATACAGCCATTGTATATAATGTTCAGGCAAAAAAAATAGGTCAGTCAATAATTTGATCTAAGTTCTTCTTATGGGTCATCAAATTAGTCAGAAACTTACTTGCTGAACTTTAAAGTCTAGCTATTTTAGGACCCATGGGATTTGAATGTTCTGAGTCGAGGGAACAAGCTCCATAACTTTTTTTATTGACAATAGTTAAATATCCTTTCCTAGCACCTTTATATGCAGTAATGCTTTTGCATGCCTGAAATACAAGAAATTTAATCATTAGTTTTTCTAAACATTCATCATTTGAAAACTGGCTACTTAAAAGAGCTGTGAGCTAAGTAGAAACATGGCTTCAAATAGAAGAACTGAGACCAGGAGTGACATTTGGAACCATCATTCTTCAAAAATTGTTGCCATGCCAGGGGAAGGGAAATAGCCGAGAGAACTTGCGGTAATAGCGTTTAAAAATGCAGAGTGTGAGAAGAAGAGAGACATTGTAACAAAAAAAACCAAAACAAAACAACAAAATTTAAACATGATATATATATATATGTATCAAGTGGTCGTTGATCTGCTTTATTCCAATCTTTCTTCAGAGTTGTCCTATTCCGTATTCAGACTTTTTGACCTTGTTTTGCCACATGGGTTTAAGTGTAAGTACTGACACCTGGAAAGGTTCTAGAAGTTCACAGATGCAGAGCCTTATAAACTGTACTGTGCTTGGGGCCTTTCCCAGCCTCAGGGACCACCTGTGGAAATCCCTAACGGGCCGAATGATGCCATTGACCAGCCTCAGCTGGACCCTCCAACCACACCATGGCCTGGGGTCAGTTCAGTTCAGCCTGGTGCTGCTGCTCCTTTCCTGAGCCTCTGTGGGGCCGTGCTCTCCTGCTGCCCCTCCTGGGTGGCTCCTGGCTCATCCTTGGCTGTGCTGCAGACCACCAATGGATACCATTACCTGTCCTCCATGTTCAGCACTGTAGGTCCCTGCCTCTCAGTGAGGCCCTGGATGGTGGGATGTGACCTTCTCCTGCTAAGTCCCTGCTGTGGGGAAGCCAGGCCTGTGTCCTCCTGATGGTGAGGCTGATTCCCAATCTCCAGGAAGATGATGAGGTTGTTGTTGCCTGGATGCAGGTCAGTAGCTATTTTTATGCCTTGCATCCGAAAAATTTTTAATATTGTCTATTCTAAATTCCAACCCATATTGTTTAGTGTTCATTCTTGTTTATCGTAACTTGTGTGTTTTATTATGTTTTGCTATTATTTGCTGCTGCCTTTGCTGATGTGAAAATTTTCATCCAGTTGTGATGAACATTAAACAGGTTAGCTCTGTACCATCTGAAAGACCATAAATTGAGGGGTTTAATTCATTTTAAGTAAGCCTCGTTTCATCTTTGGCAGCCCTAAAATTGCAGACTTCAAAACTATGTTCTATGTCTATCTTTAGTTTCAAAAAATATTGTAATTTAACTTGAATTCCAGGTTTTATTTTGCTTCTCATTAAGCTGGAAAATGTTATTGTGTGCCTGTAATTCGGAGTCTTTGATCTCAAGACAGTCACAAGCCACATGAGGGTAAATAGTCTTTCATGTGAAGCATTCCTGTTTGCACTTGACAAAAAAAAAAAAAAAAAACCACAAACAAAAAAAAATCACCAAACAAAAAAAAGGCCTCAAAACCATCACCTTTTATTATAGAAGGCAGCCACAAAATAAAGGAGGGGTTGCCAGAGGCTCTTGGCAGGACCAAGCAGACCTTTGTAGCCTACACAACTTCCTTGACTGAAGGTACAGTGCTTATGTAGATGGTTTTGCAGGCTTGAGATGTGTCCACACAATCTTCTGCAAACCTGGGCTTGTTCAGGGCTCCTGGACAGAGCCAGCTCTGGAGTGAAATTGCTGTATCCTGCTGGATATGGCACTTGCTAGAGATGCAAATCTCTGTCTCAAGGCCCACCTGGTGAATTGAAGTGCTCCTTTTGGTGGATTTAATTTACAACAGTTAAATATCCTATCTGGGGAGGGGGGAGCCAATCAGCTCTATGGGGATCTGGAGAAAGAAGCCTCCTGACAAAAGGTCTAAGTCACAGTGTGCCCCTCTGTCTTGTGGGGCTGCTGTGTCTCAGCACTTTCAAGCCACAGAGGGTGTGTGTTTCTCAGCTGTCCTATGGACTGGAGATGAATTTTTTGTGCATGTCAACCTTGTATGTACTTAGTGACCCTTGAAATAATGTGTGTGGTAGGTCTGGTTGGTATTGTGAGGGAATGGGGTGTCCCAAGGGCTGATGGGGCACTCTCGTGGTGGGGGAGAGAGGAGCACACCCAAAAGCTGGTATAGGTTGAGCTCACTACAGAAACTCAAGGCCTGCGCCGAAAATGTAGCTGCTAACAGTGACAAAGTGTGATTGCAGATGAACTCTGATGTTTCAAGGGATATGCTTCCCCCCTTCCTTTGTGGTTTGTCATTGGCTTGGCAAGAGGTAGACCTCCCAGCTGAAGGCTATTTTCCAATCTAACTCCTGGTATCTCCTCCAAGGCCTAAGAGCCCTAGGCAACTCATATTAAAGATCAGTATGTTTTTGTTGAATAGAAATTTATCTTTATGTAACTGCTGAAGTAGGGAAAAAGCAGAGCAAAATCTCCCCAAATCTGATTCTTACATCCAATGCTTATAAACCTTGCTCTTGTGTGACAAGTGATTTGGTTTCTTGAACAAAAGGACCCCTTTGTAAATGAAATTGTTTTCATAACAGCTAAAGATCCTTTTGCATTTTTGGTTGTGATTATTTTTTTTTTCAAGTAAGGAAAAGTTTATTGAATTTCTCACATGATCTATATACTCTTTCTGGCACTGATAGAACATTGCTGAGCTATTAAAACGTGTGACCAGAGCCCAGGCATGGCCTGGCTGGCACTGACTTCAGCAGCACAAGCAGCCCTGCTGCTCTACCTGTGTTCTGTCCCTTGTCTGTTTGGGAATTTTGGCCATGCAGGGCATGAGGTGGAAGAAAAGCACTGGTGTGCTGAGGAACCTTGTGTGCAGGGGCAACAAGTGTGCTGGGAATTGCTGAATCTGATATTGCCCCAAAAAGGAAATTTTAGTCAAGCTACAGGCTCAACTCATGTATGCAAAGAGGGTTTAGCTTGGGTGGTGGAGTGGTCAGAACCATTTATCCTGCAGCACATAAACAGTGTTTGTGCTCTTGCCTCTGTTGACACAAAGAGATGCAGAAATGCTCCCAGTGCTGAAGGCTGGGTAAATTATTATGCTGGCTGATGAGGAGGTTTGTATTCCAATTCCAGTGGTAAGTTTCTGGGAAAATCAGTTTAGCTTCATTTTAGGCCTATTTACTTCCACCACACTTGGACTGAATATCTTTCAGGGACACTTAAGAATATTTGTGTTCTATAAAATGGCACAAGTAGTGAATTTTCTGAAGGTATAATACATTGGTTTGAGGCTTTCAGTGGCTCACATGCCTTATGACAGTCTTCTACATAAAGCATTCATAAAATAAAATCCGGTGTAGTTCATTTCCCACATCTTACCAATAGCGTGAAACCACAGTCATCCAAAATGCAAAGTATTTCTTATGGCACATACGGTTCCCCCTTTGTCCTGTGATTTGGATCTCCCTTCTTTCTGACTATAATAACTATCCATCACTCTGAATTATTTCTTGTTAATGATGTGTTTGTTTCTTTGATTAAAGGGTTTAATGCCAATATATGTTACAGTCACTGTTTATCTCAGTCTTCCTGATCACCATAACAGCCACCACAATGTCTGGTCAAGTAAATTCCATTTTGACCTTTTTTTCCCCGAGGGAATGCATTTTTAATTAAATTGTTCTTTTAAAATGTTGGACTACATTAATGTGGCTTATCATTCTCCCTAGCATAAAATAGTTTCTAGCAGTCCTCAGATCACCAGTTTGTTCTTGATAATGCCACTGGACATGAGGCTAAAGGTAGGAAAGTTGGGCATTTGTCGGTGTATTGTGCAAGCCTCCCAAAACAAAGATTCTGCAACTTGAAAGCAGCTCTCCTGTTCATTTTATGGTCTCCCTGCGCCTCCCAAATTCAGATCTGCTCTGGCACTGCAGGGCTGACCCTCTGAAAAATGTCACAGTTATCTACTTTTCCATTCGAGCTTGTCTACAGGGAAAAATAGTGCTGCTTAAAATCTCCAGCCCTCCAGCGAGGGGTGTACGTGATCTGCATGCTCTGTTCTGGCACACAGCTAGGGAGGGCACCAAGGGCAGTTCTTTTTCATGTTAAGCAGAGGGGAAGGAGGTTGGTGGTATTTCTGGGTTCCTTAGTGAGCACTTGTAGCAATGTCTCCATATCCAGCATGGGAGTCAGCAGCTTTGTAAGTGGGACCAGGACAGAGAGAATGGGTGAATTTTTAGACATGTCTAAAGCTAATTTAACCTGAAACTTGCTTGGCTATTTGTAGCAGCCCATTCATCACAACCTGTAATGCTTACCAAAGGTGACAGATCAACATCTGGCGTACTGGTGGTGATTCCCCCAATTTTTGCGGTTAAATTGCTTTTAGTGCCTGTTTTGCTACCATAAAAATAATTTGGACAGGTCAAAGTGAAATGCAGTTGAGATCTACTTTCTCATATAACATGGAAAAAATTATCTTCCACAATTCACTTATGAAAATTGCTTTAAATGTACTTATTCCTGTGTTAGCAGCATACTGATAACAGATGGAAAAAGCCAGGGTATGTGAAACTGTTACCATGGTCAATCAGGATATAAGCATAGAGAGAAAGGTAAATAGGGCCCATGTTCCTTACAGCAGAGTGTCTGGGCCTCAAGCTCCTACCATAACTGACGAGCATTCAATGGATAATCCATAATTCAGAAATCAAATTTTTTGTGCATTTAATAGATAGCAAAACACTTGGTAATTTGTGTCTTGTACTTTTTATTTGCTTTATATAGGAATTATCTTTACAAGAGTGGGCTTGCAAGGCTTGTTTCCCACTCACAGTCATCAGGGGATGGTGTGGCAGGTATAAAAGGATGTAACTGTGCAGCCCCCTGCTTAGAGGGGCCACAGACTTCTCTTTGGCAAAAAGGCAAGAACATCTCTAGTTGTCATTTCCAGGCAGCAAGCTCTTCTCCCTGCACAGTTTTCTACATCAAAAGCACATGGGTCAGTTATTCAGTGAACATTTATCTCTGAATGCTAATATGAGAGGTGTCTTTACTCGCTCTCTGCTATTTTCCCCCATCTACTTTTTAAACTTTTACTCTTTCATGAAAATATTGTGCAGGAAAAACCCTCTGCATGTTTCTGTTCTGTCTCCTTACCCTTCACCACCTCTAGAGTTCTGCCCTCTACAGATCCCATGCTGACTCAGCCAAGTTATCTGCAGTACAGCCCCTCACTGCTTCCCTGCTATGGTCATTTTTTATTCTTATGACCACCTCCCCTTAATTTCAGCTGGCCTGGATTAGATATCTTTGGTGGAAAATTGAAGTTTTTAAAAAAAATCACAAAATTGTTGTTCTGTCTTTGTCAAAGGCTCAGTAAATTATATCAGTTTTGCTCTGTCTCTGGTTCAAATAATTCAGCCTTCATTTACCATCCTCACCCAATGAAGCAATTCAGGGGCTTAAGTTTTCCTGGGTGTCTTCTCCCTAAAAGCCACACAGAGCATTGTGAGCCTGTGGATCACCCAGGAGTTTGGAACACCATTTGTAAATGGCATCTCCAGGGAGATGCTGGGAGCACCCTGCTTCCCTGGGGTCATTCAGAGCTGTTCTCCCAGCTCTTTCCCAAACTTTTGCAGTATACCTTCTTTGGGCTAGACTTTGGGGTCCCAGTGATCATGTCCTTTTCTGCTCAGCTCCAGGAGAGGAGATACTGCAGTGCTTTCCATCTGTGCCCCTTTGTGTCCCCTCTTCCTTCGCCCATCTGGGAAGGGACCTATGCACTGAAGAGCTGTTCTGCTTCCTTGCTCCAGACATTCTGGGATGAGCCCTAGCTGCCATTGGCATCTGTGTGATACTATTCCCTGCAGTGGTTACTGCTCCTCCCATGTGGCTCCTTGAAAAAAAACCCAAAAAATAGATATTGTAGGTAAGGGAAGGGTTAAATCCCTTTGGCCTCTATCCCATCTATGATCATTTGCAGCTCAGCCCATTTGCCAGGGTCAGTGTTTCTTAATTCTGATTAAGCCTTCCAGAGACATCTCCATCTGGACTCAGTCTAGGTATGAGAACCATTGCTAAGTACTCTCTTCCGCATGGTAACCACAGTCTCCATGATAACATTCTTCAATTGATACAAATAGAATCTTGATTTTTGTTTTCTGGTGGGTTTCTTTGGTGTGGGTATGTGTTTTGGCTGGTCGGTTATTAGGTTTGATTGTTTTCATTTGAGGTTTCTTGTGGTTTTGTTTGATTGGTTTTTGTTTGGGTTTTGGGGATGTTGAGTTTGTTTGATTTTTTTTAATTTTATTTTTTAGGGTTTTTTGATTGGGATTTTGTGGGGGTTGGTTGGGTTTTTTGTTTGTTTTGGATTTTGGGTTTTGTTGTTTTTTTTTTTAGTTTAGAGTTTTTTATTACACCTTAAATATTTATATTTATTGGTTATAAGTAGATTAGTTCTTTGAAATTAGAACAGACCTAACAACAACTTTATGTTCACTGTCAGAGTTGCCCAGGGGCAGCTCTTACTGTATGGATGCTGTGGTTCATGATCACTAGAGCTCCACAAGACTGGGTAAATTCTGCCTGAATCTGTTCTTATTACACTAAGCGTGAATGTTTCATGCACAGTCAGCAAGGCTGGTGTTGCATCAGAAATTGAAACCCTTTGTGACAATACTGTATACACAAACTCTATTTACACTAACCAAAGTGTAACAGCAGACCCACTACTGTAATTTTGTTACAATCAGTAACAATTCTTTCTTGCTTTTATAGCATATTGTTCTATAAGGTACATGCAGGACATTAAGATGGAAACACTATCATAGTTTTCATTCTTCTCTCTCCGTGTCTTTGTTACCCACCATCAGATTTTTTAATAATTGATCTATAGGATAAGTTTCTACTTTTTTTTTACAGTTCTGTAATAGATATCAGTTATTAATTTGTCAGTCTGGCAGGAATTGACATGTTCCTATTTCATAATTATCAGGACTTCTGTGGTGATGGTCAGGTCATTGGCCAATTGTCCAAGTTCCCTTTAGTGTTGCATTCCAGCTATGAATTCCAAGGGTATTGGATTCACATTTCTGGTTCAGTTCTAAATTCTTGCCTGGTATTTTGCAGAAGTTCAAGACTGGATTAAAAAGTTTCTATGGTTGCTAATGACTCAGTTGTCTGAAGAAAATGGAATTCATTGCCTACAATTTCACTTTCACAGAAATCCCAGATGGAATCTGAATTCCTGAGATTTCTGAAAGATCTCATAAAAGCTCCCTTGTTTGCCTAGCTTGGGAAAGATTTGCTGATAATTTCATTCCCTTTGCTGAAGCTTCACAGCTTACAGCTACTCTTTTCCTGCAGAAGTTTTAGTAGCATTGCAGAACAAAACCTTGCACAAACCAATTGCTGTTCAGCACAAATCAATTCCAAGGCAACCAGTTACTTTGTCAACATCAGTAAATCTTCTGTGGGTTTACCTTCCAACTTTTTGAATATACTGCAAGATATATTATTGCTGAACCTATTGCTAGGAGTTCCTAAATCCTAAATTCTCTGATAGGAAATAGGCTGCCAAAATTCCATCCCCAAAGGTCTGGCTAGCTGTGGAGCTGGCCATGTATTCCCAATAGATGTGTAGATGACACACTCACGTGTACACAGCCCTGGGTCTCAGGGCTGAGCACAGACAGAAACACTCATTGCTCATGCACAAGGGGACATCTCCTCCAAAATATAGTGCATGCTGAATACAGAAAAGCTCCTGTTTATATACTATATTGTACATACATATTCATTGATTTTCCCAGAATAAACACATGCATGATAATGATTTCCCTGAAATTATTAACATATTTTCCTCCCCCTCTTATGCATGCATTCTTCTGTCCTGGTGGTCTCTTTGGTGGTCTTTGGTGGTTGACCCCAAAGTGATGCCCAACTGCCCAGTGAGCTGGTGAAAGCTGGCACAGTTGGGGTAGTTGCTTTCCAGTTCTTCTTCCTGCAGAATGGGCATTGTGCAGTTTCACAGGTCAGTGGTTTTTGAAGAAAAAGCATTGTGTTACCTCACCAGGTGCAGGCAATTTTTCATCTGGCAACTGTCTCCACCCTTAGGTCTGGATTTCCTGAGCCAGCTGTTTGTGTCTCAGGAGCACAGCTGTGTGCACCCTGGCTCCCAGCCCACTCACCTCCCTCTCTGGCTGTCTGGCCTGATGCTCACCAGAATCACACGCTGACAAGTGCACCCTTGCTTGCTGCAGTTGCAGGTGCTGCCATGGTGAAGATGTGATGAAGTGAGGCCAGACAAGATGCCAGCTCTGCTCACACATATCTGGCCCCCTTTTCCCCCTCCTATCCTCTGTTATACTGAGCATATTTTTCTGCAAAACATCCTGCATCCTCTCTTCTTTCACTGTTCAGTTCCTCTGTTAAAAATCCTTTTATAAATCCTTTTATAAAGGGGAATGCTCTTCCTCTCTGTTCCATAACGGGTCTCATGCTTTCATGGGTGGTATCCCACCCCTGCCTGGTGCAGGGCGTCCTCCCGACCTCTGGGGTTGAGTCTCCCTTGAATCAGCCCCGAGAGGGACCAGAGCTGGGGCTTCTCTTTCTGTTATCAGGTTACTGAGGTTTCCTCGGTGCTCCTTTTGTGTTCGTGGAAATGAGCCTTGCATTGCACAGCCTAACACCTAGCACAGTTTAAAGGCTTCATTAATTGTTGTGACTAGTTGAGATGCCTCCTTGGAGGCACTGAATTGTGCAGTAGCTTCATAGCAATTAGCATGTTCCTCATGACAATAGTATCTGAATTCACCCTAACAATTCTTTTTCTGTTGTAAACCAGTTTTACATTCTTTGAGACAGTGTTTCCTCAAGTGGGTGCTTGCTAGCTCAAAGCAGAGGGATTTGGTGTAGTAGGGCACACTCTGTGGCATAATGTAATCTGTCTTGGTTTGCTGTTACAAGAGATTTTCTGTGAATAACAAAAAAACTTTCTGAAAGGTAAAATATGTAAATGTTGGTTTTGTCTGTTAAAATTTTAGATAATGAATCTTCCTTTCCTGGCTGAAGTGCTGCACCTTGCACTTACTCATATAATTAACAAGCATAACAGAAAAGTTCAGCAGTAATTAGGTAAGTAATGAAGCAGTTGTTCAGGAAGGGTTGCAATTAAAGCCGAACTAGATACTTTACTCGATTTCACAGCCTGCTTACCAATTTGTGGAGAAGAAGCCTGAGGGCAGAGTTTCCCATCAACTGAGAATGACATGTCCCTTTACTGGCAAAACCAGGGATTTTTCTGTTCATCTTCATTACTGGAACACTTTATACTACCCCTCTGCACGTGGCATCTTTTACTTACCCAGCATTTCGGGAGTTCTTTGGGTATTTTTTAAGGTACTTGTTTTTATTTCAGCAAAAGATATATTCTGCCTTGCAGTATAACACTGTTATCCCATGTAGAGCCAGGTGGCTTCTTGGAAATTTCTCTCTTGTTCTTCATCAGGGTCGTTGCTGTCCTTTTATTTCAAAACAGTGGCATCAAAAAATGTGGGCTTTTTGCATATGCTGCAGAGTTTTTGATGGCATTGATCCATGGCATTTGGCAATGACCTGTAGTCAATTGAGAGCAGACCTGAGTTTGTAGGTGGAGAATACTCCTTCGTTTATGTCCTTAGGTGACACCAGACTGGCACCGGGGCTTTCTGAAGAGATGCGACTCATAGCTCTCCCATCATTGTTAGGAAAGGCATTGACTTGCTTATTCTTTTCTCCAGAGCTTCACAGCTATTGCTTACACTTCAAGTTTGCGATGAGTCTGTACATTATTCTGAAATAATTGGCTTTGCTGAGATCAGAGAAGTGCTAATAGATATGCAAGCCAAACTCATATTGTGACATTTTTACTTTTTTGAGTTGGCCATCTGAGAAAAGCAGTGTACCCAATCATATCAGTAAATCTCCCTGCCTTAATTTTTTTCCTATTTTTTAAAATTTCTTTTTACTTTAGAGGATGCTACCAGGGACTAAATGCAAGAAATTGTCCTAATTGCTGTGTGAAAAAGGACAAATTTTTTTGTGTCTTCTGGTTTATACCTTTTTAAACTTTTAGCAGTAGGCATGTGAAATATGATTGAGGCTTTTTCCATCTTGGCAACTGAATAAAGTTGAAAATCAAAATGCAGAACGACTGGAGTGGATAGCATCTCAGGAAATATTTCTACAGAATCTGACTTCCCACAACAAATTTCTTCAGTCTAATAGTGATTAGGTGTGTCCTGCAGTCTTTCTTTAAACCCTGAGGAACACTCTTGTTTGTGCTGCATTTTTGAATAATTTCAGTTGTCTAGGCTCAGGTTTGAAAAGCTTACAAAAATGCTTTCTTGATGGGCTAAGTAAGACTTCAGTTGGCCTTAGTCAGCTCAATACACTTGAAAAATCTCTTTTTGTTTAAACTGTTTCTTACAACACTGCTCAGTTTCTTATAATCCAAGAGCAATGCTACAGAATATGCAGAAAATAAATAATGAGAAATCCTGCAAGGGCATTTGAATTTGATACAGAAAAATATTGTGGTGGTATAGGATGGGTTGCCAAACTGCAGACACCTTTAACATTTCCAAGTTTGAAAGATGAGTATCTACAAATCTGTATCCATCCTGCAGCAGAAATGCAGTCTTCCCTTAGGTTATAAAGCAGAAACAATTATTATATTGATTGCCATCATCCTGGACTTAACAACATCTAGCTACCAAAACCCAGTAGCTTCTGCAATGACTTCTACTGATGAAGGTATAATTGCTTCTCCATAATGAATAGTACAGCATTGTCTTCATGCAGGAGGTTGCAGAGTGGGTAAGACAGCCCTCCTCCCCATGCTGACAGACTGACATTCTTCTTCTAATTCTGGTGGTGCAGATGCCTTTGGTACTGACCAGAAAAACAGTTCTGGTCCTGTGAAGGTGCAGGTACTAGTGTGGGTGGTGGTTGAGCTGTTTTTCCCTTTCATTGAGAAGAGACACAAGCATGCTCAGGACGGAACTAATCAGAGAATTTATTTTCTCATATTATCTCTGTGCAAAGTGGAGCTGCAGCCCAGTGCACGAAGGAGCCTGACAACAGGGTGAGGTGCCCATCAGATACCAGGGCCATGGTAATATATATTTGGTCTCCTTAGACAAATCTTTTATTGTGCTATTGTCCATCTGTGGTGTTCTCAGCCACTGAGAGCCTCCTTGGGCTGGGCCTTCAGGTCATGCTGCCCCTGAGGCTGGAAGCTCCTAGTACATTCCAGGTAGTGTTTGCTGTCCTAAGCAAGTCATGCAGCTGTTAGTGCCTTGCATTTCCTTTGTGACTGCACACTAATGCAATTCTTGCTCTTTACCCCCTAAATGGCCATTTCTAAGGTTTGTTGTGCTGCATTAATTGCTAATATCTTTCTGTCCTGTTGAGTAACTGCAGTGCTGCTCTTATTTTCCACTGTGAATCATGCTGAAATTATCTCCTTTGGAAGAAATCAGTAGAAGGCCTCCTGCACAGACTTGTCTTGGCAGTGTCAAAAATCTGATGTCTTAATTTCTGTGAAAAAAAATTAAATAAATTTAAGAGAAGCTGCCAATAAAGAAAGAAAACAAAAACTAAAATTTATTTCCACATGTCTGTAAAGTGCTCTGTGAGCACGCAGAGGTTAGCCACGACTGCTGGCAACCTGACCCCAACTTTCCAGAGGGTCATCACTGTGGTTTGTAGTAGGTCATGTGAGAAATTTCTCCCTTAGTCCAGACTTGCAGGACACTTTCCACATCTGTGGTCTCAAGCTGGTGCCAATGTACTGGTCAGATTGTGGAGAGAGGTAAATCTTCTCAGTGGGTAGCCCTCTATGCACTGAGACATCAAATGAGTCAGTAGAGTGCTAAAAATAACCAATGGTGGTGTCTGAAGATCTTGGAAAGTAGGTCAATGATGCTCACATGGAAGAATTATGGATGCTGCTGACAAGGATCAAGGGAAATCTTCACAGATACTGAAGGTGCAGGGGAGAGTGTGCAGCAGATCAGTGTTTTATCCAATGATTCTTGTGTGTAGTGGAGGTGAGTCACTTGTGGACTTAACCTTAAGTGTGTTCTGAACTATTTTGTTAAAAGAAGTCTGGCTTCTTTTCAACAGTGTGGGTTTTTCCTCTCTCCTCTTTTCCTGGAGCAGAAATAGGAAGAAGTACAAACAATCTCTTGGTAGTTCTTAATTATTTAGCACAGAGGAGTGCAGAGCAATGAAGAGAAGCAAAATTTTTGTTGAAGTGAACTGTTCAGGTCACAGTCTCTACTACCTCCCTTGTGCTTAATTTTATTTTGTAGTGTGTTGTCTAGATTTGTGTCTTGTGGAATTGGCATGGTCTTTTTGGAGGAAATGTATTAGCAGAGATAAGGTAAAACCAGAAAAACCTTTTAAAGATATCTCACTTGATTAATATGCCTTCAATCTAAAAGATGTTCAATTGAAAAGCAAATCAGTTTGGTGTTGTGATGTACAGATAATAATTTCTTGTGTCTGCCCTTGGTCTTCTTTATTGCCTGTGACAAGAGGAGCCCAAATAGAATAAAAGTGAATTTTGGATGTTTTACTTGCCACTCATTTAACATGAATTGATGGCTGTTTGGGTTATTAATCTGTTTGTATAAATAGATGAGCAATTGCATTTCATTGCAGGAAAGCTTAAAACTCAATGTGAATGCAGCTTTCATTGGTGAAAGACAATCTAAGGAAAAAAAAGAAAGAAAATTAAGAAAATATTAAGTAAACATCGTGTAAAAAATCACAACCAGGTGAAGATAGTTGAATGACATTCAATATAAAGGACATATCAATGTGAATAAATCCATGAGAAAGCCACAACAGAAGATAAATACATATACTCAGATTTTTCATATTTTTCTGAAAGAAACATGTTGTAATGAATAATGAAAACTGGTTCTTTAGGATTTGTCCACAAAGGAAGACAACGCTTCCAAAACATTCAGTTGTTTATTTAATAACCGAAGCAAGTCAGGTTAAGAATCAGGAAAATTGTTCACTTGTAATGAAATATTTAAATAACTTAGGAGCAAAGGGCTCAGTCCTGTATTTATTTAGCTTTAAAATATATATAATGCCTTTGAGATCATCACCTTAAATAAAGCCACTGAGGAGAACCCAAAATGAAAAGCAGCATGAGCTGATAAAAATGGAATAAATGAACAGAAAAAAAAAGCACATGAGCTTGTTAAATTGAGAAGGAAGAAAATCAACGTATAATCAATATGAATGAGCTAATGGATAAACCAGAATTATTGCTTATAAAAAAAGATTTACTAAAGAGCTTACTGCAATAATATGACAAATCTGAACCCTCTGGGTCATTGGTGGACACAGAAAAAATATTTAATATAAATTACTGCAGTTCAAGAGCAATTATGTCCAGGTAAAACTGCTTCCAGAAACATGTGAGATAGGAAGGAAAAAGTAATGTACAAATCCTGTTTAGACACTATATACACACACACACATCTATATATATATACATATATATATATATATATATATATATATGCATATTTAAAATGAAAGTACCTGTGTACTCAATCATATGCTCTTTTAGGGAGCATATAAAGTACCAGTGAAAATCTGTCTTTATTTTGCTTATTTTTGTGATTGTTCTAAGCCAGCCATTGAGATGATTGAGTTTCACCTGAGAAGTGAATGTGTGTTTGATCTTTGAACCAAGATGGATGAATAAGCATTTGTACATACTTGTGTATATCAGTTTTAATCAAACATACCTGAGTTGCTTCAAGTGTTCTTTTCTTTTTTTCATCAGTTCCTCAGTATGCAGAGGAATGTCAATGATTTTAAATCCATTTAATCACTTTATTAATAGAAACTGTGACAGCGAAATCAAATTTACAGGGTGGAGCTTGGGTTTGTGCACCTAGTATGTAGTGTGAGTAGTGTGAGGTGGTTAATTGTGGCTGCAGAATACACAATTTCATTTGATTTTATTTAGTGATGACATATCTGTCTGAGGAGAATAGCAAGTTTGAGATGAGAATTACATTCAAGGTCCACGTTATATTCTGTAAGAATCACTATAGGTTTAAATTAGCATGTTGTCTCTTTTCTAGTATTTAGCTCAGGTTTTTTTACCACCTTGGAGTCCTTAGCCATTATTTTAAGAAAAGAGGAAATGAGCTCTGTCTGATCACTCAACCCTAAAGAAGCTTATGGCTGGTAAAGAATAGTATGTCTTTCAACCTTTTGTGGTTTATTTTTTGCAGGGTGGAGGTGGTGTTTGTGTGTTTGTTTTTGTCAAATTTCATGGATCCCAATTTAGAAATTTCAAAGAGGCAGTGCATTTCACATGGCCCTAAACTGTGATGATAAATCAGTGCAAGGAGTAGCATGTCAACCACCAAGTTAATAATTGCCAGAGATTTGAATGTATTTTGTGTTGGAAGTGACAGCTTAAAAGCTCTCTGTATGGCAAAGAGTCATTTCCTATGTGAAGTGATAATCAAATTCTAGTCCCAGATCATGGAGAAACCATCTCCAAAACAAGATTAAAATAAAACTTTTTCTTTTTTTTTTTGTCAAAGAGACTAAATCCATGGCATTAAATTCAACATACAAAGTTTATCCTTGTAAAAGGAACAGTAACAACAATGAAAGCAATCTGTAGTAAGAAATTAATCACTGAAGGGTTTTCCTCAAGCTTTGTGACAAAGACTAACTGCCTAAAATTTCCACTGTTTTATGGAACCCTAATGATTGAAAAGTGGGTATAGGGGATTTAGTGAGATTCAGGATGACAACAAATTTTTTTTGAGGCTTCAAATGTTCAGTGAAAAACAGCATGTAAAGATTTATTTGTTGTTAAAAAGTGCATTCAGTTGGAGTTGTCTACTTTGAGCAGCCTTCCTACAACCCCTAAGCCATATTGGTGCGATAATGCTGAAGTTCTTACAGAAGTGGGAACATGTTTTAATAATAAAAATATTATTTTATTGCTGAAAATATTTTTAAAGATAATCCATTACATTAATCAAAATAATTTAGTAATTTGGTATGAAAAAGGTTGGAATCTATTTTCCAGTGCTTGAGGCTAGACTAGATTAAATTTATTCAAAACAAAAATAATTTATTTGTGTATATGAAAATGAATTTTAAAACTTTCAATCAACTAACTTAGAGTGCTGAATGTGGAAAGCAGAGTCAGACAAGAAGTCACTCTAATTGCTGGGTGCTATGAGCAGAATTGAGGACAAGAAGTGGTGCCAGAACAGCTGCGTTCATTTTGTTACCAGGATATTTTTTATGTAATTTTAATTAACATGACATAATTTTAATTTCAGGGTTATCCAGAACCAAAAAAAGGGAAAGATTCATAAGAGGTGTGCTAAGATTAGCAGGTCAAGATCCCAACCCAGCCATAAGGTTTGGTCAGAGACACCCCAATTAAGAAAACAAGGGTCAGCCAAAACACAAGGCCAGTCTGCAGCCATGAAAAGATATAATGGGAAGATAAAAACCTTGGAGATAAAGCACCTTTTTAAGAAGGAGCAGTGAGGAAATAATATTGATTGGCAGAGGTGAGACACAGAGAAGAGAGAGAGAATCACAATTGCTATTCCTGAAGGGGACGTATATCCAAAAATAGCTTTTGAAGAGCCCTGAAGAGGTGGTGAGGATTTGATAACTGTACACCTTGTCCTCCTACACAGCAACTAATCATGGCCAGATACCTTGAAGACGTGAGCCTGGTGCTCAAATGCCAAACTTGGACCGGTGCATCTTAGCCCTTATAGCTACAACAGTGTCAGTGGTGAAATCTGTTCTGCTTTGAAATAGACTTGCGCCCTGACTCCTCCAGTACAGTCTAGAATTGAGGTTTATTACATTGATACCCTTGTGTTGCAGCATTACTCATGTTCCTTCAGCTGTGTGAATGGAAAAGGTGATGTTTGCAGAGCTTTCAGACACAATGGCTACTCCCTGTTTGTGCTGGGATTTGACTCCAGCCAGTGGCTGAGCCCCACACATCCACTTGCTCACTTCCCCCATTGTGGGATGAGAATCAGAAGACTGAGAAAAATAATGGGCCAGAATAAAGAAAGTTTAATAGATAAAACAAAAGCCATGCACACAAGCAAAGTAAAACAAGGAATTAATTCACCACTTCCTGTGGACAGGTGGATGTTCAGCCATCTCCAGGAAAGCAGGGCTACTCTATCCCAAGCAAAACCAGGGCAGTTTGAAAGCACAGCCACTGCAGATTTAGAAAAATCTGCAATTAGTTTTCATTCTGGCATGGCTAGGCCATAAAAGCAGCGAGCGGACAGCAGAAATTTCAGCCTGTTTTAGCCACCCAAGATACATTACCTGTCTTCAATGGTAGTGGAAGTGATAATTGAGAGGTTCATCTTCAAAATGTTTTGGACGGTGATAACAAAATTAACATTAGAAGCTAGTTCCAAGATAGTTTTTTTGCGGCTTTTTATTCTTAAGAAAATACATCAAAAACATCAATCCATCTGAGCTGGAAAATTATGCAAAAAAGTGAGAAAACAAGCTGATACATTCTAGCAAATGGGAAGTTAAACAGCCTTACCTGAGTCTTGGTCCTGATTTGGAAACTGTGTGCATTCTCCCATTCAGGTAGTCCTAGGAAGTAAGCATCTTATCCATGGAGATACAAAGGAGTGTCTTTAACTGAGCTCTTCATAGAATCTTCTGTGAAACAGACAGTTTTTAATCAAACTTGCTTAGGAAGGTATATTTCTGACAAAACTCAGAGAGCTTTGAGCCTCATCTAAGCTCTGCAAATTTCAGGAACTGATTGCGCTGTCTGTTGAAGCGAAGGGAGTCGACCCATCCTCTGATCAGCATCGAACTCCGATTTATTGATCCACCAAGCACATTTTATAACAGTGTTAATTAAGTTCATACATATTGCAAAACCCGAGCTCATCATAGGTTACAGATTAAACATTAACCCCTCCTTTTGTTTTCAATACCTGTGGTTTGTTATTGAAACCAAGATTTATTTTCTCACCCTGTTATCAAAGTTCTCAAGGCCTCCATGTTTGTCAACTTTTGCTTTCCCAAAACTTATCCAAGGACAAGATGTTTACTTGTTATTAAAAAACAACCTGAGAACTTCTGCTGTTTACATAAACGTGCCTGAGAACTTTTGTTGTTTACAGAAACAGGCTGTGAGAATTTGCTCCTCACAGCTGCCTTTTACTTTTCCATCAGCTGTATATGATTATGGCATGTCTGAACAAAACTCTATAAGCCATTTCTGAGCAAAATTCTCCAACAACTGTCCTAAATCAATGGAATTTAAACAAGTCCTGAATGTTGCCCAGGTGCCATCAGACAGCCCCATGCTCTGAACAAAGAAATATTTATCCCACTAGAGTTGTAAGTGTTGTTTTTCTGTAAAGCAAGGAAAATGGGGACAAAAACCTTTGTGACATAAATCTTCACCCTTTGTGATGATGGGATTCAGATTCTCTATGGAGCATATTCCATAACCTCAGCAAAAGCCACACAGATTATATAAATATTCTTCTTCAATTAATGAAAGGAGTACTGCAATAAAGGACACAAAGAAAACCATGTATTCAAAAATACTAAACCCAAAAACATGTACTTGTGTAGAAGGAAAATTTTGCCACACCCTTACAGGAAAACTACTGAGGATCTCTAATTCTGCTTTGGTGCAGAATTTCCTTATCTTCTTGGCATAATTTACAGCCAGATTGAAGGGCAAAATCTGATTATAAAGTAAGTAAATTATCTTTAAATTGTAGTGTGAGGTGTCATGATGTTTTGGTAGGAGTGTGATGCAGGGTTGTGTTTTATTTCTGTTTGTCATCACGTTAAATTGGCTGAGTTGGGAATTGCAGTAAGGACATTAGCATTCACAGCCATTACTGCCTTGAACACTGTCCAGCCTTTTCACTTCCCTCTCCCTCTCCCCACTCGTTCAGTAATTCTGCTTTGTGCCTTTTTTGAATGCAAAATAGATTCTATCAGATTTCCTCTCCTCTCCTGACTGCCTTTGCTGGGAGCTGCTGTAGAGAGGAAAACTTTCTTTAAATTCTCCACCTTCTTTCAGATTTGTCATCATGGGTGACCAATTGTTTTTTGCTCCTTTGAGTTTTGTTCATTTTCTGTATTGGTGAGCTGTAAAAGCCCTTACAAACAACAAAAGTTTGAGCACTTCAATTTTCACTTATTATTTGCATGTGCTGGAGAATCTGGGCACTCAATCTTAAAAATTAATAATTTTACTTCCACAAATGCATGTACTAATAGAGATTAGAAAAGTCAGGGGTTTCAACACATCTAGAATTGGACTAACAAAAAAAATTGTGTTGGGAAATTTTTAAGTAACATGTTTCATCCTTTCTGAATATTTTTTAAATATATGTATCAAACTTGTTTTCCATTTAAAGTGTGGATTTTATCCTAATTTTCCAGTGGTAGTGAAATAGAAATGATAGAAAACCCACTCTGAGGTTGGTAGAGGTCTGAATTGGACTTAGTGGAAGCTGAGTGAGCCCTGAGTTGCACAGAGACTTGTGGAAGGAACCTTCTGGTTTCATCCAGCTCTACCTCCTGCCAATGGCATGAGGAGCTGGGTCAGCTTGTCATGGTCTTGTCCTGCTGAGCCCTAAGCTCAAAGACATTGACTTTGCAGCTTCTCTCAGTAACTTTGCCAACAGGTGACCACATCTGATGGAGAAAAGTGTTTGTTAAGATCCAACTGGAATTTCTCTTGTTACAACTTGTGTCTGTTGCCTGTAGCACTGCTCTGAATCTTGTGCTTTTGCTGTGTATGTCCAAGCAGGTTTCTCTGCCTTCTCTGCTAACTACCATCAGTTTGTTGAAGACAGCCATCAGATCTCCCCTGAGATCCCTGTTTTCCTCCTCTTATGGCTGAACAAGCCCAGGGTCTCACTTCTTACACTTGTGTGAGCCAGCACACCAGTGGTCCCATGTTCCTGGTCTTTTGGTCTCATTCCAGTTTGACAATGTCTGTCCTCTACTGGAGATTCCAAAACTGGACATGGTACTCCACTTGTGGGTCTAATGAGTGCCAAATAGAAGAGAAGGAAGATAAAATTATTTAAGTTGCTGGGTCAAGTCTTGCTAATGCAGCTTGGTACCTGGTTATTGATCTCAATCTTGAGGGCTCACAGCTAAACCACAATGGCCAAATGTGCCAGAGAAGACAAAAAGATGGTCAGGGTGACTAAAGCCTGTCAGTGCCACTGGGGATTGACAGTTGTGTACCATCCTACATAGACTTCAAAAGTTGCCCTGGGTAAATCTGATGAAGATTCACCATCAGTCCAGACCCACCTCTAGCTACCAAAAAAAGGTATAATTTCTAGGTGTTCCAAATAGGTGGATTGAATCACTCCCCCAAAATGTTTTTGTCTGTGTGCAGACACCAGGGGAGAGACTTAGACACTGAGCTGAAATTTTGCTTTTAGGCAGCTAAATTCATATGAGCTGACAGTTCAGATGGGATCACACCATCAGATGATACTCTTGCACCCTTGGAGTAGAAAACAAATGTTTACACTGTTTCACTTCAATGTAGAAATTTCTTCCTCAGCTTCAAGCCTCAAGGTCATGTCTTCAGACTGTCTGGTTGCAAATCATGGTTGTGTCTTGTCTGTGTTAGGGCATGGTAGAGTTTTTTTCATTTACTGATGTGGTTTCCTGTGCTTTCGACAGACTTTTAGAAGTCTCTGCAGTTATTCTTCAGGGGTTTTCCAGCTGAATCTATGTAAAGCATGGCTTGCTACTGTACCAAATAATGCTCAGGTTTGAATGAGATTTTGCAGCTAGTAAATACTGGTAATGGGAGTGTGCCCAGGATGCTGGAGGCATCTAAACAGATGCTATTCAATATCCACCTAACCTGCTTTTGGATGTATGGTTTTAAAACCACTGGTGAAAGAAAAGCTTGGTGAAAAGCACAACTTGCTAAGCAAGGCTAGATGGCAGGGTTGAAGGAGAAGGAATTTCATCTTCTGAAGTATTTCAGCATTGCTTTTTCCTGAAAGCAAATCCAGGAGACTCCAAGTATAGATGAAATTGAAAAATCAGAGCTATGACAGTCTTACATCATGCACATGATCTGTAAAGTCAAAACAGTCTTAAAACTAGAAATGATGCATCAGACTATGGAGAAAGAAAAGGACTCTTTCCACAGGTATCTCTTCAATGTTTTGCCTATTACCCTGGCCTTCAAAATCTCAGATTTCCAGCTGTTGACATTATTACTGTAAAACTACTCTGTTTTCATGAAGTGCTGAGAATTAGCAGATCAGGAATTGCTCTGGAAGCACCAGCAAATGAGACTAACCATTACCACCTGTGAGAGAGCAAGTGTACTTGGTTCCATTAACAGCTATTATGAAATTTGGGAAAGAAGGGAAAGAATTACAGATGGTTAACAACTTTGTAGAGGGTGTTGATGTGGATGAGTTTCTTCCTAAACTTTGTGGGGAAGGGGGACCACTGTCACAAAATCACTGAGGCTGCAGGGTGCTGGCAGTCCTCACCAGTGTCCTGCTGCTGGGGAAGGACTTTGCTGTTGTGCAAACACCATGAGGGGCTGGCACCAGCCCTGACCCCTCTGATTTCCACCAGAGCACAGCTTTTCTTTCTGAGAACCTGGGAATGGCATCACACCAGCCAGCACAGAGAGATTCAAGGCTTACTACACCCAAGCCTGATTGCTTTCTAGCTCTCTTGAAATCACATTTAGCAGAAGTAAAGATGAAAGCAAATGTAAATGAGAATTTGTTTACATAGCACAAATGCTGGTGATGCAATTACAATGAATTTAGAGACAGAACTAAGAAGAAAACTCTTCTTTTATCCACCCATACTTTAATGAACTTAAAGAGGAATTTTCTATGCAGGGAAAAAAGTGTTTAACCAAATTTGTTGCCTGGGATCCTTTCTGGATATAATGTTCACACCTAATTTATTCTCTAAGGCTTCATTTAAATGTAGTTTAATCAAAATGCTGATTTCAATCTTTTCCCAAGGATTTGCCTCCCATCTGCCATCTCACTTTCAGAAACTCTTAGTTTCACATAGCCATGCCCAAAACTCATATCTTCTTCCTTGATGGTAAACAGTTTCTGCTAGCAGACTTTCTTCTCCATAAAGAAACCCCAAATTTACTCTAAGCAAAATACTCTTGTTGGCTTGGTACAGTTGTATTCACAGCTCAAGGTAAAAAACTTTTTTCACATGCTGAAAATCACATTTGCATCAATGCTAAGCTTTGCCTCCAACTCTGCAAGCCTATTTCAAATAAACTGGTACAGGCAGTTGTGTGTACATGCAGCACACTTAGTGCTTGTTTTTGGCTGGTGTGGCTGCCAGCCATGTGGTGTGGCCCTGCCCTTGAGAGACCTGTCATGTGATTTAATGAATATTCAGATTTAATTTGAGTTTTTACTAAGATTTAAGATCTAATTTTTACTTAGATTTAAGTACAACATTCTAGCAAACATGGTGTCTCCCAGAGACCATCAGAAAGAACTGAATATGGAGAGTGATTTGGTTGTTTTGGGGTTAGAGGTTTTTTTGTGTGTGTTTTGGTTTTTTTTTTATTCTTTCTTCTTTTTTTTTTTTTTTTTTCCTGATTACACAATTTTCATGGAAATAAGCTCATTGTTAGTTTAGCATTAATCTGTTCCTGGTACTTAGTGTTTATTCGCTTCAGAAGCTCAGTCATAATATTTTATTTGCAGATTTAATTATCTCCATAGCAACTAATTTTGATTTATTAATAATAATACTAGTAGTAATTGAAACAGAGAGATTGGTACATAGTATGCTTCTCCTAACATGCTGATAAAATAATTTCCAAATAAAACATCTTTCAAATTATTTTTAAGAAACAATGGGTGAACTTAAGGCAGCTATTGTATAGGGAGATGGGAGCTTTTCTAGACTCTTCCTGAACAAAAAAATGTGTTTAGATATTTGTACAAAATTTGTGTTGTGCAGCAACTGATCCAAAACTCATTGAAAATTTTGCTTTCAGTGGTCATGGGATCAATCCCTTGTTTAAGTAATTTCTGAACCCCTTGTCAAGCAATCTTTCAGATTTTGCATCTTTCATGTGAGAACAATTAAATTAAAAATAAACTAATTAGAATTTAATCTGCTGTTGCAGTGAGGATCAGGAAATTAAGGATTAAGATTAAGGATTGTGTTTGACTGTGGAATTTATTCAGTAGTCCTAAATTCATGGAGAAACAGATTTCTTTCCCACATTGAATAATCAGGCTTTCCTAATTTAAAGAACTTACTCCTAGAGCCACAAATCCAGGCTCATACATTTTTTTTAGAGAGGAATAATGCAGAGCTAACCAGGATTGGATTTTTACATGTAAATCCCAGGGGTTACAGGAGCCCTTCCTGCCTCTGTGCTTTACACCACTCTCCCAAGTAAGCCTTCAGAGTGGGGCAGAAAGCCTAGAAAACATTTCAACAGTCACCTTGAAATGTTTTTTCCTGCTTATGTCTTGGTTGTGGGTTAGAACAAAAGTCTTCTGGAGCCCCTGGATAGGAAAGCATGAAGTTCCTGAGAACACAGACACACCACAAAGGCTATGATGATGAATCTGCCCCTGAGTTTGCAGGTATTGTCTGCTCCAGAAGGATGCAGACCCTTCTCCTGTGGGGTACTGAGCAGGTTTTCTCAGCAGCAATAGGGCAAAGCATGTGGGACTGCTGCTGTGTGAAAGGCTTGCTCTGCCTCGCCTTGAGGAGTCACCACTGTGGCTTCTGGCAGAGCCATGCTAGCACTGAGATCTCTGACACTGGTATGGGGAAAAAGATTTCAAACAAACAAAAATACCAAAACCAAACCAAACGCCCCAAGGTGAATTAGTGATATTTGTTGCAGCAGTGAATACCCATGCAAGTGACTCCGAGCAATAAGATCCTACAATAAATATTTACTCCATATAGAAATATATATCTATATCCTGTCCTCCTCTCATAGCTTGCCCCAGGAAGTCCCATGGATCTTTTGTGTTATGGCAAGATCAAAGACTCAACCAAGGGACAGAACGTGGCTTCTTTTCCAGGCTGCTGTTTTAACACACAGGAGAGGGAACCTGTCCAGAGATTAGGTTGCCAGCCTTGAACTTGGAAAATTGGATTCTGTTTTCTCTTCTGCACTGATTACTTGTAAGACGTGAGGAAAATAATTTTGTGTCAGATTCTTCAAGGTATGATGCCCATTTTTTTTCCATGGAAATTGGTTAAGGTTAGATGCTAAGTACCTTGACGTTCTCTGTGGGGCCTTTGAATTTGTACTGAGAAATGGAGATGGGATGATTCATATATTTGATAAATGTGCTAACAATTGTGAAGTTCTTATACCTAATAGATACAGATGTCATAAATTTACTGCAGGTAGAGCTAAATAATTCCAGATGCTAATTTAACCTTTCCATCTTGTTTGAAAGGATATTTTTGGCTGTAAAGATGAACTTCTTGTAATATTCAGATCAGTGGTAAATTTTATTATTGACTTCTGTGAATCCACCAACTCTTTAAGGATTTTATTCTTATTTATATTTCTTTTCCCATGATAATTGAAATAATGCCTTCATCACTAGGCCTGTAAATGAGCCATACAAAAGAAACATTCAGCATCAGTCATGGCAATTAACAATTTGTCTAGATGGAAAAATACTGTACCTTGCAGATGGCACACAAGAAGCCAAGGCTACATTTTCACTGGAGCTTGAGAGATTTATATTCAATCATCCTCTCAGGACTAGACACAGACTAACCAGGATAAAGTGATATTCTTGTTCTTAATGCACTTCTCAGAAGGGCTTTAGTTACTTTAGTTCTTTGAGCAAGTTCATTCAGGGTCTCTGTGTGGCCTGATATTGTGCCATGAAGAGTATCCTGGGACAATGGACAGAGTTTAGAGGTGAAAATAAGGATTGCACATGGCCACAAGCTAATCTTGGAGCTTAACTGATAGAGAGCTTCTGCCTCTGAAACACCTCAGAATGTGTTGGCTGCTCTATTCATTTGACCTCTGCTTTTTGCCACCTTTTCCTTACATGGTTGTCTTCTTCTACCTGTTAGGTGTTAATTTTTTGGCACAAACCTGCATTGTTTCTTTTCATTTCATGGTGCACAAATACTTCAGGGAACATCATTAGTATGAAAATTTACAACAGTGTACAGAACACTTATTCTTTACTTGCTGATGGAGAATCAGTAGAAGAAAAGTGGTATAAGATTTTCCCCCCCCCCTATATATTTTGGGGTTTTTTTCTACTGAATATTTTTTAAAAAAGGTTGATTCATGCCTCTTCCACCCAAGATGCATTGACTTAAATTAATGCACTTGTCAGAATAGAATTAACTTCCTGGTCACGATGAACCAAGAGGATCCTCAACTTCATCTTCCATGAATTTTAAGAAAGGAATATTTATTTTTCTTGTGTACCTTCAGTCTAGGAAAGAATGGAAAATGTTCCTTTGCATTGTGCTGAATCAATCTCAGGAAATAAATAGTGGTGTCAAACTGCCTTTTAGAGGACCTTTGGTACTTTATCTCACCTTACAGACGTGAGCAGTTTTTGGGCAAGTGACAGATTGATACAGACTGGTCAGCACAGGATCCAGGGACCCAAAAGGATAGCACAGTCCAATGGTAGCAAATAAAACAGATCAGTTCTCAGAGCTCATTTTTGTAAGAATTTTCATCATCAAGCAAATAGAATCTGCTAATAGCAGACAGGCAGTCGTTCTAATGAAGAAATCCTGATTTAACCATTTTGCTGCTATTAACTTTAATGCTCTTTGTGTTCAGAGTTGATCAGACTCTGACTTACAAGGGGTGACAGGGACACTCAGTTACACCTTTTTTGTCTGCAAGACTGTGAGGAGAGAGAGAAATGAGCAGACCACAGGACTGATCTTATCATGATGTGATAAAAATCTGTACAAAAAAGAAAAATGCCTCTGTGCAGACTTTACCAGACTGCCTTAACATTGTACACATTCAATATTCAGAATTATTCTGTGAATAATTTATGCAAACATATTCCAGTGGTACAACCGTTTCAGTGGGTATTTGCTATTTTGGGACTTGTGGTTGGTCAGCTATTTCCGTGTGACAATTACCACTTTCTGCATGCCTAATTCTTACATGTGGCTCTTTAGGGTGAATATATTTAACTATTTGCTTTCCTTATATGCAAATAAATTTTGCTTTCAGGAGTGTACAGGAAAAAAAAAAAAAGAGAGAGAGAACTAAAACCAAACAGAGATAAGGGGTTGCAAATATTTGAGGGGGAACATGAGTACCAATGAAATGAAACTCTACAGAAATTTTCAGTGTTATGATGTTCCAGTTGTAAAAACTGCATTTCCAAGGGTTTAGCAGTCTACCCCTAAAAGCTACGCCCGAGGTGAATTTAGGGAGTGCTTGAAGGTGTGCCTGGAGCCTCAGGCAGCTCTGATCCATAAACTCATAGGAGAGCTGGGGTGGAAGGGTGGAATTTAAGCATCATTTCATCCAACCCTCTGCAATGAGCAGGAATATCTTCATCCAGGTTGCTCAGAGCCCCCTCCAGTCTGACCCTGCATGTTTCCAGGGAGCAGCCCAGCAAGACTGGGTCTCTTGCCCTTGCCAGCCCAAGAAGCAGAAAGCCATGGTGTGAAGTCCAAACTCTGGATCTCTGCACTGCATAACAGAGCCCACCTGGCTGCAGGGATGAAAATAATGATGGTGGTTTACTGTGATTTATGGAAACTTGTGAAAAATATATTGATTTTTCCTGCTTCTTTCCTCCCCATATATTATTTTATCCTTGCTTTTGGTTAGAACATCCATCTTGGGGAGGAAAAAAACCTTGGAAAAAAACTCCAAAATGCCAACACATCATATGGGCATAGATTTTCATTTTTATGCTCTATCATGTCCAGTTGCCATCCCCACATCTTGAAGACTTCTGTGGTGCAATTCTGTGCCTTGCAGCACGCAGACAACAAAGCTCCTGGCGCTCAGGGTGCAACGTGCGGGAAAGGGACATGAATAAAGCCAGGGAAATTCCTGTGCAGGCTGGGCAGGAAAGGGACATGAATAAAGCCAGGGGAATTTCAGTTTTCTCTGGATGTGAATTTCGCTGTGTTCCCTCCTGCTGAGCGAATGATAATGAGGGATCGATCGTAACCAGGTGCGGGAGGAGCTGCTCTGGGCACGGCAAAGCTTCGCACTCCAGCGCCGTGCTCGGCGTCTGAATCTTGCTATCAGTCAGGAGGAGTGACAGAATAATAATTCTCATCTCGTGTTAAGGTAGAAACTTGTTAAATTCAGAACCTTCTGGAATTAATGCCTTTTTTTTTTTTTTTTTTTCCATAGGTTCTTTGTGTTTACCAAGCTTCATTTCAGGAATTCCTTGAGCAAGAAAATGCACCTTTAAGAATTATTTGTGTAATGAATTATTTATTCATTATCTGAAGCTTTATGGCATTTATAAACCCTTAAATACTTAGAGATTTTGTAGATTTCTAATTTTTTTAATAGTCTATATTTTAAATTAATTTTTAAAAATGGATTGAGTCCACCTTTATTCCGACCAGGTGCTGTGGTCTTTACCACCTTGCTTTGGAAAGCTAGAGCAGAAAATCCACACATGCACATGTGCACAGATCTTTATAGTCCTAGTTTATTTAACCCATGAGCAAAAAGCTAACACTTGATGGATAGTTTCAGCAGAGCAGCATTCTTTCTCCACAGAAAGGGAGAGAGGACCTGCTGTGGATAAGTATTGACTAGGCACGATGCTGACATGAGGGGATGGCACAGTGCAAGGCACCTCCTCTCACCCTCCTCTTCCTGCAATCAGCATCTTGCAGAGGGGTTTTTTTTCTATTCCTCCTTTTTCATATTCTTTCATTTTTTCTCTATATATTAGATGTTTTATCTCTGTTCAAGATAAGTTCTTTGTTCCCTTTTTTTACAGCTTCTTTGTTGCACCCTGAAGCAAACCCTGCCCAACTCTCAGGCTGCAATCCTTCACTGACCATCCTTGACAATTCCTACTTGTGCTTTTCCCTCTGAAGTCATCCTCTGCCTGCACTTTCAAGGCCTTTGCTGTCACTCTATGAGCATATTCTCGGGGACCCCCTGTGACATCCTGCTTAAGAACACCTAAAAGAAAAGCCACAATGCCTCATATTCATTTGTGTCTCAATCCAGGAAACTTCTGCTCAGCTTTAAATATATGCTGAAACAACTTTTCCAGTATTTGATTAATATATTTTAAGTTGTCACTGGAATGACATCTTTTCCTCTTCCTCTTTGAAAGGATTTTATCTGATCTTTTCACTCTTCTTTGTGCCTAGAAACTTCCATAGGAAGCTCTGCTGAGAAACATATGTACACATGACTTGAAAACCATCTGCTTCTCTGTCACCTGAAAGACTTTGCACAGAAAGCTAATGCATAATTTATCATACCCTTTTTTTTTTTCACATTTGGAAGTGCTTTTTTACCTTAGCTTTATAAAGGGGAAGATGCTTTTCCTGGACTAAAAAGCTTGAAATCTTAGTACCACAGATAGCAATTTACATTCTTGGCTTGGGCAGCATCTGTTCTGTACCTAGCACAGTGATGTCCCTCTGTGGCTCCAGCAGTGCAACCCCAAGCCTGCAGGTTTCATCTACTTTTATTGGATGCAGTCTTCAGAAATCTGGTCTGCCTGATACACATAACTAGTGACATGAATGGGAATATAAATCATCTTAATAACTATTTTCAAGACTTTTGTAAGGCAGTTTAAATACAGCCCATTGCTGTATCACTGGGGCTCCACACAGCATGCAGCCAGGTGAGGAAGCAGGTCCCTGGGTGAAGGATGCTGTCCTGTATGGAAAGCATCAGTGCCCTTGCAGTGACATCCTGTAAGCTGTGTGGAGCAAATACTGTGGGCAAAATGTACCTGGCAGACAAAAAGCTGCTTGCAGACAGAAGGATGCAGAGGTAATTTAGGCTTGACAAGCCTGCTGTCTAAAGAGAGGGTCTCCAGACTTGGTTCTCATTCTGTTTCATTCATGACATTGGGAATTGATACTAGTTCTGGTGATAAGGTTTTAAGACTTTAATCTATGTTAATTACCGAAGAATACAAGTGTCTTTGAAAATGGGTATTCGGGTATTATGATCTCTGAACAAGTGCATTTGGTTTTCTCTTTGAGTACCATATCAAGGATGTTGACTGTGACAGCTCAGATTCAAAAGAGAAAAGTTTAGTAGATATAAAAATAGTTGTATATTCCTTATTTAGGGTTTGTTGAAAAGCAGCTGCTGAGGGTACCAGACCACAATGGGTGAATCTGAGATATGGCTTTACTGTAGAGTTTTGACTTATGCTTCAGCTATAAACCTGAAACACAGAAAATGAAACTCCCACCTGTTTGTGCCACGTGCTGAATAGTAATTTGACACAATATCATGTTTCTGAATCTGTGCTTGTTCTTTTGGGAACTGCTCACAGCAGTGTGGGAATAGGTGTGAGGATGCCACTGCATGCACATTACCTAGTTTTATGTAAGATCTTCTTTTAGGTACTTGTTTGAGCCAATGGCTGCAGTGCCTTTGCCTTTTGACAGTGGTATTTCTGCTTTATTGCTGCCTTACTATATATCACATGGAGAAATTTTATAAAATATGTCTGAACATAAATTGTACCATTACATATTTTAAAGTTATTCTGCCACCATGCTAAATATGAAAAAGCAAATGTTTCCCTCTTAAGTTCTCTTTCTCCTTGTTATATCTTTGGACATTTCTAGTAAACTGTAGCATAGTAATTTGAGTTTCACTGGACTATTAAATGTTGTTCTATCATCTCTATGTCCTCCTATGGTCTTAAGCAAGTTTTTATATAATTGTCAAGGTTCTTGGCTGTCATGTGTGCTGTGGAATGTGCTAATAACCACTGAAAATATCACTCCTTATTACATTATTCTACTCTCAGTTTTCATGACAGTACAAAAATGATACTCTTAAGCTCTTGCATGCATATCAAAGTGCTCTGCTCCCTGTCTTTACTTTGTCATTTCTGTTATTCTTCCATTACAAACAAATTCTCCTGTTTACTGTTCTGTCAGGAAGAATATTTCTGTTTTGGCTGTAGAACACACAGTGTGTTACTTGTTTTCTCATTAAACAATTAACCAGCAGGTTTGAGGGGGTACTAGCCAAAGGGGTCTCTTTTATTCATGTTTACATTGTTTATTAATTCCACATAAGGTAGAGGCATTCTGTGATGGAGCCATAGCAAAAAGTGTAAAAGGGGCATGAAACAACTCTTCACCTGGCAGCAAATGCTGCCCTCAATCCCCCAAGCCCCAGACACATCATTGATATAGGGGCACATCACTGGGGGTGATGCTGGAAGCTGAGTGCTGTCAGGACTCCTCCTGCACTTACTGTTCTGTTAGCTCCCATTCCTTATTCCTTATCTCTGCTCTGTCTCCATACATTTCCTGCTGAAGACAATATATTGTTTTGAGTTTTTTCCACTGAGAAATGAGCTCTAAAAATTTAGTTTTGCCAAATACACATGAAAGGAATTGAAAGATGCTGCTTTTCCTGATGCTGGCAGCAGTTCAGTGATCCCAGTGGTGGCAGAAATGGTCACAGGAGCTGCAGGACTGGGAGCACAGAGCAGCAGAAGGCTGTGCCTGTCTCATGAACCATCACATCTTGCCTACCAGAGGACATTCAGCATTACAAGTGAGAGCACACAAAAATTTAAGGGATTTTACAGCTAAATTGGGTTATGTCTTTTGAAATGAAGAATGTTACAACACAGCACAAATAAATAACCTCTGAAGGCCAAGACAATACCTGTGCTAGTAAAAGGCAGCCACTGTTTCTCAGTGAAGTCCATTTTTAAAAAAGTTTTAGGCAGCACCTGTCTGCCTCAGCAGCAGTATATCACTGGTGTGTTTGGCCAGCTGCCTAGGGAGAAATAGGAAAGGACAGAGGGTGACATCCTCCACCACATTTGGGCTCCAAACACATCCTCCTATTCCAGAATCCATCACGTGTAGCATTGCATTGTTCCTTTGTATTTCCTTCAGCAGTCAGCAAGCACAAACAGCACACATCTGCTTTGCATTAATCTGATGCTTCAGCATCTTAATTTTGGCTACTTTCAAATGATGTTACCTTTGCATGGTTTCATTCAATGACTCTAATAGATCCAGGCAAATACTGGTTTGGCTTTTTTTTTTATTCAGAAGCCAAACCAAAAAAACAGGAAAAAATGTCTTAAGTCAGAATTTTCTCAAGTTTTCTTTGGCAAAATGAAACTGAAAATGTATTATGCCAAAACCTTAAATGAACCAAAACATTTCATTCCCCCAAAACTGAATGTTTGTATTCTGATTACTCTTGCCTTTTTTTTTAATTGAATGACACTTTGAACAAAAAAAATCACAAAATTTTACTTGCAAATGGTTGGAATGGAAATATTTACCATCTTCAGGAACCTATAACTTAATCTTTTTTTCAGCCAAGGATTTAGCTGAATTCAACCTACATTTATTCATTGTTTCAATATTTTATTTTTCCTTTGTGTTGAATATGATCATGGAAAAATATCCCCCAGAACTTTTCTTCCTGCTACTGAATTGATTCTGGAATTTTCTTCCTGCCATTTCAGTGAGATATTCTCCTATTTTTACATGGTTTCTTTTGATTTTGCTTTTTCATGATGAAGAATATATCAGTTTTGTTTCTTAATTATCTGAAAATTCCTGTCATTTAGTGTGTGAAACTGATAAGACTTCATCAGCTGTGCCTTGGCCTTCCCCTGCTTATTCTGTAATAGAGTTATAGGCTAAGGAGGAGTAAGGTAAATTCTGCCTGTGCCTTTTTAGAGCAGATGTTGCTGTCAATACATTGCTCAAAATTCTTCCTAGGCTTGCTTTGATTTTTCTTTTTTTTTTTTTTTTTTTCCCAAACAGTTCATTTAAACACAAGTGTGAAACTGTGCAAGGAGAGAGGAATAAAAGGTTCATGTTTAGCTTGGCATGGTGCTCTTTAAACATTTCTTGCCTTGAGGATGCTTGGCTCTGCCAGGGAAGCCCACAGTCCTCCAGGCCAGAGTCCATCTCTGCCCAGAAATGTTCATGTTCCTGTTTGTTTGCTCCTTGGCCCTGAAGCCTGGAAATCTGGGCTTTTCCCAAAGTATATGTACTTGTGGCATAGGCCACTGTAGTGCATCCAGAGTGTTTGGAAGATGTCTGTTTTATTATTTTATTATGGAAATAAGAATTCTCAGCAAGAATTTCCAGTGAATTTCTCTACAAAGCTGCAAACTGATATCCTTCCATCCATTTACCTTTAATCTTCTGCATGTGATAAAAGTGTTATTATTTTTGGAGAATGAATGTTGTTTCAAAGGCTCATAATAAGCCCCTTCCAACTTTGAAAGCATCACCCTTTTGAAAGAGGTTTTCTAAGTCTGCTTTGTCTCCAAAAGTGAGTTTTAAATATCCCCATAAAACCTCTTCATTTCCTGTGCCATGTGCCTGAAAACATACTGTTAAGTTTGTTGGGAATTTGAGATTTGAAAATAATGCTGCATTTATATATAGAGTTAAATAGGCTTGGAAATAATATTTTTAAGGACTTTATTTACATGACCAAAAATAATCAAGATCTGATTGTTTGAGAACTATAGGATAAAATGTCAGTAATACTTTAACAAGCAAACTAATCAACTGGTCCTCCTACTGCCTAGAACTGATGAAATAAAGAGATGCTTATTAATTCTGCTTGTAAATGCTTGGGAGCCATGCAAATTCTCACTGGTGAGAGCCAGATGGGTCCCTCGACAGTGAGATTCTTTTATAGGTTCATTGCTCATTTCTGTGGCTAATGCTTTCCTCCTGATGAGGAGATTGTCCCCACTCATCCTATTTCTGGTTGCACTGTTGTTCTCAGAGGCAACAGGAATACAAATCACAGCTGGCACCTCCTTCTGTGGCTGCACAGAGACTTGAGCTCACCTCTGAGCTGTTGTTGCTGCTGGGGATGAAACCCCACACTGGACTGAGGGTCTCCACTTGTGTCTGCTCTCTGGGGCCTTCCTGGCAGCTCAGCAGAAGAGAAAGGGGGCCAGGATGGGTTGTCCCATTGCCACTAAAAAAACCTCTCCAACAACATTTTTAGTATTAGAGAATCAAGGCATTACTTTATTCTGGCCAGGATGTGCAACAGAAATAATTTCATCCACACATTGTCCAGGTTGTACAGAGAAAATCATTCCATCACACATGACTCTGTACTAGATTTTTCTCATACTTACACAGTCAAAACACAGAAAACTCCTTGGTTCAATGTTCATTGACCCCAAGTTATGCAGTTCTTAGTATTTGATTTCCTATTGGTTATTGATCCCTTCACCTTCTGTGTTAATGTCTCATTCTTCCTTCTCTTATCTGTCTTTTCCCCAACCAGGTGTCTCCAACCATGCTGGGGTGATGTTTAGAGTTGATGTACATTAATAATCATTATCTTTTTTGTATCTTCTCTGTTGCTTCCAGTCTGTTGAGATGTTAAGCTCATCAGGCCTCAAATGGTGAAACAATCCTTTAAAAAGAAGCTTCAATTCCTTTCCCCTGGGCAAAAGTGAACAAAGCCCCTGACTAAAGTTATATAAATGAATTTCAAACTTTGTATCATTTCCAACACCATGCATTGACCTCTCTGAACTTGATTGCTGGGCTTTTTGTTTGGATGGAATCTTCCTCTGTAGCTCAACAAACCTAAAGTTTGCCTCATCTCTAACACATTTTAGATATAGTTACATCCTTTATGACTCTTCATGTTTGGGGGTTTTGTGACAATTTCCTTCCATCTGTGTTTATGTCCAGCATAAATATATCAGCATGCCTCGTGCAGAGTTGAGCCTGGTGAGATTGGCAGATTCACCTCTTGTAGATCCTTTTACTGAACAACCTCTTACAGGTGTCTCAGGCATCTTTAAAACCCAATTTCCCAAGGATTCTTTGAACTTTTGATTCAAAGTCATTATTTTGCACTTCCAACAGCACCACACACATCCTGGGCCCAGGGAAGTTGCAGACCAGCATTTTCTGCAGCCAAAATGCTTTCAGTGGTTGAAGGAGCAAAATCTCCTAGAAAAAGCACTATTATTAAGCTGCATGGAGGAGCCTTTCAGAAGGGAGAAAAGGCAGATTTGGGGTTACTGCCATCCCTTCAAAGGGAGGGATTTCAAGCCTGTGTGTCCCCAGTGGGTTAGAGCACTCCAAAATGTGCATTGGAGCTGCAGTGTGAGCTCTCCCAGCCTGGGCAATTGCCCTTAGGAAGAAACCCCACTGAGAAGCAGAGACTGTGGGAATCAGGTCAGCCTGATGAGCAGCAAAAGCCTGTTCAGGGATACAAACAGCCATATGGGACAGGCTGGCTGAGCCCCCTGGCCACGCAGACCTCATTGCTTATCAGCAGTGGGAGCCCTGCCCTGGACTTCAACCAGAACAAACCCATAGCTGGAAAGTGACAGATCCTGAGCTGGGGAGCTCAGAGCAGCAATGTGAGGAGGGAGGCAGGAGTGTAATTACAAATCTGCAGGAGGGCAGGGAAAGGGCCAGCTGGATGCTGGGGGCTTTCGTGGGAATGACAGTGAGTTCTCCTCCCTACAACCAGGGATGCTGAGATGAATTGTGCATCTCTTTGGTTAGAAATAGTGCCCTGACCAATGTTTGACATTAATTACTGAGGATTACATGAAATTTGAGAATGCTTTGGACAGCAGGCAATTTTGGAAACTGAGATTTTGACAAGGAGTGTATGCAGATTAGAGCTGAAATCAGGTGCAACCATGGCATGGGCTTTCACTTGTCAGTAAATTCTGGCCTCTGAGGTGACAGAGACCCACTACAGAGTAAGGGGTCCCAGCAGAGTTTATGGCAGGGATTTTGTGTTGCCTGGGGTATGTGGTTCTCCTGCTACACATTTCAAAATTCTCTCCCTTTGAGGGTAAGACTGCCAGTAATATATGTTGGATGCAGTAAACAGTTGTCAAACAAATTGCTCTGGGATTTTATGGTGACATGAGACTTTTGTCAAAGAACATAAATTGGGACTAATTTTCTCTGGTGAGGAACAGGATCTGTCTCAACAGATGCTCAAGGCTTGACACCTATTTGGGAAATGCATCCTTTAATTTTTGGCTGCTGGGGTATCTAAGGTACTTATAGGGGAGAGTATAGTGTTAAAAGCTGCAACAGATAAAGAATATTCCAGCCCAAATGAAAACATAGTAACTCAGAGCTAGAGATGCCTACAGAATGACTTTTTTTACAAGAAGGCAACACGTGCTGTTGACTTGCTGGTTTTTTTTAGCTATACTTTGCAAGATAGGATATTTAGTACGAGAACCTCAATACAGATGCTGCTAAACTAGGGAAGATCTTGTATTATTCTGTGGAGCAGGAAATACTTCATGAGAAGTGTAAGACAAGTGTTGGCCAGCCTCTCCCGTGGTGGTGCTGGGAAACCTGCGGGTCCCATCTCTGTGCTGCTCCAGGAGCATGGCATGGCACATCCTGTCTAACCAGGAGCAGGCATCCATGGTCAGCAGGTTGCACTTGGGTTGTCTCTTCTGCTTGTTTTAAACAAGCATCTGCAAATTGCTTCCAGAGGTGGAGCATCTTAAGAGCTATAATGGTAATATGCACATTTGTGTGTGTGGGTGTGAATTTGCACAATTTGCTTCTTGTCCATCCAGGGTAAAGGTTATTAACAGCTCTAGAAAGTGAGCTGTTTCTGCTTCCTCTTCAGTGAGTCTGTTCATGTCTGCCTTACCCTGTCAGCGACTATTTGCTTCTGCTGCCCACCAGAAGCAGACCTGGCATGGGATTATACAGACAGCTATTCATTATTGCAAATCATGTGACAGACCTTCTGTTTAGTTTTCTCTTGCCACATTTCCTCTGCTCCATTCACGTGCGTGCAGGCAGCGTGTCTGCAAACAGTGTGGTTGCCATCCCCAGTGCCTCCTGTAAACCACTGCCTCTGTGCCACAGCTCCCAGTAGCACACTGGCTGCCACTTCCTTGGCTGTCTCACTTCACCAGCCCTGACAACACTCCTCTTCCACCCCAAGGCAGATTGGAAGCACAGCAGATCACCAGTGTTCCACATGGGATCCATGGCTGTGGCTGCTGGCATTGGTGTGCCTGGCCAGGGTTTCCCTCTTACCCTGCCTGCATTGCTTAGGGATACAGGAAGCTTTGAGGGCCAGGATCATCTTCTCCTCTGGCAACACAGCACCTAATGAGTTGGTCCACTGCTGAGAACACTCACAAGGAATGTCATAAACCACCAAGGATACAGACACAGCATTCAAAGGAAAAGCATCCTATCCTGGCATCTGAACCTTCTCTGGTAGCTCTCAGGGACTGCTTGATGTAAGAAAAGTCTGTTCTGTGACAGACACTAGTGGGATAGATCCCAGTTCTGTTTCCTCCCCTTTTTTTACTGTCAGAAGAACTCACCCTCAAACTCAGGGTATTTTTCTCAAGCATTTTACAGGGAATTAGTAATACTCACAGACTATGTTCCTAGAGAAAGACCTACAATAATCTACAAATTCTTGGTCTGAGACCATGATTGTAAATAAATCACAGATGAAGAACTGAGTCTCCTTTAAAAAGTGCTCCCAGTGTGTTGCAATGATAATTATTGTGATCCTAAGGGAAGCAGTTACAGACAAAAGGCTGGGGAAGAGGTTAATCGACATGGCTCACCCTAGTCTAATTGTATAAAGCACAAAGTGATATAATTAAATACAGAGTCTCCATAAGCAGCTGTGCTGTATAAGTTTTGATGTCTCTAGAAAAACGTGATAGAAGTTTGCTTGTGTCACATAGGAAACCATACAGTGAAACTTAGACCAGAAATTATTAGATTACAGGCTTTGATGGCAGATGTGTAGTAGAAAACAAAATATCTAGTCCAGTCTGGTTTTAAAATAAGTTTATTTGGAGTCTGTAATTCTTTGGTTTCGAGGGTATTTAATGTAATCAAAATAATGAATATGTGCATCTTTCTGGTTGTATAGGCATCTTAGGTGACCAAAATAGGGAATATGGCTTCCCAGGCTCACCTGTCTGTCTAGCTGTGGGCAAACTTTCATGAATTTCAGGCTTCAGCTGTTGGGGTTTCTGTAATTTTTTACTTTTTCACAATAAGGTGAAGTTAATTAATTAAAATTTTCATTAACTCCTCTGTGCTGTAATAGACCAAGTCATATTGAAATCAAATGACCTTTTAAGGACTGCTGTCATGGTCTGTTTGGGTATTTCAGATTTATAGGGCAAAGTACTCTGTAAATTAAGCTTTATTTTATAAGCTCATTGAGAAAGAAAGTGTCTTGGTTTCAAAAGACAAGTGTCTGCTAAGGAAGGCAGGAGCCTCCACTGAAATAAGAAATGTAAACCCCCTCCCTCCAAATTGCTATAAATTTTAAATTAAGGGGCTCTCAGGCAAAAATATGGGAGCAGGAATAACAGATCTTTATAAGGGAAGAAAATAAAATAAATGATGCAGTAAACTAAAACAACACTGACAGAGTCAGAACACAACCTGACACCCTGCTACCAGGGTGTTGGTAGCAGTCCAATTGGAATTGTGGCTGCAGCCCTCTTGGGGTGTCAGGTGTGGTTCTGTTGGAGCAGGGATCCTGTAGAAGGGTGGAATCTTCCTCTGAAACTCCAGTGGAACAGGCAGCTGCTGTTCCTCTGGGAAATCCAGTGGAGAAGCCGTGCTGGTGTTCCAGAATCTCAAGAGTATATCTGGGTAGGAATGCTTGGCTCTTCCCTCTGGGTGGAGCATCTCACAATGGGATGCTGTAGTTCTTATCAGTCAGGCAGTGACATTCAATAGCCTGTTATCAGCAGGTGTCTCTCCAGAGGGAGGACTGGCTGTGGAAGAGATAAGGAAAACTGCCCACTTAACAGAAGACAGCTGCCATGCAGATGGCAAATAGAATACAATTTGCTTGCATATCCAGGGCAGAAAGGAAAAAACACAACAAACAAGGGCTCAATTGCCTTTGCACAGAGTAGTCTGCCATGTGAATTCACCAATTCATCACATAAGTTATGAGGTTTCTAATTCTTAACTAGTAATTGACAACTTGTAACTCAACTCATGCACCAATGTGCAGATCAGTTACCTAACTGGATGGGGAGATGCTCATCCTTCCTACTCTGTCCCTGCACAGGTATCCCTGGTATCACACCACGAATCACAGCAGCCCCAGTGCAACTGCTCTTGGATCAGCTTCCAAACCTTTTTGCTTAAACAGACATTTTTATACCTTCCAGCCAGGAAGCTTTGTCTGTGCCATTTCCATGAGTTAGCAGATTCTGACTAAACTGCCAGACAATCACCATGCCAAGACAATGACTGCAGGAGACAGCAATCTGCAGGTGATGATGGCCCTTTATCTCTTCCTGTCCCTACTACCCCACCTCTTAGATATTCTTCCTTTGAATTAAGGTCACAGCTCCCAACATACATCAGGCATGAGCTGTGTTAGCCAAAAAAACTGACCTTATTACTCTCTCCAAACACCTGAAAGGAAATTATAGTGATTTGGGGGTTGGCCTTTTCTCCCAGGTAGCAAGTGAAAAGAGGAAAAGGCCTTAAGTTGCACCAGGGGAGGTTTAGATTGAATATTAGGAAAAAAGTTCTTCACCAGAAATGTTGACAAGCACTGGAAAGGCTGCCCAGGTGAAAGCAGAGAATAACCATCCTTGGAGGTGTTTAATAGATGTGTAGACCTGGCACTTAGGAATATGGTTTAGTGGTGGACTTGGCAGTGGACTTGGCAGGTTAAGGACTGGATTTGATGATCTTAGAGGCCTTTTCAACCTAAATTATTCTAAGAGTTGATTAAACTTTGCCAGGAGCTGTTAGGTTGGTGAGTCTCCAAACTCTCAAAAAACCATCAGCTGGGTTTCATATGGTTTTGGAATCAAAGAGGATAATTCCCTCTTGCAGCCAGACCACAGTTCTGTCAAGGACAATGATTTCACAATACCTGGTCAGACAAAGGTCCATTTTGAAGTAATTGTTACTATAACCACATGCAGGATTGGAAAAAACAACTCTGACTTTTTCACTTCAAGTCTGAATATCTTGAAGTGAGCAGGTTTGGGGATTTGTATGCATTTATCATACACAGAAGCTAGTTGATGGTTATGTTGTGTTGATTTACTGCTCTAAAGCTCTTCCTGTATTGTTTTATCACATTACACATGTATTGCTGCTAAATACGTGTGGACTTATATTTGATCAGCTGTCTCACCTAGTGTTTACACTTCATTGACCATTTCATAAGACTGGACTTTCTCCTGAATGTACTGCCATGGGCCTCTCAGTGCTTAGCTCTAAAATATAGCGTCCTAGTGACCTGGAGGGAGGACACCACAAAGATCACAGAATGATCACAAAATCATCAAATTGTTCATGTTGGAAAAGACCTTTAAGATTATCAAGTCCAACCATAAACCTAACACTGCCAAATCTACCACTAAACTAGTCTGCTATGCTCTTAAAGGATGTGTCAATGAACTCCATGAGAGTGTTTGCATTGTGTAGCTTCAGCCTTCTTTGACTACCAGTAGTGAGGGCACAAGAAGCACTTTACCCTTCAGTATTTTGCCACACAATTTTCTGCTGCTCTTTTCCACCCTCTGTGCAAACATAGTTACTTGTGCAATGAACTAGATGAGGGACTTGATTGGGCTGGAAAATTGTCGCAGTAGAACAGGCACGACACAACACACAAAGTTCACGTAGCAAAAGTCAATTTTTATCAAGTTCAGTTCCATTTAAATAGTGACTGAAAGTCTGCATGGTTAGTCCTGATTGGCTGAATTAGCTGCCTCCCAGCTAACTGGCCAATAGCTGCCCATGTCCCCGGTGGCCTAGAATGGTCGAGTTATATAACTACTACTTATGTAATTAGTTATATGTTTAGTTATATAATAATAATTAGGATTATTTATAACTGTGAGGCCTCCAGGCCAACTCTTAGCCACCACAGAAAATATTTAAAGAGCTTTGAGCCTAATCGACAAATGTGTCCTCAGACTGTTACTCAAATGGTACAGCTGTACTGTGCAATGTCTTTGGCCATGATTGTCACTCTCACTGACGTACCCTTGCACTGCTCAAGTGAAGCAGAGGAAACAAACTAGTCCTTTGCTATCTATTTTACTGTTATTTTCTACTTGCTTATGATGGCATGGACCTGTTTTAAGATAAAGGATTAGCTTTTAGATATAGAAAATAACCTAATTCTCTGTGAATGTTGATTGTGACCAAATATTATATTTGTAGCTAGCCATGCAGTGAAGCAGTTTATTTTGCCTGGCAATAATCAGGCTACTGTGTCTGATTGTAGCCTGTTCTGCAGTAATTTAATGGAGCCCAAACTAAGAGTTTACCTCTAAGGAGGGCAGAGTATGGTATACAGGAAAATACAACTACAGCGTGTGCTACTTATTCACATGTAAGCAGAGGTTTCAGCCCAGATGGCATAAGGCTGCAACTTTTATTTGCAGTACTGTGTGAAAATGAAATAGTTTGAATCTCTTTTCAATGCCTACCTCTGTCAAAATGATCCTATATGGATTGCTTCTTGTTAAAAGTGCTTTGAATATTAAAATGCTACTTATGCTGATGTTACCACTTTCTTATAACACACAAGAAATCCTCACTTTGTGAATTACAGTTGTTAACGCTTTCTAGTGTTACAGTTACCTACAAAATATTTTAGTGCTCGACCATAAATGATGAATAGGCGACTACCACAACCTTGTAAAACATTTAAAGGTGTGTCTATAGTTACGTGCAGCAGGAGTTTGCAAAGTCATTAACAGGCGAGGGAGGAGCAACTGTTTGTAAAGACTCTGGAGGCTTCAGTATTTAGAATCCCCTCCCCAGCCTATGAAGTTTTGCTGGTGCCTCAGTGGATTGATGACCTAAACTTTGCAGGCATCTGGGAGTGGAGATCAATGTCATCTTTCTGCAGTAGTGAGGCAACCAACACAGCTTATCAGTGATTACAAAAGACAAAGGGACAGGGAGTGATGCTGGATGGGTGAGATCATATTTTGAAATCTGTGTAGCATTCCTTGAGCAATGCTCAGATGCTGGCTTTCAGCTATGTCCCTGCACAAGAGCCACAGACATACACCCATGCCCGCCCAAAACCCTTCACTGTGTGCTGACTCTTCTCCATGATCCAACCTGGGGCTCAAATCAGACATGATTTCTGCCAGGAAATCACACTTGTGAGCGTGTGCTGCTGCTTAGCCAGTGCAGCTGATTTGTACATTGAGGCTTTACTTGGTGGTAGGGGAGCCATGGAGAGGCGTCCAGCATCTAGAACTGTTTTGCAAATCTTAGCTAATGGAGCAACCCTCAACAAGAGGAAGCATAAGAAAGAAAAGTAATTCTATTTTGTACAAACCAGGTATCACTCAGGCACAAGCATTCTTCTTGTAGTTTTACTAGTTCTTTCCTATTGAGAAGCTTGCAGGTGTGTCTGCACGTGATTTGTACAAAAATATTTGTGGCCACAAAGAATTAGGGAAGCTACCTATTTAGTTCTCATTGTATCTTCTGGATTGTTCTTAATGGCAGTCATGTGGTTGAATTCTGAATGTGCCTTTTACACCTTTTAAAAGTTGCCAGTGACTGTGAATCATTTGTCCCTCCTTTTGTCCTACCTCTGTGAGTCCTTAGGTAAAACTGCTGATTAACTCATTGTTCTTTTGTGTCTTTCTGGGTGTAGGCTGTTGTATTTAGGTTGTCCTCTATTTTTCTCAATCTGGATGTTTCTGTAAATAGAAACTGCAGATAGTTGTGAGGGAGACTTTATGATCTACTAATTTAGATGCCATTAACACATGTTTTTCTTTCATCCCTTTTTCCTCCACTTCTTCCGGTTCTCCCACATCAAAACGTTTCTACTTTTGCTCCATCCATACCAAGGCTGATATTTCTTGGAAAGCTCATCACAGAGTTGTTTGCAGCTCTTCTACTTAACTTGGGATCTGATGGGTCTGGGAAGGCAGAGGATTGAGAAACGTGCTTGATGTTATTTTCCATTGGAAAAATTTCCTGCTGGTTATGGCAGCAACTCCGGCTTGTTTCAGCTTCACAGGGAGCAATGAAATATCAACTTCTAAAAGTAAAGGTGCCTCACGTGAATGTACAGGATCATGATAAAAGAAGCTTAGTTTACCTGTGCTCTGACTCTGATTGCACAATTGTCTTCTCAAACAGTAGGTTTGTGTGAACAATGCCAATCACTTGTTTTAAAATATTTAAAGTTCAATAGTAATAAAATGGTTATAAAAATAGTAATAAAAATTAGAGCAATAAGAATGTGGACAATCAGAGTTAGGACAATAAAGGACAATAAAAAGAAAAGAATCATGGGCGTCTGGGTGTCTGGCACTCTGCCATAGAAACATATTCTGCTAACAAAGGATTAACCCTTAAAAGCAATAGCCTGTTGCATATTCATATATCTCATACATGATGCAAACATTCCTTTCAAACTATGGATTTTTCTTTTTATTGTCAACTTCCCCCCCTCAGCTTGTAAATCAATGGCCTTGGTCCCCGTGAAGTCTGGCTTTTCCCAATAAGGAGGCAATAATTCTCTTGAGATCTTGGTGTCTTGTTATCTCTATGCGAAGAATTTAGTGATTATTTTATCCATTCCTTGAGGTAGTTACAAAGAGTATCTTACATCACATAGTTTCTATTTTAATATTATGCTATAGCCTAAAAACTACATTTACCACACTACTTAAAACAGATTAATACAGCATAACTTTCTAACATAACATATAGTATTCATTTTAATATTTGCCAAGAGCCAATCATATAACAGCCATTTTTTTTGGAAAGGTGAAAAAATTCACTTTCTCATCCTGCTGCCCAAGAAAATGCCTGATCAGAGCTCAGGCTGCAGATGGCCCAGTGGGATAGACTTGCCCCCAAACAATCAAAGGTAGAGATTCACTGTCTTGCCAAATGACATGGTATTCCTGAAGAGGAAGGGGTTCCAGCTTCACATAGGGATGGAAAAAGGAAATGGTGAAGGGCCATTTCTTCTAGATGAGGCCCACATAAGAATCCACCACAGACAAATGTGAGCTTTAAAAAAAAAAAGTTTCATCATCTCACACTATTCTAAAACTTAATATAAGAAAAATTACCTGATCTTACAAGGAGGTTAGAGATATTACTTAATGTTTGTGAAGCAATAAGTAGTATAGCAATAAATTACATGGGTGTTCCTATGAGAACGTTACTAATTGTGTATTCAGGCCAGAGCTTGAATAGGATATAGTAAATGAGGCATGAGGCCATGCACTTAGCAATGAGGACAAAACAGGCTAATGAATCACTGCTCATTAATGGTATGCCATCCATGTGCACAGAAAGGCTAAAGGTGCTATGTAAAAAGGTACATGTTATCCTGTAATTAAAGATTTTACAGTGCATGTAAGAGTTACAAATTTAATTTGTCTGGGAAATGTCAAATCAGGCATTTCCTATCCACATGAACAAAACTTTGCAAATCTTACACTTTTTGAATAGAGGCTTTTTACAGAATTCAGTAAAAAATGTTTAAATATTGTGTTTCCCCAGCTTGTTTTGCCCTTGTTGGCACTGAGCTCCTTCTCCCATGCTGCCTTCGCCATCTGGAACAGACTAAATGGTTTTCTGAGTCACCTTAAATCCCATCACCAAATCCTATCTTCTAGGCCTATAATTCCTGTCCCTCTTTCTGGTAGGAGAACTCAGTCCTATTTCTTGACCAAGCTTGTCTCCATTAAACTTAAAGCTCTGTTGGGTCTTGCCTTTTTTCTCTGTGTTTTTATACCACAGAGACATGAATCTATAAGATGCCAATACATCTGCCTACATTTATTAATATAAAATGAGACCATCAGTGCTTTAGTATTCTGAAGTTTTCCATGTCAGATAAATCAGTTCAGAGAAATGTTTAGTTCAGTCTAAATTTGTTTTAATGAAAAAGCAACAAACTGACTATGTATGGAAATTCAGACTGATTGTTCTCTTTCTAAAGAAATCGGAATTCCAGTCCCCTGTTGAAGATAAAGGTAAATGAAAAGCAGAGAATCAGATTGCATCCAGAACTGGATATCATCCAATATGTTTCAGTTTGGTATCAAGGTTATATTATAAATACAGTCAACAGGAAATAAATATCTGATAGTAAAATGGATATTAATCAAGTTCAGTACTGATACCTAACTTTCCCTCATGCTCAGCTTACACCATTTCTTTATGTTTAGGTGGAGCTTGAGTGACTCTAGTCATGCATACGGTTGTTACTGATTGGTGTAAAATCCTCTTGCTTTACTTTTAAAGACACAGTTAAAAAAAATATCGAGCACGTGTCCAGTAAGGAGGGGTTGTACCATTGGGATGGAGGTGTGTGTTAAAATTACAATTATATCATGAACCAAGTTCATCCAAGGGGAATGATTTCACCATAGAATTCCCCTCCCTGCAAAGATTTCAACAGCGCCTGGCTGCAGTCTCTCCACACTGCTCCGCCCTCCATCCCATCCCATCCCATCCCATCCCATCCCATCCCATCCCATCCCATCCCATCCCATCCCATCCCATCCCATCCCATCCCATCCCATCCCATCCCATCCCATCCCCCTCAGCAGGTGCTCACAGTTTCAGATTTGGGGAATCACTGTGGAGTAGGTCTCTGAGCATGCCAGCCCCATTCCATCCAGGGACCAGCCACTGTATTGTACCCTTTAATTTCTGTACTGTTATCATCTCTGTTAGGATGTGAATGACTCCTCTATTTCCTCCAATTGCACCCCCAGTCCTCTGTTCAAGGGGTGTCCCGTCATCTTTCCACACCTATGTCACAACGATCTCTCTGACCAGCACATAAATAATGGCTTTCTGATTCAGGGTAGAAATAACAAGTAGTGCAGGGGATGTTTTGACATGGGCATCCACAGAAAGTGGAGATGGCACTTGGTGTCCTTTGATATTTTGTTTCTAATATGTTTTTACTCTAATTGTTCTAGTGTTCTGCTCCTTTACATCATTTATCCACCATTACTTTATAAGATATATTAGGTTATTTTGTTTTCCACTAAATTTAACATATCATGCATGTTGGTTCTTCTCATCTCTCTGAATTTGTCAAGTTGCCCCCAGTGTGATCTCTCTGTGCTTTGGATAAGGCTGGTACAGAGATGCTATTATCTCCACCCTTCTCAGCCTCCATGGATGGCAGAGATGACAGATCAAATGGTCACATCCTGCGATTTTTCCTGGGACCACAGAACCAGTGATTGTCCAGACACTAAAAACTCTCCTTAATGTGAGATTCTCAGCCTGAAAAAATACATTCATTTGTGTGACTTTAAAATTCATTTGTATAGTATTCACTGTGTTCTGTGTTCTTTAAAAAATGAAATAACATTAAGACAGCATGCAGATGAAATTGAAAGAAAAGAAAGCAACCCTTCCCTGCTGACAAGCTAATTTTCAGTGCTTTAAGAATTACAGAGTGAAGTAAAATTATTTTATTGCCTTCTTTCATCATTATGCCACAGTACTAATTATGCTCCTGGTGTTCTAAAGTTTATAATGCTATTTCCTGCCACTGAGTTCCTATTTCTTTATTCAATTAATTCTTGAAACATATGCTTTATGCTGCTAGTGAGGCCCTGGTAGCAGACTATCATCTTTGAATGACACCAGTGGGTAAATTTTCATCCACTGCAAAGATGGAAATGATGGAACAATGGCTGTATAGAATAAGAACTGTAGAAAAATGATTAATATTTTTCAGAATGATCAGCATATGCTGCCACAGAGTGAATATGAAATCATCACATTTCAATATGGAAAACTGATGAAGTCTAGAGCATAAATAATAAAAGTTATGCAAACATATCTTTGCACGCATATGAAAGACTGGACTGTGGAAGGCACTATACAGCCTAAAGGATACTTGCTTTGTTGCAATCACTGCTTTGCATAGACTTCAGAAAGAGTGACTGACATTTCAGACACATTCCCAGCTGACTTCAGAAAGATCTTAGGAATTTCAATCAAGAAATGAGCACATTTCTGATAAAGATGGACCCACTGCCACAGCTCTGATAGGCTTAACATGGAACAAAGGGTTGTTGCTGTCTGGTCTGGGAAGTGTTAGCAAACTGCTTGCCAGCATAGGCAAGATTAATAATGACAACCAGCTTCAAGGTGCTTCCCAATCACTGCTAGAAAGAGATGCATGAAATATGACTCTATTCTTGTTGAGTATGGTAAAGTTATTGCCAGACAAAATACACAATTGAAAGACTAACTATGAAGGAGAAACAGTCCCTCATGGGAACCATGATTGTGCCACTAAAGGGAGAGACTTATGACAATTTAGTCCAATGGCCAACTGCAATAAGACCTCAAAAACATTTTAATGTAGTTCTTAAAGAAATGTTGTGCTTTTTCCCTTGGCTTCTAGAGGCCTTTTGGCCCCTGGGGATTTCTGCACAGGTGGGACCCCTGTGGCACCCCTGGGACTGAAGCTGCCAAAGGTGATGGCAAAGGGTTTGGCAATAATAGCATAAAATAAATTAAAGCAACAAAAAAATAGGCAGCTAAGTGCTGGCTATAATGCACCTGGATTGTGCTGGGGAGAAGTTCTTGGCCAGGTAGGAGTTGAGTTACTGCAGCTCCTTTGCTCTATTTGAGCAAAGAGAGGCAAGCTTGGGACCAGGGCTGGAGGTTAACAAATGCTGAGGAAAATTAGGAAATAGGAAATTCCAGCATAAGACTAAGGTTCTGCTATTAAAGAACACATTTATGCCTGAATGAGGTCTCCAAACACAGGATGCCTGTCATCAGTGCACTCACCTGGAATAATTTAGTGGTGTGGGTTCCAACCATACTTTCAGCAATTGTCACAGGCTTGGTTTCAGACACTGTCAGACATCATTCTGGAGTCTCTGTTTCCATGTCCATATTTTTCCCTCCATTCACAGATTACAGGTGCGACCCCCAATAAAGCCATCAGAAATCACATCCAATATTTGGGAACAGAAACTTTACCTGATCACTTTTCCTAAGATCTTTCAGCTATAATCAGGAAGTTGTTTATGTTTTTAATAAATTGATGGTAGACAGTTTTATTTTTAATGAAAAAAACTTTCTTTTTTCCTCTCAGTAATCACAAAATTTCTGGTATTGACTGAAACAGTACGTAAGTGTGGCAGATCATAGCAAGGTCTTGTTTCAAGAGCTTTGTCTTTCCCGTCTTATTACTCTACTTAAGTGTTCAAGCTTTTCTGTGTGAAGACCACTAAGTTAGATATATCATTATAGTGATTTTATCATACAAGCAAGTGCTTGAAGCAAATTTAGATCATCAGAATAATTTCCCATTTTTCCTACATTTAAAGATATTTTCTGTCCTGTTGCTAATTACCCTAAAAGGGGCTTTGTAATAGAAAAGGATTTTAGTCACTGAATCAGTAATTTTTCTAGCACACTGCACTGCTAGTAATGCGATCGCTTAAATAAAAATTGGTGCAGCTTTAACATCATAATATATTCACTCATTTCTTTGTCTTTCATTCTAATAATGTAAGATATAATGAACTCTTGGTAGATATAGTAATATCCCATAAGTATTTCCACAGGATTTATGTTGTCATTTAATATTATTTCAAAGGACAAAACATAATTCTTCCCATTTTGCTCAGCTACTCATTTTGCAATTTTTTTGTTCTCCCGCTATCACAGAAAAGAAATGATCAAATTAACCATTTTAACAAGCATTTGCTAGTTGTGCCTACATACCATTCATTTAAATGACTTGTGAAATCAATCAAATAATGGAGCCTAGTCTTCTTTCCCTGAACAATGACTTCAAGGAAGATCCACCTCCCTCTCTGAGAAAGAATGGATAGCTGGGAATGCTCAGGGGAATAAAAGGATTTAAAGCACTGCACATAAAAGGCTGAGTAGAGGAGTCTTTGAAAATAAATGCAGGCTTCAACAAAGGATGAGAAAGAAAAGGGTACAGAGGGAGCGGCTTGGTGTAGATATGGGCAGCGCATACAAAGAGGCTGCTGAGGAGATGCATAATACCCCAGGAGAATGAGCTGTAGGTGCTGGGCTGCAGGCTGAGGAAAACACATTTTGATGAGGGGCACAGGATGTGCAGAGGCTGGCTGCGGCTGATGGGTTAATGAAGAGACCTCAAATGGAAGCCAGTCTGGAAAATTAAACTAATTATCTCAAACAAAGTGTTTGCATTTCCACTAGTATGCAATGAGCCTCTCCTCATACTCAAAAAATTATGAAGGAAAAGGTCTCTGAGCATGCCAGCCCCATTCCATCCAGGGAACAGAGAAAAAGAGATTAAGTACTTTTAATATTTTAAAATTTATAACAAATCTTTTTCCTATTTCCCATATTTAGGATTAATTGACAATAAAAGGTGCCTGATTTCTTATCAATCCAGAGTGGTGAAAGGAATTGCAACTTTATCTCACAGTTACACAACTTCTGTCTGATTTTTTTTGCATTTGTAGCAAAGTCTCACTGGAGGATTCTCTTAGAGCAGGACCGAAGTAGGCTGTAGCATTTCTAGTGAGTGTTTATGTACACTTCTCCAGAAAGCAAGCAAGCATGGAAATGATTAAGGAAGATGGTGAGTAATCTTCCTAGATTAGCATCCTTAGCATTCAAAAGATTTTTTAAAAATTTAAGCTATTTTCTCAGTTGTTTCAGTAAGTTGTTGGGTAAAACATGTAATTAAAAAGGAATGCATACGTGGTTAACATTTTCAATTGCATCAGAGCTAAAAACTTCATGGAGAAATACTAGATCATCATCACTGCCTGACAAAATTCCAATAATGTATATTCAGCCACCTCCAATTATTGAAAATAACAGTTGAATCACGAGACTTACTCATGGATACTTGGCATTACTCTCCTCTGAGACTACCTATTGGACCTGACCAGTCATAGGTCTGACCAAGTATTGTAGTAGCACTGTTTTTCTAGGAGTGTTTGCAGTGCTTTGTGAAGATCATGTTTGAGCAGTTCAATAATGTTGGTCTGGAAGAGCATAAAATTGCCACTGTTCTTCCATAATATTTGTTGAGACTCAAATGCTGCAGCATTTTCTGAATATAGGATACAAATTTTAAAATAAATGTAACAATTGGGACTATGCTGATTGTGACAGATAGACAGGATAACCTGAGGTGGGTGCAGGACTTTTGGATGCTGAAGAGCATCATCAAGGCCCTCTTCTGTAAGTTGGTGCCATACTTTCACCATCCTCAGGTGAGATTTCAGAACCCAGAGCCATGTCCAAATGCCTGCCATCCTTTGGTCTTGCAGCCTCTGACCATTACTCCTTGGTCACTAATTCCTTTGAGGAGAGCAGGTACACCACAGGGCAAGAGGATTTGGAGATTTTGTCCTTAGTAATACTATGGGTGACATCTGAGGTCTTCAAGGCTTTGATCTCCAAGACTTGTGAGGGAGAAGCCTTGATAAGATTCTTATCTTATTCTTGTACTTCCAGCCTACTGCAGCTAAAACTACACACATAAGGCTTTGCTCCACCTCTGAGTGGCCCTGGGTTATCTTGCCCCTTGAAAAACTCCTTTTTCTATCATGGTACGTGTTTGTTGGAAATGTAATTTCCAATTGCAATCTGCAATTACCTGAGTGTTTTGGCAGGTGTAAGAGGGTGCTTCCAGTGTGGTAGCAGAGACTGAAGTGTAGGGAAAAGAAAGATAATGCAAAAAAGATGGGTTCAGCAGCAAAAGGCAGGGAAAATAAGAAAGGAAAGGTTTTAGTTCTGAAATTTGGTTAACTGAGGATAAAGCAGGAGGGATAGACACTGCTAAATTGATTGAGGAAGGGCAGTTGGCAGCAAAGAGGAACATACATGCAGTACCCCACTGTGCAGCTTCCTTCAGGCTTTGGGACCACTCTTCAGGGTCTGACAGCTTTGGGGGATGCCTGCACCTTAACCACATACTGGAGCTTCTTGTCATGGGAAGTCCACATGAGGATTTGGGACCAATTACTCCATTGAGTTGGAATGCTGTAGAGTTCTGGTTTCATGCAACAGGAAACTGCTTTGTGCACACCAACATAATTTTGAGAAGCCAGTTAATATGTGGTTTTGTGGGTACAGTCTGTGTATTTGCTTCAAAACTACCCTATTGCTATGAAGTAAATTACTGAAGTTAACAGAATGACTGTACCTTAGAAGTGCATGAATATGTCTTCATGACCATGACCAAGATTTTTTTTTTTTTCCTTAAGGGTTTTATTGAAAGGCATATGATTAAAAAGAAAGAATATGATTACTGCTATTGTTTCTGGCTTTCTGCAAAATGGAGAAAACTAGAAAGAACATTTTGTTAACAGCACAGCTTTGCAAAAATACAAAGAACATTCTCTACTTTGCTTTTCTACCATGTTGTAAATATTTCAAGCCCAAATAAGTTTGTGTAGTAGCTGAAAAATGCATTTATTTTGTAAGTGTAAATCTTTGAGCAATGTCATATGCTTCTTTCTTTAAAGACCAAATGAACTGAAAGATCTGCAGCTCTGAGGAAGTAAGAAAATAGTAACCAAGTGTGAAACTTGATTTCTGTATTTGCACCATAATGTTGAATTATTTGCATGTCATTTGTCTAAAGATTGACTTTTGTTGATTTCTTAAACCCTGAAGAATAGACTGAGCCCTCAACCTTGCAATAGCTGAAGCTCTGCAGAACTGCCATGGACAGGCCATACCACCTTGAAAATGAGCTCTTTTTTAGCTTTCATGTGAGCAATTTTCTTTCATGTGCTTGTATTGCTAAGTTTAGCTTGTGGTTGGGTATCTCAAACCATGGCCAGATGAGCAGATACAGCTGGAAATAGACATCCTGCCCTTGCTCTGTGCCTGTGTCCTGTGCACCAGCTGGGGTCTGGAAGCTGGGGAGCTGGTTGAGATGAGGGTTCAGGGGTTTTCAGCAGGAGTGGAGATCCACTCTTGTGCCTCTCTAGCTCCCAGACTAGCCTGAATCTCAGCATCCCTTGGCACACACAGTTCATTTTGTTTCTACTGGGACCCTGTCCAAACTACACCCTTTGTTAATGAAATTTCATCTTTGTGGAGGCTTTAGACATCTTCTACAGTAGACCTCCTTTTACTTACCAGGTATCCTACTACTAATATAGTAAAACTAGCAGTGCAGGCTTGGGTTAGTTTAATATGTGATGTAGCTTTCAGGAGCCCCAGAACGTAGCAATGTCATCCTCTGTTGGTAATAACCATGAAAGCAGTCTTAAGTGTAGGGTTTGTCTTGCCTGTTGATGATTGCACCTTACATTTGTGAAAAGTAGGGATCTGAAAGATGAATTAACACCCTTTTCTCCTCAGTGCAGACATTCTCTGTATTTGATTCTTCCCCAAGCCTATCTTATCAAAAATCTCATAAAAATGGCACCAGCCAAGTGAGTTCACTGTTAACGAATATTCTTTGATGCAGTATTTCACTATTTTTAAGGGTGAATCTATAGCTGACTGCACATTTTTTCCTAGTGAAGATAGGCTATAAAATCATAACTGGCAAAAGGAATTTTCCTGTAACTTCTTCATTTTGTGGAAGATGGTTCTCTGCACCTTTTTCTGAGAACCTGGAGCGGAGCAAGACCAACCAATAAATGCAACTGTGGCAGAGATCTGGACTGCAGAGAAATACCCTCACAATAAGAAACCCATAGAAGCTGTTGCAGCAAGATAAGATATAGTTTGCAGAAGCTCTGAACCTCAGTTATGTTTGTCCCACAAGCTGTGACCAGTGTGGCCACTCTGTGAAGAAGTGCGATCCCTAAGATGGACTGGTAGAGAACTTTGCTGTAATTTCAATGCAACATCAAAACTTCAAAAAAGATGTGTACAGATATTCCTATCTCTGTCACTCCACTGCTTTATTGAACTAAAGTTGTGGCCATTCAGCTTCTCTCAGCAGTTCTCTAAGCAGAAACACAGGATCCAAGAACAATTCTACCTAAGAAAGGGCTAGAGATGGAAGATTATTGAACTGCAGTGTGTGAGGTGGGGAATGGCAGAAAGAAGTTCCTTTTCTGGTTCAGTTTGTCACTTCTCTTCCTCTGTGAGTTAATGCCTTTCTCTGTTCATGCTCAACTGATTCTCTCTCCCACTAGGCTCAAATTCTGCTTCTCTGCAGCCAAGGAGTATGGGGAATAAATCCTGAACGCAGACAAGAGGCACTGAAGATCAGGAATCTCAGTCTGCAGGATGAACTGAGAAGCTGGATACCCTGGCTGAAGTCTGCCAAGGCTCAGGGGAGCACAGCAGCATGCCAGATCCTCCCTGGATTTGAGCATATCAGCCTGCTAAGTGTCCAGCAAGGGTAAGTGTTCTACTGCAGTGCTGCTTTTGTGGTACACTATCACTGTTACAGTGGCTTTACTATAGAACTCGTCTCAAAACCAAACCTATTTCCCAAGCTAATGCAGAACAAGGCCTTGAAGACAAATAATAATATATTTATACTGTGCATTTCTTTTTACCAGCAAACATGAAAAAAACCAGCAAATTGATCCCAGATTACAATGTTAGAGATGCATGAAGAACATCTGTCATTATGACAGAATCATAAATCATCATGCTGAAGCCCTGACATGCCTTTTTTCATTGGCAAAGTAATTTTTTAAAATGGGATATAATTAAGTTGCTTAGAGCCACATATTATCTATTTTAAGCCTATTATTTTTCTCATGTGAAAACTGTCAGGTGAAACACACTGGTTTGGTTTTGATTTTAAAAGAAACTAATAAAAAACCTGACCACTGTTCATCACAGCAAATCAGAGTGCTGCTAGGAACGGTCTCATGTGAAGAAATTATAAGGAAAATAAACCTGTAAGTGAAACCATGCTGTAGATGCACCAGCAAACCATCCTGACATGAAAGGCAGATAAGATAGGCCAGCATATCTGCATAAGGAATCCTCCAGTGACTTGAATATCAAAAAGGAAATCCTACAAAGTGTGAAATCAAGGGCATATTGTAGAAGCAATGGCCTGCTTGGGCAACCCTGACCTTGATTAACAGCTCTTCTCCCATTTGAAAGCACATACCAAAGGGTAAGTCCAGCCATAAATACCTGTGCTTTGATGTACAGCCCAGAAAACTGGGCTGTGAATGTGTGTGGGATCAATGATAAGAGCTAGAAACATCAGCTCTACTTTTCTTGTTTTTTTGTGGTTACTTTCTCTCTCCTACTGGCTGTCTGTCTAATTGATCATAAAACTTGTACACAGAAGAAACATGTAAATATTCAAGTGAGTTTTATAAAGACAGTCCTGCTTGATGACAAAGTGGTGGTCTGTTATTCTTAATCTCAAAGCATGTAAGTGAGATGGGTAACAAAGCGCTGGCAAAAACATCTAGGGATAAAAGTAGAAAGAATCAGTTGCAAAATGAGTTACAACTTTCCTGGAGCATAAAATGGAAGAAAGAGGTTCTATAAATACCGAGGAGTTAGAGGGAGAGAAGGGCAGAGGCACAAATAAAAAACACTCAGAGCTGAGGGAAAGTTTTACTAATTTTGCTACTTTCTTCATATGCACATAAGTATTAATGACAGGTACTTAACAATGCTATTTTTCTTTAACAGAATGACACATGCCTGAGTAGGAAAAAACAAGTAAAAAATGTTTGAATGAGTGAGATGTACGCAAGTCTCTAGTGCTTGCTGAAATTCACTTGATACCTACTGGGCTCTTGACTTATCCCTGAAAGTTCCTGAAGGACTGGATAAGTCACCAGGGCCTACAGCAACTGTGTATCCTAAGAAGGAAATAGAGTCAGCATCATACTTTAATTTTTTGGTAATTAGCAGAAATCTGACATTATAATATACATTTTGCACATTATTTTAAACCAAACACGCACTTGATTTAAAGCTTTGCTCTTCCTTAATTCTTCCCATCGTGGCACCTGGGTTTTAAAAAGAAGAAAAGAAAAATTTAGTGAGGGTTTTTTTCTTAAATTTGGCCTTCATAGCAGGCTTAGATTTTGACACAAGAAGTTGTTGCTGTTTGCAGGGTTATAACCATTCCTGCTTTTAAAAATGGGAAGGGAAGAACCTAGGGAATTACAGAGTACTCTGCCTAATGTCAATACTGAGAAAGATAATGAGACAAATTATTGAGAAGTAAATTCATACACACCATGAGAAGGTGATAAGAAGCATCCAACATGAATTTGTCAAACTAATCTAAGTTCTTTCTTGAATAAGGCAACTGGTCCAAAAGATAAAGAAAAGCAGTTCAAATTACTGTATGTAAGACCCAAGATGTATCTTGACCTGAGTAAGGCTTTTGACATCATCCTGCATGCTCATAAACGAACTGGGGAAAGCTATTCCATTTGAAATCACTCCTATCCTCTGTCAAAAGTAAACCTAATACATGGTGGTTGGTAGCTGCACATGGAGATGTCTTGCACAGCTCCTAATGGATAGGCTTCTGTTAACATTTCAATGAAGATTCAGATGACAGAATTAGAAATAATTACATTCCTATGAGCTTGGTAGGTGACAATATGTAAAGATTTGCAGAATGTTCTCAAGGACAGAATTAGAATTCAAAAATATCCTGGTAAGTTGTGAAATCCAACGTGGAAATTTTGAACGAAGGCGATCACAGAGGGCTACATTTGGGAGGATGAAATCAAAAGCATAATCACAAAATGCCACTGCAGATAAAGATCTAGTGATTAATGAGAGCCATGAATTAGCCAACAGTGTGATGCTGTTGAGGAAAAGAGATAAATGTAACTCTAGATTTTCTTGAATTGTCTGCTCATGGCAGTGTATGTAAGATGAAATAATTAGCATGCTCTTCCGGGCACTGGTGAGGCCTCAGCTAAAATATTGTTTTACTCTGAGGCACCATAATTTCAGAAAGATGTAGATCAACTGGAGGCAATCCAGAGATCAACAAGGATGAAGATTGGAAAATTGGATACTTAAAGCAAGGTTGCAAGTTCCAGTTTTGCTTTAATATTTAAAATAATAATAATAATAGTAGTAGTAGTAGTAGTAGTAGCAGCAATAATAATAATAATGAGGGTGATGATGATGATAATGGTTATATGGCATTCAACAGTCTTTAAGTAGATAAAAGGCTACTACAGAGAGGGTAGTTTTATGGCTTTTGATGCCCACTAATGACACACATAATGCCAAAGAAACCTTTTTCAGCTATACTACAATAAATAAGACAGTAACCCATTCTAACTAGAAGAAAAGATTACTGCTGGAATATATTACCTAAGAAGGTTGTATAATACTTGCCATTATTGATTTTAGATACAAATCAGAGGGACTGCCATCTGCACTTATCAAGACAGTTGTGGACTTTCTTTGAAGCTAGGAGATGGCCCAGGTGCATGTTTTGTAGCAGGTGGCTGAGATCACTGGAACTGTGACAGAGTATACAAATTATCACAAGGTAATCCATACCATATTTTCACTAAGAAAGCATTTGAAAATTCCATGTGTGGTTCTGATCATATTCAATTGCTGTTATGGAATATTGCAGAAGTTGTTCTTTAGTATTTTTTAAGCATCTTTCCTTTGATTTTGTGTTGTGGCGTTTTTGGTTTGTTTTTATTTTACTTCAGGAAGTCTTGGTACAGCTTTGATTAAAAATGTTGAGGAATAACAAGCTACATAACCCCTTGAGATTCTATCCAAATCTGTACTTCTATGATTCATGTGCAAGCTACTGTATTTTTCTGAGCTGTTGAAGAGCTTTGCAAGCACAAGTTAATTATTAAACTAGTTCTTTTCCCAGGGCAGTAATGACCTAATCATTTATGACAGTGCTCAAATGAGGAATTAAACAAACATATCCAGAATAAACACAGATCAAATAATCTTTGCCAATGGTAAAGGACAACATCTTGTTTTCATGCCAGTGGGTCTGCAAAACAACAGCACAGATATAGACGTCAGTAAAACTAACAAGTCCAGGCTTCTCAACCTGAGAGAAATTCTGTTTTAGTAGTTCTTTCTATTCAAAGTTTTAGGACATTTTTTTATTTTGGAAAATTGGAAGAATGGGAATGAGAAAAAAAAAAAGTAGGTGTTTTGAAAAGGTTGGAAAGTTTTAAGGGCTTGAATTATAACTAAGCATTTCAACATTCAAAATCCAAAATGTTGCAGTCATGGTGCACCACACACATGTATGTGTGTGTATATATTTATATGTGTGTGTGTTTGTGTATATCTTAGCTAGGGGAGCACAGAGCCCTCACGTACACAAGAAAATGCCAACCAGAATTACTGTACAAGTGAAATAGCATTCTTCAATATGATCTTTTTTTGTGTTAGCTCAAAATAAATCTCTTTAAAATCATACAAAGGAAAACTGAGCAAACCCATTTATTTTTCCATTTCATTTTTTTACTATTTAAAACTAAGTTTTTTTCAGAAAATATGCTCTTTGTTAGGAATTCAAATCCCTATAAAACTTCTGACAAATTCTAGTCACTACTTAATATGAAAATAACTGGCTTAAAAATGTCTTCTAGAAATCTGTGCTCATCAGAGTGGACTGTAGTGTTACCGAAATATGACTGTAAACTGGAAGTGTTTTCAGTCACCATTTTTATTTTAATCTAGCAAAAGATGATCCTCAAAGATAGGATCAGGGTTATGACTTCCCAGAAATTTATAAATATTTCATTTCAGTGTTTATAGGCTATACTTCTGTTGGAACCCAGGACATTCCTCTGACTGCCCTGGAGGACTCAAGACCCTGGCAGGGGGCTCAGAGACCTTGGCACAGAGTCAAAAACACCTGTGCCTTTGATTTTAGCCCATGGAAAAAGTTACCAACTTTGTGCGAAGAGTTACAAGCCAAGAGTTTGAATAGAATGATAGTGAATTTATCACAGGGTGTAAAAGTACATTTTTGGGGTTTTTAGAATGGGGGTTCAAGAGGCAAGATGGAGGAATCTGGGCATGTCCTGTCCTCCTTCTTCTTCTTCTTGTCCTCCATCTTCTGCTGTGATGGTGGCACTTCTGGATTGGTTTAGAGTAGAGACAGACTGTCTAACATAGGTGATATGTATTGGAAAATTATTGTAAATAAAGTACACATTGTTCTTGGTATAAAAAGATAACACCACCCTGAGGGCGGTCAGTGTGCCATGAACTGACCTGCCAGACAGATCTCAGTGGGTCCGAGAAAGAATGTTATAGATAAGAGAAAATAAACAACCTTGAAAACCAGAGCTGAGAAATCTCAAATTCTACTTTGGTGGCAGGGCTGGGAAAAACGACTCTTTAATACCCTGGGAGCCATTTCAGCAACAACAAACCTGAGATACTTCAGTGAATATCCACTGGTTCTTTTGTTCTTTTAAAACTATACAGGACATTTAGACACCAGAATAAGGATTTCATACTGCACAAAAACTTCGTTTCTTATAAGAAAACCACTGGAGCTTGTGAATTTTGCTGTGCAAATGGATGAATACTGACAGAATACGTGTGCCTTGCATCAGGTATATCATTAGGTACCTCAGCCTTGGATCCATGGCAGTAAAAAACTTGCAGAATTTCAAAGATCCTGGTACAAACATGTCAGATGTCAAGGGCAGCCTTAATCTCAAAGTACAGGGAGGGACAATTGGACAGTGGGAGCTGGGGTAGATGACCTTTAAAGGTCTCTTCCAAACCGAGCTCTTCTGTGATTCTATGACCCAAGAGGAGAGAACTCAGCTGAGGTGAGCTTGCTCAGGGCAGCCCCAGTGAGGTGATTTCATTGCTGGGACTGTAACTATCAAGGTGGACTCTTTGCTTTGCAGGCCAGGGTGTTGGTACAGCCCCATTGCACACGCCAACAGACTAAATTGTCTTAAGCGGCTTAAATAGCTTTAAGCAGCTTTGAAGGCTTAGATACTGTAAGCTTATAAAGCAGTTTAAGCTGCTTAAACCACTCTAGGACTTTAACAAGGGCCCCACGATGCAGCTCCTTGCCTGGTGAGTGAAACAAAGCTGGCTGCAGCTCCCCCACCATGGGCTGGAAGGATGGAGCTGCAGGGCTCTCACAGATCCAGCCAGGAATCTGCTGATATTGACATACTTTGTCAATGGTGTTGTATGAAATAATGCATCATATACTTTCTCCCCTTGGTTAACTCGTTACTTTCTTTCCTCTTAACTACCTCACTTCCCCAGCCACCGCTGTGTCTTTTTTTCCCATTTTCACCAATTTAGCTCAGGTTCTTTCAGTATCTCTTTTCTGTCTAATTAATTCTTCCTAAGAGATCAGTGGGCTTTTCTTACTGCAGTGATACCTTTCATGAAGAAAACACGTCTCAATTCAGCCTATTCAATTCACAGAGCCGTGCTGTTACAAACTGTTCATTTGTATCAGGATGGTTTAACCTACATCTAGAACTTTTTTTTCCTCAGAAGAAGGGCATGAGTTGATAGAAGCATTGTGGAAAAACCCAACCATGTAATCCCAGGAAGTACCAGTGGCAGTCATTAAGTCATCACCTACAAAATCAGGAAACCAGAAGGGAGAGCTTTGTTCAGAAGAAGGAATACAATGCACTGAATCTGTGTCACAGTTTCTGGCATTTTGGAGGTTTCGTAAAGGATGTAGGAGGAAGAAGTCTGGGAACAACTGTCCAGAAAAATGGGTAAATTTATTTTCCTACACTGAATCTCTTAGGGTTGAAAGGGCTTTGTTTTCAGTTTTTACTCCATCTGTCTGAACCTGGGGTATGCTGTGCAAACCACAAGTCATGTTGTTCCTACCAAAGGATGTAACACCCCCTCCCTCTTACACAGAAGACAGCAGCTGAGTGCAGGTTTGGTTTGGTTTAGTGACAATTCACTTTGAGCTCCCATGCTAATAACCAGGGCAGTGGTGATAATACACTGGGACAATTGAGTCAGATGTGATATCCTTGCTGCAGAGGATCCTCTCAGGCCTGCATCACCCCATTTTTCTTGTGTTTGAATTACCTTTCCAGTTCCTTTACAAGGAACATTCTCCTCTTCCTTTTTATATCCTTCACCCATTTGCTGGGGCTGTATCCTAATTTCTCAGGTGTTTTCTCTCTCTCCTCAGCTTCATTGGGCCCATATTTTTCAAAGGTTTATGGAGTCCCATCGCATGAGCCTTTGTATATATCACACAGTTCAATCACAATTTAGCTAAGAAATCTAGCTATAAATCTTATCATAGTCCAACATTGTGTTTGATAGACCTGAGAGTGTAAGCAGGAAGAGGGATAATGGTCAGCCCTTCTTACTGATCTATTTTTGCTGATTATCTATGTTATGCATTCCTAAATGACATTACCTATCACCATAGTGTGTATTGAGCACACACCATGTCAAATGTGACATAATTATATAAACATCATTTAACACTTTAATTAGGGCTTGATTTATACCAAAGGTTATTTTTCCAGTATCCTGAAAGCATGTTTGTCTCCATTTTTATTGAAGAAAATTATTTGTAGCATGATCTATTTTCTTCAAGTCATCAATACATTTTAATCTCTTCTCCCATTTAGCCACCTATCAATAATTACTTCCTTCAAAATGTGTTCAAAACCCCCACATACAATGTCAATAGGATTCACTAGCTTGGTGAGTGATTATTTTTTCTTAAATATTGGTTTGATATGCTCCCATCAGGTGGTAGTTAACAGATATATTTCTAGTCCAGTATTGGAACCATGGGAATGTGGTTTCCTTGGGTTCATGACTTGTGTCTACATAATCCTCCTAGTTGTCCCAGCTCCTTCTCCAGCTCCAGCCAGTTTTATAGGAAAAAGGACAGGTTGTCTGGACTATCTGTGGGCTTTGTGATCAGTGGATCAGTGTAAGCTGCTTGGTGTCAATACAGCTCTCAGGCTGGAGAAGTTGCCTGCAGTCCCCATTCCTTCAGCTCCAACAGAAATTTGGGTCTTGTTCTTCTCTAGTAAGCTGCTCTTTTGCAGCAACAATTAATGAGGGGAATTGAGGAGGGTAAGGTTAATTGTGAGCATGGAAAAGTCATCTTTTCTAGCCCTGAAAGTTATATGAAGTCATCTATTCACAATGCATACAATTTCTTTGCCGTATATGCTATTACATCTGAGGAAGCAAAGGTCCTACTCATGTTGCAAGAGAGTTTGAGTAGTTTCACAACTGAAGGATTTTTTTTTAACATTTGTAAATCAGAAAATAGAAACCAGGCATCAGGTCACATATACAGGCCGTGGTTTGGCAGACATTTACCCTTATGCCCAAATTTCAGTTGGAACTGATTTCCTTTGACTTCCAGGAAAGATCAGGGCGTGTTAAAATTAACTCTGCTGCTTTGAGGTGGCGGGAGCACTGCAGGTTTGCATGGCTTGATAAACAACTGTGTGTGCACCAGAAGTATTTTGTTGACTGCATTGAGCCTGGTGAGGTCACACATCTGTGCTGATCCATTCACCAGTGGAGAAGGAAAGTTTTCAGTGCTGCTGCTGGGCTCAATCACTAAGTGCTGGCAGGCTGCCGGGGTCGTGTTGCTGGGCAGATCATCAGGTGTTGGCCAGTCACTGAGGGCTGCTCACCCACCAAAAATGTACAGGACAGCAGACTCACCCTTCCTTCCTTCCCCAAAGCCAAGATGTCTCCTTGATGAGCCTGTAGAATTACAGCTGACCTTGCTACAGGACAGCAAGGAGCTTCTATAAGCCAAATTGTATGTTTTTCTCATCCCTCCATCTTCTTCAGCATTTTCACTCAAACCTCGATGCTCCCACCATTGTTTAATTTTTCTTTTTTAAATCTTGTTAAGCTGAAGGAAAACAACAACTTATTTCAACTTCAAAAAATAACTTTTATTTACATTTGTTCCTAGCTATTTTTTTGCTTCTTTCCCGCTTTAGTGGCTAGCTTCTTCAGCTAATGGATGACAGAGAATATTGCCTGAATCTATTAAATACGTATGAACACCAAATTCCTAGATTGCAGGACCAGCCCAATTCTTTGCTCTGCTGGAAGTCATCTTAAGAGGTAAACAGTCTTTAAGATTTTAGGAAGAAAGCCAGAGTTCCCACTCTACCACTATTAATTTCATGCATTCCCACCTGCATTCTTCATTCTGTAATTGGGCTGTGCTTCCATCTCCACCCACATCCTTCTTTGACACATATCCACGTGTGGATGACAGGGGCAGTGACAGGTGAGCCACCAGCTTGCAGGCTGAGTCACTCCAGGAAGGCAGACTGTCATCTGGCAGCCAGGATGGAGAAGAAGGAAGTGTGCCAACCAAACAGGTGATCTGAGCAATGCATGGCACCCCACATGCCAAAACAAAGGTTGCACAATATTGGCTATGACAGAGAAATGTGGAGAAAAACACAAGAATGGCCTTCCAAAATGGCCTTCATAGTAGGAATTAAGAAAAACTCAGCCTATTTGTTTTCATGAATCACTTTCATAACAAAGATGGATACAGCAATCAAGAAATAGAGCAATGGTGTAGTATAACCCTCTCAGCATTTTTGTTCACTTTTATATGGGTGTCTTTTCCTCTGCATGGAGGCTCAAAAGCAGGATCACAAACACAATTTATGAGTATGGAGCAATTATGCTATTTGTTGGACTGTACACACAATAAATGGCTGTGAGTAATGTGCTATTAGCCTAAGCATTAATACCCTCACCACCTCTGATGCAGGTAACCACTGCATTTCTGCTGGTCAGGCAGATGGCAATCACACAGCAAAGTGCCAGTCTCCATTGCTCCTTGCAATAGGATGATCCTCAGTTTTGCTGAGTTGCTATATTCTATTTTTATTTTTTTTCTCAGAGTTTTAGAGTTATTTCAGTTGTTAATTTTTCCATGAGTCCGCAAGTGACTGCTGCCAACTCAACAATTTCACTTCTGTTCTTGTTTCAGCTTTTTTTCTACATATCTTGCTTGGCCTAAGTTCTTGTATTGTCACTTATAGGTTAGCAACCTTTTTTTTAGTCAAGCAGCCTTGGGGTCACAGAGCCTACCTAGGCCTTGTGTTAAAATAGTTTGAGTGTGAAAGATCTACCAATATGGTGGGAGACAGACTGATCTGTACTTGTTGTTTGACATATTTTTAAGCACCTTGCTGGCTTAAACATGTGGGTCTTGCCAGATGGCCAAAAGACTCAGAAATAGATCCTGACACAAACACCCTGCAGGGTCAGATGTTCTATATAACTGATGGTATCAGTGATGGTCTTTGTAGTGCCAAGCAGAAGAGTCTGGGAAGGATGGGCAGAATGAATCAGGTAAGCCCAAAAAGAGTGCATCATAAAGAAAACAAAAACTCAGAAATAAAAATTCTGTAGTGCTGTGTGATGATTGAAGGGACACAGACCATGCTGTGCAAGCAAAGCCAGTTTATTACACTAATCTCCAGTATTTATAGTTCTCTAATGTCCATGCAAAACGTTCTACTGGGACTCCTTTGCCTCTGTTCCCTTAGCAACACAATCCCTTCAGTGATCAAGTCCCTGTTACATTCTTTTGCACCAGCAGTGTCCTTGTTACACCTCCTCTTGTCAGAGGGTCAGAGTGACCAGACATGATGTGCTCACTTTTGTTCTTGCCTTGAGTTTATCTCTCCCATGGCTTCCACTGTGTCAGGGCCACAAGGTCTGTGGTGCTACCCAGCTCAGCTCCTCTAGTTCTCTGATCTTCCACATTGCTGAGACAATGAAAAGCGTGCAATTACAGGAAGGAACGTGAGAGTAAACAAATCAAATAATGTCCTTTGTAAAGATGCAAAGGAAAGATGAACAGAGATGTATCAAATACCTAAAACTTGAAATTGAAACTCCTGCCCTGGTAGGAAACCACAGATCTTGTTTACCAAGTTACAAAAATCCTGTGTGGGTAGTTTAAACAGGAAGTGGACTGATCAAAAGCAAAGATAGGGAAATATGTACAATAGATATAATATGGACAAGCAAAGCATTTTAAAGAAGTCAGCAGCAGAAAGTTAGCCCTACTTTGACATGAGATTCTGTAACATGAGATGATGTGAATCTCTTTAAAAAGAGATTGCCGTTGTTGCGGTGGTGACATCAAAAAAGCAAGCTGCAGTCCAGTAGGTAGCAGCAAAAATGCATTGAAAGACATTTTGGTTGTAGTAGAAATGCTAAGAGACCATTGTGTCACTGCAGAAGTAAAATTTTAAAAGTTGTTGAAAAAAAACCTAGGAAAAAATGCCAAATTTTTACAAGAGAAAACATGCAGTTGTTAAAATATTAAAATGTGAGACTGGGAAAGTTTTTCTGCCCTATGCTATAGGGGAGGTCATTTGCAGTGGAAGAGGCAACATGACACAGAATTGGAGGAGAGCAGCCTCTGGACTCAGGCCCAGAAAACCAGATATTTATGCAGAGGAGCATCCTGAAAGAACACGTGCAATGGCATCCTTTGCTCATCACCACCTTCATTGATTATTTTTTCAGGTTGCTTGACATGGGCCTCAGGAATGCCTTGTGGAACTTCAGCACTCAGCTCTCACTCTGTCATCACAGCTGTGCAGAGAGGGGTGGACGGCTGCATCTGGGAGTCCATCTGAGTAAGAGGCTGCTTCACTTTGAACTTTTTAGTTTTGGTGTGAAACAAGGCTACACTTGCTTTCTGAGGCTGCTTAGAATTATCTTACATAGCTGCTGTGTGGGCAACATGAGCAGCAGCATTCTGTGGATATGTGCAGATTGCACATATCTTGGAAGCATAAATTGCGCTAGTAGCGCTGTGTTACTGAGCCATAGACCTGAAAAAACCTGTGAAAATACATAACCTAGCAAAAGAAGTAAGCCAGACAGAATTCAAAATCAGTTATCAAAGCAAACATCCCTGAAAGCTTAATACCAAGCATCAAAGTCATGCTAGAAAACACAAATTCTGGGAAAGCAGAGCTTGCCAGTCCTGTCCATATCCCACTTCTGACTAATTAGGAAAGAACTGACAGTAAAAATAGGAGAGTCTTCCACCACCCATTTCAGCATATGGAAATTCAAGATATTCAGTTCCAGATGAAAAAAAAAACTTTTCAGAATTATTATTTACATATAATTTTAATGCTAAAATAGATCCTGGAAAACAGAGACATCAAAGATGCTAGGAAAACCAGATGCCTTGAGAAAAAGAAAGAGTCTGTGAAAAAGTCTGAATGTTGGTTTCTGTCTCAGCCCAGAGCTGCACTGCCCACCACCACCTCTCCTTCCACCAGTCAGCAGGGAGCACAGGATTTAATTGTTATGCATCCTCTGAGTGGCAGCCCCCAAGAATTCCCCCAGAGATGACCCAGTGTGTGTGAAGAAGACCCACCTGACAGGAATGGTGGTGATGAATCCCAACTGTGTGTGCTAGAAACAGCAAGATGGTAGAAAATGGAAGATGCTACCTTCCACAGCAAGAATAACATAGGGGCTGCAAAGAGGATCCAATATATTCTCCATAAGTGCTTTGTCTGCTCTGCAAAGCAAAACTTGCATTAGCTAGCTTGCCACTGGAGGTAATAGTTGTGAACCTTACCAAAGGGGAGGAAAATAATGCTCTTGTTCCAGAGATGCAAAGGGTAGCTGCTGTCCAGGAAAAAGCACTGCACCAAGTACTGCAAGGAGCTGAAGTAAAACAATAGCTTATTTAAACTAAACTTATTTAAACAGGGAAATAAACTTATTTAAACAGGGAAACCCTCTTGCTGAGGCATCACTGTGTAATTGCTGCAGCTGTGGTGGACTGGGGAGAAAGTCCACACCAAGAAGATTTGGCAGGTGTGGGACTCAGGTAGTGATGCCAGTGGAAATCACTTGATCCCCGATTAAAGGAAATTTGCCTTTCATGTATCTTCAAAGGTATCTAGAGTCTACTGGTGTCATTAGCAATGATGGTTTATTTTCATTACCTAAACTGAATGAAAGATCTTTAATCAAACTGCGTTGTACTAGAGACAGTTCTGCTGTTTAACCATAAATATTTGGTGTGCAATCTGGTGTTGATCTGCAAGGTTAGTAGTAACTACAAAATAAGTAGTGCTTTTTTTATTTGCATTATCTACCAAGTTGTTTTTGCATATTAAGTTTGAACTTAAGACATAGGAACTAAGTTTGAGTGTGCTTTTTGAGGTGATACCTTATAGAAATAAGGGGGCACATAAGGGAATACATTCAGGATATATTGTTTCTGCTACAATTCCCAGTCACTTATTTAGCCAAGTTTTGGCACAAAAGCACTAAATCTTCTTTAGAAAAGTAAATCTCTACAGTCTGTTCCCAGCTTTCTTCTAGATTTCTCATAATATCAAGCCCACACAGAGCCCAGATTCCTCAATGGTAGCTGGTGAAATTTTTCCACCTTCTTGAGCTATATATATTCCTATGTCCTGAGCAGCAGCCTGTGTCTGTGTTTTGAGTGCAGACTGCATTTATTTTAGATACCTGCCTCCATAAAGGAGCATAAGTGTTTCTTGCATGTCTTCATAATGAGACTTTTTTCATTACTTTCACAGAGGCTTAACCTCATTTCCAAAATGAGGTTGTTCTTGTTCTCCAAGTTAAGTAACTAAGTACAGATGTGTGTGTGTGTATGTGTGTGTGTGTGTGTGTGTGTGTGTAAAATGTTGGGAGTTTGTCCATCAAGATCCATATGTTTTTACATGTATATAGTGGTTGAAGCAAAGAACTTTATTCAGGAGGGAGTCTTAAATGTGTGCCCTTTTTTAAGCATCTACTTGAAAAGAGGTTTCATGCATGTTTACACACTTTTCTGAATAGGGGTGCATCAAAGAACAGGCTTCTTTTCTGGAATGTAAACCTTGACTGAAATATCACTGCCTGGATCACCTGCTGCTTGCAAGGCTAGCAGCAGCAAGGAGACATAAACCATAGCTCACACTGGTGTCACCAGTAAGTGAAGGACACATTGCATGTGCTCATACAACATGTTGTTCCTCAGGTGAGACCATGTGCCTTAGTAACGCACCTTTATGCAGTGGGAGCATCAAGATGAAGGTCATGGGTCCCAGAACACGGCTGTGATGAAGCAAATCTACATTGTGACATCCAAATTTGTTATATAATTAGAGCATTCAATTATAGACTGAAAGACATACTTAGACTGTGTTAGAATAATTCTCTGATATAAATGAGGTTGAGTTAATTCCCTAACAGGCCAGGCAGTGACAAGAAGTGCAGACAAGCTCCCAGCACTAACTGGGGACAAAATTAAGCAAGTGGCATTCTTGCCTGCCCTGCCCTGCCTCACCTCCTCCAGTGTCTTGTCCCTATGGCCATGACAGGCCCTGCCACGCTGAGAGCCCCTGCCACAGAGAGTAATGTCCACCTTTTGTTGTAATCTCCCAATAAATGGTTTCTCTTTGGGTTCCAGCTGTAGCTCTGCCCTTGTGCAGGGTATCGGTTGGGTAGAGCAGACACAAGCACTGGGAACAGCTAAGAATCTTCAACAATTTCAATAGTTCTCTTGGATTAATACTGGATTAATTTTGTCCCTGAAAACAATAAGTTTTGATAGGAGTCCTTGTTTCTCTAGGCTGATCTGGCTGGTTCAGCCAAAGCTTATGTAAGATGGAACATTGAGGCTTCTTTCAAAGAGAGAGGGAATGCAAGCCAAGACACAAATATGGGCCCCTATTTTCCTTTGAAAAATATGATTAGATTTCCATTTTCCTCTTAGGCAGCAATAAGCTACTCCTCTGAGTGAGCAAAGGATCCTTTATATTTTGGAGATATTTGAGGAAATTGCCATGGCATTATTGTTCCATAAGTCACTTCCAAAATATTCTAGATCTCACACAGAGGTGGAAAGAGTCTGTGACCAGACTGCACAGTCTAGAAACAACTGAGATTAAATGCAAGGGCAGCAGGCACAATGTCCAAAACAGATAAATCAGGGTGACTGCATAGTTGCATTCTTGTTTTTCCACTGTAGTAACAGAAAGGGCAAAATAAGCCTGTACAGCAATTACATGAAAAAACACATACTGGAAGAAATATTTATGCTGTATTAGCATATTCTCTGCTCTAAATGAGTTTGGGCTAATTACTTATCAGACCAAAATGGGATAAGCAGGGGAGATAAGCTCTTAATATCACATTAGGAGAAATTAATTAAGCAGAATAAACATAATTTATTTGATTCTTCTCTTTCCTATTTCAATTGCTTTACTTAGCAATCTCAGTAATGTTCTTTAACAAATTCTTTATTTGTTTTCTTAAGCAGAAAAAAAAAAATTAAAACAAGCTGGAAAGAGATTAATTTTATCCTGGTTCCTTGTTCTCTTCAGCAGATGAACAACTGCAGCATCAGCACAGATTTCTGCTACTTGGATTAATGGAGTGCCACTGCCAGTCACAGGTTGTCATCCTCTGAGTAAAGCCCTCCCAGAAGGGGATTGCTGGTGAGAAACATGAACTGAGGATTTGCTTGTTGGCTGGGATGGCAATTGGATGGATGTGCATTCCAGATTTAAGGTAACCTACAGTGTCTCCTCCAGCCTCTCGCCATCCTTGTCCTTTTCCTTTCCCCACTTCATCCCAGACCTCGTCTTCTCCTACAGGAAGCCACAGTGGATCCCAGCTCCTGATCTCCCAATCTGATTAGCTCTTTGCTCACTCCCCAGTATGACACTCTTTGCTTCCAATCTACTTGGCTGCACTGCCCTAACTCCCCAATTCCTTCTTATGATCCCAGTTCTCATCTAGAATAGGTTTGGTATCCAGTATCTCTGTCTGAGAAACTCTTCACAGTGCATTTGAATAACTCTGTTCTCTTGATCTGTGCTGCTGGGACCCAAGGAAGGCAGTCCCTGTTTTTCTTTTGTTGACTAAACTCTTACAGCTCATGTCCATCCATAGCAAATGGGGCCTCTTAGGAAAGTGTACTGTTGAAATCAAAGTCATCTTTATTAAACATGCACCATGACTTTTCATATACCTGTCACTGACACAAAAGCTGTCTTCTATCCATTTTTAAGTCCTCACACCAAACTTGCAAGATGTAGGCTTTGTCACAGAAGGCACCAGAATTTTTAACCACAGCACACTTTCACCTACAACCTGTCAGACACGTCAGAGATGTCTGAGTTGTTTTACACTAGCTCCCCTTGAGAATGTGTGTCAAGTAAAAAGTCCTGAATGATACCATTTCATATTATTTAGACAGGACAACAGTATTAATGCATTTAATCTTATAAAAAGCATTCTAATATCTTTAGTGACCACTATACAGACTTTTATTCCTTAGAGAAGATAAGGAATGTCCTTGCAAACAAGAAAAATTAGATAGTGTTGTGCCAAGGCCTATGCTCTAAGTAGTTCAAGGTGACCAGTGTGTAGCTCTGACTGTTACATAAAATAATTTGCAAAGATCAGTGAAAATTAAACACAAAATGACAGCTTCTTCAAGAAAACAAGACCCAGTGAAAAGCCCCAAGGACTATGCTGAAGTCATGTCCAGTAAGGATAAAAAAAGTGGGACTAGACTCAGGAGTAGTCTAGCAGAGTAGTAGAGAAGATTTTCAGTCAGGTGTAAGAAGAATGGCACCGATTATGCGGGAGATTGTGATGGGATTTATTGCTAACACAGTATCTAACTGTTGCCAGTGCAATGTGTAATATAAGCAGGTCGGAAGGGCTGTAACATTGGGTCAGCTGGAATCATGCAGGTTTGCAGAAAGCACAACTGCAAAGCAGCAAAGCACCCATGGAGCTACATCAGGATTTTATCCCCACCTGTTACTCCCCTGTCCAAACCTGAGTGTTCCCATCCTCGGGCTGGATGTGCCCTGCAGGGGTGGGATCCACCTGGAAGCTGCCCCCCAGCCTCAGAGGTCACTTTGCCATTTGGCCCAGGCTCCAGGAGCATTTTGTGCCCTTTGTAGGCCCATGTGTACCAAAATCAGTCACAGCCATCATCACTTCCCTACCTCTGGAATGCATTAATTATGCAAGCATCCAGACAGCTCCTCCTGCAATTCCCACCTGGTGTTCTTATCTTAGGACAGATCATATTCCAAGATTGCATGGGAGAGAGGGTTGGTGTGTGTTGAGGACACACTCCAAGACCCAACTATTTTTTGTCACCATCACAGGGGCAAAATTGATACAGTAAACTTTGCCAACGACCAAAATCCCGAGTGGTGTGCTATTCTGACTCCCTGGTGACCCAAATCTTGAGCTGCAAGGATGCTTACTTTGACCCAAACTGCAGAAAGATAGGTAGGCAGCAGATGCACAACAGCCTGGTTTGTATTCCTTCCCTCCCCTGTTCTTTCCTTTTTCACATGTGTTTCCCTTCGATTTCTGTTTGAGAAAAATCTGCTTGAGATACTAAAGCTGTCTTTTGGAGAGCTGCTGTGGTGCTGTTAACAAACATCCAAAAAGCTGTGTTAGAGACAGCAGGGCATTGCTGCAATTCCATGTTTCTGTGTGACCAACAGACAATATGCTGTCCTGAAATTCTCTAGCAATGAATTTGCTATTCAGTGCCAACACCAGAGAGAGAGCCTGAGTTCCCTTCCCCTGCAGCTCTTCTTTGTCCCTCTGCCATACCACCCTGCCTCTCCAGGGAAGGACTGGGCTCTGTCAACAGCTCCAGTAGAATTTCCAGCCCATCTCTGTGAACTGAATATCTCTCTTCTCTCAAATAGAAAACCCAATACTTTGTCTTTCTTGCTATATCTAAGCCTGTTAAACAATGGTGTTTTTCTCACACAGACTTTAAACGGTGAATGCAAATTGGAGTTTTAAAATTAAAGCTTGACTTTTCTGCATTCTAAATATTTTTATTCTTCTTTTTTCCCTTACATTTTTCTACATTTAATAAAGGGTTTAAAAGATTTCCTGTGATCCATATTGCCACAGGAACAAATGAGCATTTGAAGCTTCAAACCCTATCCAAAGCTTGTTTAGCAATATAGTTTTGTTCCAGTGACACAGGACCTTTAATTCATTTGACCCTCTGGGTCTGTTTGCTTTACTGAAATTTGACTCAGCAAAGTTAAATCCCCTTCTATCATTCTGCAAGACAACTCATTTTATGTTCGGATACAAATGAATTCACTGCCAAAGCTGCATAATCAACTCCCACCCTAACATTCCAGTTAGTAGGGCTGAATGGAAAAAGAAATGGTGATGATTGTATAGAAATGCACCTAATTTCTATGGAATGCTCAGTGAATATCAGAACAATAGATGGTGTGTTAACTGCTATGTTTACCAACACTCTTTTTCCTTGGCATGGTTTACATATTTATGTAAGGGGATGGCAGTCTACTGTCATTTTATTGTGCAAAATTCCTGAATGGATACCATGAAGTAATTTTTTTTTTTCCCAAATGTATTTTTACTTGGTATTTGGGAAACTGTTCTGTATTGACAAGCTCTGGAGCAAAATCTAAAAGACAGGGCATCTTCTGTATTTGCAAAGATTTCTCCATGTGACTGCAAATAAGAAAATTATGGAAATATCTATTCTCTTTATATTCCATATTGTTCAATCAACATGATTTTCTCTTCCCTCTTGCTATATAATCATGTGCAGATTTTATATTGTCTCTGGTTCATTTTTAATATTTATATCTACTTATTATCAAACAAAACAGAGCAATTGGTTGTTTAAGGACGTGCTGGAACAAATTATTAGAGGAAATTTATATTTATTTCCATGTTCAGGCTATGGAAGTCTAGCCAGGGATATCTCTTTCCACTTTAAAATGTCAAGTCCATTGGAAAAGAATTAGGGGTTGGCCAAAAAAGGATTTTCCTCTCTTTTTTTTTTCCTCCTCCTCCCTTTTGTGTTAAACATTAGAGTCCATGAAAAGCAGCCTATTACTGTAAGCCATAAAGGAGGTTCTTTCCCTGTTTCAGAGAAATCTGCTTGAAATGTGTGCAGCCTTTTTGATCTCCAGGCTCCTAGTCTGGGCAAACAGATGGAGTGTTTCTACCTGGGCTATTATTTTCTTTTCCTCTTCTCCCCTTTAAGATAACCCAAGAGGAAGGACTTTTAACCCAGCACAGAGGACTGGCCCTGGCTGAGCAGATCACAGAGAGCTCTCAGTACTCCTCATCCCAGTGCACCAGCTCTTATGGACCCCAAAGCATAGGTGAACATCTGCCTCATTTCCCTGCCCTGCCTGACTGTATTTCCACCCTCTGCCAAGCTGCTGATGGCCACAGGACCTGAAGAGGGAAAGAGTGAAATCCTGCTTTCACCAAGGTAGATATGAGAGGATTGTTGGTTGCTTCTAAGTCTGAATCACTAAATTTTCAGTGGCTTGCAATATCACTAACACAGTTTCTTTTTTCCACTACCTTGTTAAATGGAAGAAACCCTTCTCTTTTATTTGAAACATTGGTTTTCTTCAGCTCCCTGGATTTCCTCTACAAGTCCTTAGGCATTTTTCTTAATATAACTCTGTGCCTCAGCTACTGAGGTAACTATATAAGAAGAGTGTGGTATGTCTGACATGACTCCTGTGTGACTCTGATCTGACACAGCCCAAAATGCAATTGGGATGTGATTGCTACATAGCAGTCTGCACCGAGCTAGCACAACACTGGGGGGAATCTTAGAGGCTGCAACAAGAATGCAGCAACATTGGAAAGGAGGCAGTGAAGTGTGGCAAAATGTGAGTAAAGGAATGGAAAGACTGAAATGGAATATTAACAGTAAATGCACTCAGGAAAAACATATCAGAGGGTGAAGGCTCCTACTCTCTGCAGACACTGGAAATAGATACTGACAATGATAATATATAATTGTTTTTTTCATTTGTTATACAAAAGAATGTACATAAGAATAATGAGGTAGGAAAATGAAAGGAACAGATTAACAAATGCACCTGAAATTTGAAAGGTATTGGACTGGCATCATTCCAGTGGCAAGAGCAGGAATCATTAACTTGAGCTATTTAGCATTCATATCAGGGCACAACTGTAGAAAACTACAGAATGGAAAAAAATCTGCACTGATCTATTGGATCGCTATAAATAATTTAAAGCAAATTCTATCTTATATTTTACAAATCAGTGGACAACTGATTATGCTGTTATGTAGTTTTATCACAGCTACCTCCTTTTATCAGAAAATGGTGGGGAGTGTTAAGCTAATGTACATTGCTTTTACCAGTCCTATTTTGGTTGTTCAATTTTTTCCTTGGAAAAAAAAAAGAGTTGTCATGTTCATTGTTTGATACTGCTGCTATTCAGATCTGGTTTTACATTAATTCTTCTTGGTTTGTCACTCACATGTAATTAATCAAGCAGAAACTAAGAAATAAAATTATGTATTTTGTAAAGGTGAACTAAGGTTTCAGTAACTGTGAAACTGTGGCTAGGAACACTGTGACAGACTGTCAGGAACTCCAACTTGGTCTAGTTCTAGCTACACTGGTGGAGTTATGCTGAACCATATTTTCTGAGAATCTGAATTTTAAGTATCCTTGCCATGTTCTTCAAAATGCAGTATGATCTCTGTAAGAATAATAACTTGGGAAAATTTTGCTTCGGTCAATATCTGAAATGAAAATTATGTCATTAGCTGTGAGCTGTCTCCCAGGGCAAAAATACATGCAGTTATTACTTGAGACCAAGAAAAAAATTTGCAATATTCTCCTTATTTTAATCTTTTACTAGATGATGATAATGGCAAATTAGAAATTACTTCCGAGTTCCAACTTCATTTTAACATTTAGGATATCTGTCTGCTGCACATTTAAAATTATTTCCAATTACAACAATATGTGAGATATCTCAGTATCTGAGGTCCCTCACAACAGGCCCAGGGGACAGGAAAATGCAATTTCTGTGCAAATGCAAACAGAGCTATAGACTGTTTTCCCCTGGGAAGTATGTGATTGATACATGTGTATATATATAAAATATAGATATGTCTGTTATAGACATGTGTGTGTGTGCATATCTATAAACTCAATCCAGTTGTGTTTAAATCCAGAATATGTCCCTGATGCATGAACCATAATCCTTGATCCTATATCCTGAAATGTCAAATGATACCCTCAAAAAATATATTAAAATCCATTATACTTTAGACATATTACTAAAATATTCCTTTGAGGTATGACTTGTTTGAATAGAAGTACAAGAAATAAATTAGGCAGTTATTTACTTACATACTGCCCACAGTTCTATAGATTTATGAGGAAAACAAATCTGGAGTGCTGCATTGCACAACTTTGTAATGCTGCAGTTAGATTTTCCCTTGTATTTACAGACTGGTTTATTTTAAAATCTGTTCAAGCACTGGAAAATCATAAACATGCAGCTCCACAGATCTGGAGGTCAGGTTCTTGTGACTGTAATACATATCTACTTTTGGCAAAGCTTTCCAATTTAGGGTCAAACTCTGCTTGCTTTTCTTGTGTTTGATTTGGGATGGAAATACACATGAGTGAAGGAACAGATTTTGTCAGAGTATGGTATAGCTACACAGTGCTGACTGCTCCAAACATAAGCAAAAATATGTAATAAGGTTGTAATCTAAGAGGAGCAGAATATGACAATGTTTGGTAGAAATATTTCTAAGAAGTCTATCAGCACCTTCATGATTTCATAGGAAATCTAACTAAAATATGCCTGATATATGGTTATTTATCCTTCCTAACCAGAACTTCTGAAGAATCATAGTTGAACCCTCATTTTGACTCCTCTATTAATATTAGAAATTTAAAATAAAATTAGTCAACAGATATAAAAGCTGGTATCAGCCCTAACACCTTCAATTTCTGATCATAAATGCAGTTAAGAACCACCCCTTCATTTTAAATCAGAAGAGAGCATGACTGAGGAGCTGGGCATCCTGGTACCATCAATGCTGTATATTACTCTCTTGTGATGGGGCACTGTAGAGCTGCCACTGGCATGGTCACTGATTTTTGAAGATTCTCTTTCCTGCAGCCAACCAAAGCATGATAACCCCCTCCCCCAGCAAAAAACTGGAACACACAGCAGTGCTGTGTTCAGGACATGACTGAACATTTCAGCAGCTGACGTGGCACCACTTCATCCCTGGCACTGCTGCCAGAAGGGTTGTGTATCACGTCATAACCCCAGGAAGGAATTTCTGTACAGCTGGAAATTGCATGTGAAAAAGCAAAGGCAAAATGAACCTTACCTATCTCCCCCAGATAGTACCCAAAACAAAAAGATTTTTAAAAAGGAAATGCTCTTAGATGTTCAGCATTTGCCTAGATCCATAAATGTCTAAATGTCTTGAGGTAACCCAGAGCAAAATCTGTGAGGTTTAGATATTATCTATCCAAAGTTCTTTTATATATATATATATAATCTACTCCTTTAAATTTCATTATAATACCCTAAGAATTAATACCATGAATAGTTCCATTATCATGTAATCCCCTAAGAATTAATACCAAAAAAGTGACGGCAGAATGAACAAATTGGAGAGAAGCTTGGGATATTCCATCTCTTATGTCTTGGGGCTGAAATGAGTCATATTGTCATGTCTCCTATGGTAAAGAAGACTTTCATGGCTAAGAGGTCAGGTTAAAGCCTTGAAATTTCTGTGCAGCACTCTTGTCTGTCCAGACACAGATGGTTGAAGGGCTCAGAAGGTGTTATTCCAAGTAACACAGTCCTGTGTCTATCCACTGTGGCTTTTAACCAGGATTGTGACTTGTTTATCCTCTGTTTGTTGTCCTACCCTCTATTCAGGGCTGCTCAGAGAAGTTGTGTAATGAAACAGGAGAGTTGGTTTGGCTCCAGCTGGTCCTGGTGCCTGTTGTCCAATGTGGGTTTGTTTTAGTTGTGGGGACAACACTTGGGACACAATGAGAGAGAAACTCAAAATACTCAGAGGCTTTTGAAGAGCTGAATATTTTATTTACTAGCTAGTTACCACTGCAAATAAAAATTCTAGTACACAAGATAAGATTAGTTTTATCTTTCTGCTGGGAAATTTGTAGCATGTTCCTTCAACTTAAATTGATAGACTGAATTTTCTAATAAGCTTTGCTTCTTTGAAAACCAGCTGTCTATAAACAGCAACATGTGAAAGCAAACCAACCCTTCTTATTTTCCCCGTAGGTATAGTCAGAATCCTATCTCCAAACAACCTTAAAGAAAGTTTTCGATGCTACTTTTCTATTCTTGTTAGTTCAGCATAGCCAACAGTAAAGGCCTTGTTGACATTAGGCAAATGTGCAATGATGCAGCAAAATCAATTTAGTCACACTGATGCAAATCCCTCACACAGATGTAATGCCTGTGTGCAAAGTAGGGCATTTCTGAATATAGGCAATATTGAAAATGAAGTGAAAGAGAGAGATCCTATTCCTCCCAACTGATTCCTTTATGTGATTCATATGTGTGCCCCTGAAAGCCTAAGTTGAAAGAAAGGGACTTTCTGGTCAAAAATAAGGGTTCATTGGGAGTACTGTGGATCAGGAAGGAATATTATGACCTTTAAATTCCAAGTTGCAGTAGCTTAACAGATGAAATAATACTTTAAAAAAATACTCTTTAGCTTTAAGCTGAGAATATCTGACCTTAAAATCACTAGGAAAAGAAATACATGATTGCATAACTCCATTATATGGTTACTTTTCAGAATAGAAGTGAAAATTAATGTGTTTTTGGTCCTGGGCTGTTTTTAGTAATTTAATGTGATCTGCTGTCAACAAGAGGGAAAACAAACCTCTGATGTTCAATAAGACTAAGAGAAGAAAATGTACCTTATTATGGGTGTTCAGTAAAAGTTCTATGGGCAAAAAATGGCACAGCCTGTGAAGGCATTATTGAAAAACAGGTGAGGTCAGCAAGGAATACCAGTAATGAGGTAATGACCATCTTCCTTTGCAGTCTGAAGAGGTTTGGGGATTTTCTTTCCTTTCCTTTCCTTTCCTTTCCTTTCCTTTCCTTTCCTTTCCTTTCCTTTCCTTTCCTTTCCTTTCCTTTCCTTTCCTTTCCTTTCCTTTCCTTTTCCTTTTCCTTTTCCTTTTCCTTTTCCTTTTCCTTTTCCTTTTCCTTTTCCTTTCCTTTTCCTTTTCCTTTTCCTTTCCTTTCCAGTGTGACTTTGAAGCAAAAATTTTAGTAATTTTGTGTCTTTTAGCTGTTATGGAGGAAAAAGTTCCAAATACTTCATGTATATAATTTATTTAACATAGTAATGAATGAAACATCAAAATCCAAATAAAATATATTTATTGAAAGCATAGTTTTTAATCAAATCTGGGGTATGTCGCAATACTTTTCTTTAAAAAGTATTTTAAATTTGGGGAAACTCTTTCCCAATCTGAATGGAAGCACATTTTGGAACCTGGGATCCTTTCTGTTAAATGAATCTTTGATTCTCCTTGCAGCTGAAGACTCATGCTAGGGAGGTGAAAAGATATGCAGGGCTTCTTCTCCATGTACATTTACCTACAACCTGACTGTTAAAGCAACGTTTTCCTCCTCCACCCTCCCCCAGAAAGGAGACCAGGAAGTCCCTTTTCAGGAATGAAGTCAGGGCACAATCTCATCCTGGTAGATTACAGTCTCCCAGTGGAGCCAGGTGACTTGAGGAAATGCTGTTCTGTTCATATATTGCCAGGAGCTGGCAGTGCTTCATTTTGTTCTAGCAACAATGCTAACAAGAGCCTGAGTAGGAAACCCTCATGAGAGAAGGAATCTCAGAATATGCTGAGTTGGGAGGGACTCACAAGGATCATGGAGAAGGGCAAGGGAAGTGGTCAGGCATGCAGGGAGCTAAGCAATCAATTATTACTGGATTTCAGACCCACGGGCGATACAACTATACCCCCTGCTTTATAATTACTGAGATTCATCAACAGGAGCTGTGGCCCCCACTGGGCAAGTCCCAAGTTCCTTGAAATGAGTCTAATACCCAATGAGGTTACTTGTGCTGCTGCAGAAAGATATTTCTGGCCTTTTATGTGTCAGAAAAAAAACTGGATGTGACAGATTTGGAGCTGGCCTGTGATAATTTAGGAATATGGTCTGTTGGCCTGATTATTTGGTTGAATATCTGGGTTTAACTCATCAGAGATTCACTTGCAGTTGCATCCTTAAATCATCAGGGCTGGTCTGTGCTCCTTACCCTGGGATGCCCCACTTCCATTGACACTGCACTGCCAGGGAGCATAGGGACTTGGAAGGGGAAGGCATTAAGTTTTGAACCACAGCATCTCTACATGGGCAGGGCTAGAATCCTACTCATCCCTAGGAGAGACAGAGGGTTCCAAAGGTGCATTGGGAATTAGAGGTGGGACCTGTAAGTGTCTGATAAAACAAGTGGATAGGGCATGGTTAGGAGACATTAACTGCAATATGTTCATGTATATCTAGGCTGTTTCCATGTGTTTGTGGAATTTTCAGTGAAACCGAAAACTAAAAAATACCTTTGGAATAAAAAGGATGTTGTGAGAACCACAATAATTTCCATCAGTTTTTATCTAATACTGGGTGTTCAGAACTGGCATGTTGTCTCTCATCTTAGGCAAGCTCCTTTCCCCCGAAAGGGAATCTAATGGATAAACCCAGGGTTAATTTATAAAAGCAGAGTGTATTCTCTGACCATGAAACCAATAGGAAAGTGTGCAGAGGTGATATTATTCCATAGTTTACAGTGGAGATATGTTGTGTGGAGAGCTGGAAACATTACATGGCAGCTGCTCACTCCAGAGTGCTGGACCCAGCCTTATTTGTGGTGAGTTTCCAGCTGAAACTGGTCAACCAAATCTCTTCTCAGTTGTTAAAGTCTCTGTTGTTTTTTGCCAGGTGCTGGAGAAATATTTTACTTGGGTAAAGAGCATAAATAATAGGACCCAAAAACGTTTCCAAGAAATCATCCTCCAGTCTGGAAGAAAAGTTTTATGTGTGTGTCTGTATATGTTAGGTGACTGAAATACAAAAACCAGAAAGTTGAAAATCCTAAGACAATTACCTGAACCAGGTAGTTTTTCTCACTCCTTACTGAAAGGACAAGTCAGTATAGCTTGATGGGTTCTTGATTGTGGAGTTCCAAAAGGCAGCCTACAGATCTAAGCTATATTCTAGATCAATTCCTAATTCAGCCTTCAGAACTTGGGAGGCACTATGCTCATTCATTGCTTGTTCCAGATATTTTAGTATATAAAGTTCTCCTACTTCACTCTTGCTAGAAAGGTTAATAAATTATGTTTGCCTAACCATGAATTCCTAATGCATTCATCTTGCTTCCAGTGGACATATTTTATATTTTACAGATTTCGGAAACCAACCACATTTTAAGATGTCCATTTCTCAAAAAGACACAGAACAGTAAAGGCTGTATATTCTTGGGACACATCCTCCCAGTGACTGCTTTGTGTTGTAATAGAGTCTGTCCAGAAAGCTGCCAGATCTATGTCTTGGATGACTAGTGTCAAAAGCATTTTTTAATGACACAGATGGAGCACTGAGTCTCCTCCCCACTTCCTTCACTGTTGCCACATAAAGGTTAAACTGGGCTGGCACACTGCAAAGCCCCATGGTTTTTAGTCTATAAAAAAAACTTTGGAAAGAGACTGTTCAGTGTCACATGGCTGTTTTAAGAAGAGGAAATGCACATGCTGATGTTTAGCGGTAATATGGGAAGATTTGCATCTGTTGCATTTGCAAGGCCAAGTGACTTCCACTAGATAACATCTGTTGCATTTGCAAGGCCAAGTGACTACTAGAAAATCTAGAAATACAAGAAAGAGACAAACCAGGGACAAAAGGAGGAAATTAGAGCCAGCAAGTAAATTCTAAGTGCAAGGAACTTCTAGTTATGAGATCTCCATTGAGAAGTTCTTCAGTGCAGCTGGCAGCCATTTCTTTTTGCAGCTGAAGTTTCTGAATGATAACTTTTTGTGGAGTATATCACAGGAATGTGGATTGCAAAGGGCAAAAATCTAGACTGCAGCCACAAAGTGTATATCTGAACAGAAGGCAAAATGCTTCTGGAATTTGGAAAGGGAAGAGAGAAGCAGCCTCAGCTTCTGGATGTTTCCTAGCTAGTCATCTTGATTTCCAGCCATCAGCTTGTCACCATTGTCATTCTTTCTTCATTGGTTTGACTCATTCCAGTGAAACACTGGAGAACCCAACAAGTCGTCTTCTATCAGAAACTGGACAAAACCATCAGCTGTTTTCAGACAAAAGTGAGTACAGCACATATTGCCCTGGTGTGGGTTTGTCTACATGACCTTTTCCAAAAGCCCCAAGCCACCTCTGCCAGTGTTCCCTGAGGGCCAGGTGTGGTGTAGCTGTGGCCAAAAGCTGTGCACCCAGGTCAGTGTAACGGGATGCCACTTCTTTCACTGATTGTTGTCACACTTTGCCTGAACAATGTGGTTATTTAAAAAGCTTTAAACAACCACAAAGGCTTTTTTCCTTGCTCCCTTGTCCACATGTACTGAATGGTTCCTTATCTCAGGGTGGTTTTTTCTGTTCCTCCATGCCCTTTTTGTTTCTGTCCCAAGTACTCCTAATACGATGCCATAGCTAACAGGAAGGCTCTACATTCAAATTCAAATTATGCAAGTTCAAACTTTCATTTTAAATCAGATGCTGTTCAGATGCCGTGCAACTACAGATTTTACAGCACAGTTTGAGCGAGCTTTGCAAACATCCCAAGCAAACAAACTTTGCAGGAAACATAATCCTATTATTTTACTAATCTTTGGGACACTGCCTCACAGGGATCATCATTTGCAACAAAGCATCTACTCAGTTCATTCACAGGGGGATCTTTGTACCATTACACAGTATTGCTATTTTCCTATGCTGACATCTGTTAGAGTAATAGTTCATACTAGTTACAAGAACTACCTAGTTTGATGATCTTATGACTTGCTATTACTCCCCACAAATGTATTTTTTACTGAGTTTCTGATCATGTTTGCTCTCAATAATAATCAATTATTCTTCAGTAATTGCCTGTTCCTCAACAGACTCTTTCTAATGTCGTTTTTGCTAATTTTCACCTTGCAGAACCTGTACCATCCTCCTTAACTTTAATTCCAGAACCCATTTCATCATTCACGGCATGCTCTCAGCCTGCAAGCTCCTGTCACAATGGATTGTTAGCACATCATTATCGGGTGTTGGATAACCAAACCCATGGGGGGGAGGAAAAAGGACTACAGGACTCTCCTACCACTTGGTGACTCCTAGTAAAGGGACAGAGGCAGTGGACTGGGAGGCAGGAGGTGTACTTCAGGAGAGTGCTTCTGGAGGCATTTTTCCCTTATGTGTTGGCAGGTCAGGAGTTGAGAATGTATGGCTTGTCCCTTCCATTGATATTCTTAGTCAGAGAATGGCATTTACCTCTTAACAATTCCTCATTGTAAAGCCAAATCCGTTCCTCCTCCCCAAAACAACCTGTGGTATTGTTCTCCTGTTACCATGATAAATTATGCATGTTAGACACGCTGAATCATGACAATGCTCCTGTGCACAGTCGTTCCTTGTGCTGAGAAATTAGTATTTTGCCATGTACGGCTTTATTATGGTCCTCTTTATTATGGGACTGATGGTAGGGTCTTGGAGAAATTGCTAGGAAGTGGGGAGTATACGAGCTGCTCTGGGAATTTAGGCACAGACATCCGGTTGGATCTGGTTTATGGTAGATCTATCAACGAACATGCTAGATCTAACTTTGTGTCTTCATACATACATCATAGAAGCTCACAGAATCACAGAAGAACAGTTTGGGTTGGAAAAGACTTTAACTGTTATCTGCTTCCACCCCACCCTACCATGGGCCTACACCAGGTTGCTCAACATCCTGTCCTCATAGATAACACAGAGAAGAGAAATTTTCAGTTCTCCTGAAGTCGCTGGATAGAGCTTAAAGACCAACTAACAAAAATGATAAAAGAATGTAAAAGTGTGCACACAGGATGATAAATGTAGCTGGAACCAGTAGATAAACAGATAATGAGGACTATAGTGGCTTTTTGGGCCAAGTTATGTAAAAAGAAGCAACAGCGCATGCCCTAAGAGAAGTTCAAGGAAATGTCATCTGTAATATGGGGGGCACTTGGTGAGTACAACCACCAAAGACCCCTTCAGACAACCCTCTAGGGACATTAAAAGACTTCCTGTAGGAGGCAGCTGCATGCAAATTAGTTCTACGAAAAGTGATGTTTATGTATCAGCCAGAAGTACGCTGTAATCAATATGTATGATTATGATGGAATAAATACCTTGTTCTACCTTCTGGACACGCATCAGATAAACAGAGGTATCCTTCTGATGTGTCCAGCACTGTAATAAAGAATGCCTGCTGTCTGATACTCAAAATTGTGTTAGAAAGTTTTGTTGTCTGATTTCAGTATTGGTCCAACATTGCCTTGAACACTTCCAGGGTTGAGGCATCCACAATTCTCTGGGTCGCCTGCTCCAATGTCTCACCAGCTCAATTCTTAAGGCCTTTGAATCAATAAAATGTTGTGTCTAAACAAGAATCGTACTTTTCCATTGTATCTTTTTAATCGTACCAATCACCAATTAGCTTCAGTCAGGTAACGTGGCTGCATGTGGTGGTATTGCTGTGATTCACCAAGCCAACAGAACTCACAAACTCTCACTGCACACAGGGCAGGGAGAAGGGTGACCTCTTTTAACACCCTGTCCAAGGGACAAAGACCTCTCACAGAATCACAGATCGGGTCAGGTTGGAAGGGACCACAGTGTGCCACCTTGCCCAAGCTCCCTTCTCCAGCATGGTCATTCCAGAGCGCATGGCACAGGACTGTGTCCAGACGGTTCTTGAGCATCTCCAGTGAGGGAGATTCCACACCCTCTCTGGGCAACCTGTGTCAGAGCATGGCCACCCACACAGTAAAGTTTTTCCTCATATTCAAGAGAAACTTCCCGTCCTTCCTCTCGCCCGGACCGAGCCGGGCACGCACCCAGCTGAGCGGGAGCGGTCACTGGTGCCGGGGACGGGGCGGGGCTCCCGGGACAGGGCGGGGCTCCCGGGACAGGGCGGGGCTCCCGGGACGGGGCGGGGTTCCCGGGGCGGGGCTCCCGGGACGGGGCGGGGCTCCGCGGCGGCCGGGCCGGTTCCCGCGGGGCGGGCGGGGCAGCGCTCCCCTCACGTCGCGGGGGCGGGGGCGCGGTCCCGGCGGGGCGGGGCGCTGGGCGGGGCGGGCTGCGGGCGGCCGTTGGCGGCGCGGCGCGGCGGGGCAGCCGCTGTCGGGGCGGGCGCACGAACACCCGCGGGGCGGGGGCCGGTAGGCGGCGGCGGCGCGGGCGGGAAGCGGCGGGGCTGCCCCGCCTCCCTTCGGCTCTCCGGCGGCGGCCGGCGTAGGACAATGGAAGAGGCGGCAGCGGCGTTAGCAGCTGCAGCAGCGGCGGCGGCGGCGGGGGGGCCGTGCCCGGCGGACCGACCGGGGGCAGCGGCGGCGGCGCTGAGCGGGGAGAACGAGGCCGAGAGCCGGCAGGGCCCGGCGGAGCGCGACGGGGACGCGGCGCCGCTCAACCTGTTGGACACTTGCGGCGTGTGCGGGCAGCCTATCCAGAGCCGGCGGCCCAAGCTGCTGCCCTGCCTGCACTCGGTGTGCCAGCGCTGCCTGCCGCCGCCGGACCGGTACCTCATGCTGCCCCCCGTCCTGACCTCCGCGGCCGCCGCCGCCCTCAAGGAGCCGCCGCCGGCTGCGCCTCCCTCCTCGCCCGTCTCTTCGCAAGCCTCACCGCTGCACTGCACGCCCAGTAAGTGCCCCTTCTTTCCCGTACTCCCTTTGCCCCTGCCTGGGGGTGCTGCCCCCTCCAGCCCGGAGGCCCGTGGGCCGCGTTGGGGGCACGGGGAGCTGTCGGGACCGGGTGCCGTGGGCGGGTGCGGGTGCCCGGCCGCGGAGCTGCCGGGGCACGGAGCTGTCGGGACGGGAGCTGCTCGCCAGCGCCAAGGCTGGCGGCGGGGTTGTGCTTCGGCTCGGTTTGTTTTAATGGTTATTTTTTAAATTTCCCACCTCGGAGGGAAGGCAGAACTAGCGTGCTTTGCCAGGACCTCTCTCTGTGTGCGGGTGGAGAGGGGCGGTGAGAGCCGGCCTCCCGCTCCGGGCCGCGGGAGCGGGGCCGGGCAGCCGTTATCGGGGAGCCGGGAGGCTTTGGCCCCTGACCGGCGGAAAACCTGAACGGGCTGATAGCAGGGCACAGAGACGTAGCGAGAGCACGGACTGTGTATCAGCAGTGCTTGCAGCGCGGCCGGAGGGGAGTCCTGCAGGTGTCATCCGCCGCGCCTGGGCGGGGACCGGGGCGGCCCAGCAATAATCGCACTCGTCCGGGCCATGGGCAGCCTGCGTGGCTCTGCTGAGGCATTCATGCACCACTTACTCGCTAATTACCGCGCCGGAGGAAGAATGCCGCGAGGAAGTTTTGTTCAGCTCATGCACTGACACAGTAGCCGCTGTCAGTGTGTTTGAAAAGTACATGTCGCTGTAGAAGGTGTGGAATAAACGCCTTCCGTTTGAAACTGCTTTCCTAATGTTTTTGGGTTTTTTTTTCCCCTAGCCCCCTTACGCTAGGTCTAATGGATCACTTGATTTTGTTAAAGGCAAAATAGATCACTTGGTTTTGTTTTCGTCTGAGGAAAAAGTGCAAACAAACATCCTGTAGTGGAAGCTGATTGAGGTCTTGGTAAAACTTGTATAGGAAAAAGGAAGTGTGATGGAAGTTGAGCTAATCCATAGGTATTAGTGGAGGTTGTACTTGCTGGAATGTGTAGCAAGGGCTCAAGTGATAAATAAGTAGCTCCAGGTTGACATTCTTAAGTCCTTTAAGTGGACTTAGGAAAACTTGACCATCCTGCCAGAGTTCTGATCAAAGATTACCACTTTATATAATAAAGTGTTTGCAGCAATTCGTAAAGGAGACACCCCTCTTCAGAGAGGGAAATATTTGGAACAGCTAGAGATTTGCCTCAGAATATCTGAGAAACTCGCAAGTATGGTAACAGGATATGCTGAACTCTTCATCTATGTGAATGCCTGTGTTAGTATATTCATTCAGTCATAATTTTTGCATGTAAAGTCTGTCGTAGTCAGACTGCCTAATCAAAGGTTACAGAGTGGGAAAATCTGTAGGACCCGAAGCTTATATACTTAAGCTTGATTGATTCAGGACGTGTTATTGCTCATACATCTATGAGTAGAAATGGGAAATTACGCATGGGAGGAACAGAAAACATGGACTCTGGAGGAGTATGATGAGATATTTCAAGATGAGATACTTGGAAATAGGAAAGAGGGCATAGATACAAGCTCAGGAGTTTGCAAGGTAGTGTAAGAGGCAATACCATCATTGTCTTCTGAGATTGGAAGTCATGAACTTCCAATTCATTCCCAGATGTTGTATATAAATATAGTAGAAACAGGGATCTGTAGCTGAATGAGAAATGAGGTGCATCATAAGAATGAAAAGATTAGTGCTGTTCAGACATCTGCTTGATAATGAATCACAGCAACAGTGAGCTTGTGGCTCTGTCCCTCGTTTTGATTGTGAGTTGGTTCTGTATGAATGATTTCACAGTACATACTCCTCCTCATTCTACAGATTTGCAGACATACTGTATTTTTGGTGACAATTATTTTTATCCTGTTGACTTTTCTCCCAAGCTACTTTTATGCTTCCATACTAGAGTTCATTGTCCAGTTGGAAGAAGAAACTCAAACTCACCTTGAGGCATTTTCTATACCTTTACTTGTCCTGTGCTTGTCCTTGTTAAAATGACAGGGACTGTATATTAGCTATCTATGGCCAAACTTGGTGAAGTGCATTGTCTACTTTGTTTTCCAACTGGTACAAAAAAACCTGTGAATTTGAAGTTAGGATTAGGAAAATATCCACCTGTTATCACCCAAAACTGATTATATAGAGGAAATTTGTTACAAGTAGAGGAGTTCTTAAATTCTCACAAGAAGGACCAAAGTGGTGCAAAACTGTCTCTTCTGGTAATATGTTGTACAAAATGCTTAGGAGGAATGACATAAAGAAATGAATGGAAGAGTATAATCTTAGAAAGCTGGATAACAAATGACTCTTCTAATGTAAATTATGAAATTACTGTGACTAAACTGAAGAAAGGAAGCTGTTTGTGCTGGAAGGAATGTCCTGAGTAAGGAACAAAATAGAATTGCAAATTTTGAAGATGTCCTGAGAGATAAGCAGACAGGCTGCTTATGCACCTATGCTGAGCACTTGAGTTGCACAAAAAGGAGCCTGAAGAAAGATTGGTACAATGGAGTCTGTCTTGAGCAAAAGACAGGATGTGATTTGAAAAGTGCTTCACCAAACCAGCCTTGTGTGTTGTATGGACACTGAAATTAGCTGAGATAGACGCAGCTGAAGAGGTTGAGCTTCAAGTATAATCTGGAGAGACTTTTTGTCTCCATCAAACTGTTTCCAAGAAGAAACATTTGTTCACTTTAGTGGAATAAAGTGTGCCTTCAACTTCCAGCATACAGACGAGTTTATTTGTTGGCTCTCGTTCGTGAAGATTCTAACAACTAATTAAGGAGCTGTGAAAGAAAGACTTCAAGCTTAAAGTGAATTAAGAGTTTAGGAGCTGCTCACTTGAATCCAAGATTCAGTATGGATGACAGCAGACAAGTGGCAAGACATACAGAGGAGTTTCATGTGATAAATGTTAACTATTATTCCTCTTGCAAAGGCAAACTGGTGGAGAGGCCAGTTGGTATGGATGAATTCTATACTGCCACAAGCACTCAGTTTTAAAGTAGAATAACTTCTATAGAAAAGAAAACCTGGAGTTTCTGATTTCTCTACCGTTCCTGAAGTTGGAGGTGTTAAAGAATCATCAGTGTGTCAGACACCAGTGCTTTTAGCACTGGAGAGTTCACTGCTTTCTGAATGTTCAGCAGTAGTTTATTTGCTGTAGGTGATAATTTTGGTGTTGCACTGCCAAAAAATGGTTTGTCAGACAGAACATTATGGACAGCAGGGAGTGCTGCAAGAGCAGTTCTGTAAATGTGACACTGGCTTGCAAGCAAGTGTCTACAGCCGCCTCTACTAACTATTTGGCTAAGTTCATATGGGTTTTCTTTTAGTTTCTCAAATGACCATTCTTTACTGTCTAGTTGTGGGTTACAACTGGAGCATACACAAAAATGCTGCTATTAGAAGTCTGCAATTTGCCCAGATTTTGTCTGGGCTGCACTTCAGTGAGTAACCTGTAAGAGTGGTGTTTGTAACATGCAGAGCCTCATAGAACTCTTCTGGAATTTTCAAATGTGATATAGGTACGTGAAAGCTGCAAAGTTAGAGATTGAAATTCAGTCCCTTCTCAAAACTTTTAAAGTTGCAAGTAGCCTTGTTTGTTCCTTGTCATAAATCTGTACATGAAATGGACTTGGAACTGGTGTGGGGGAAATACTTGTGAATGGAGTGTCATAGCAAAGTTTTATGCAGCTATCATAATGAAATCTTACTAGTGCCCATGCCAAAATAGTAAAGGGAAGTATTTTTTTTCTGTAACTCGTCTATAGCAAACCTGCTAGCAAACAAATTTAAATGAAGCTGTTAGAAGCATTTAATATTTGGACAATCCCACTATCTAAATTCTTGGGGAGTGTCTGCACTAACATTTTAAATATATTCAATACATGCTGTTAAATAAGGCAAAAATGCTTCAGAGTTACTAAACAAGGATTCAGAGGTGTTCCTGTTTCAGGTTATTATTTTCCAGAGATATTTACTTGGCAATACAGTTTGAAGTTCTCTAATGATGCAGTGAAGACCTTACCCTTGACATCCCCTCAGATATGTATGTGGCATCTGCTTTTCTATGATGTCCCACAGGCAGTCCTTTTACAGATAGGCTCAAATGCTTTCAGCTTCTCATCTGATCTTTACATCTGGACTTTATGGTGTCATTGCTTCATTTGACCTTGAAAATACAGCTTTTGACATCAACTTAAATTTTTTACTTGTTTCTTACCTCCTTACTTGTTACCTCCTTTAGTTGGATAATTATTGGGATCCTTATTAGTTAGTTTCAAGGATATAATAGCTTCATTTGAGGTTTCTTGTGGTGAAGTTCAATTTTTCTTCCATGTCTTGGTAGTGTAAGAAGACTTTAAATTCTTTTTCTAAATCTGCTGCTACAAATTATCATTTCCATTTAGTCCTTGATATTGCCACTTGCTCCAAGTGGCTTTTCTCCGTCTTTGCCATTACAAAGAGCCCATATTTTGTTTGTGTGGCTATACACTCACACTTTCACAGGCATGGTTGCATCATCTTGTTTCTGTTTTGGTGCATCAAGAAGTAAATTTTTTAATCTCCAACATAAGGAGATTTTGGAGTGCTAATATTTTGAAGTGTTATATTTTATATATATGTTGGTATTTTGTATGTTATAGGAATACATATAGGAAAGACATGTCTAGTGTTCATTCTGTTTTGGATTTGTGCTTATTTTGATTTGAAAATTCCCAGAGCCCCAGATATTGCATATGTGAAATGAATTTAGCACTGTTACAGGTGAAATACAATGTTATTGTTTTGGTAGCCCGTAACGTTTTTAACCTCTTGGTTAAAAAAACAACTAGTAGAAGCTTAAAATATTAATATAAATATTAATGGAGAAAGTTCTTATTTTTCTAGTTGTAGTACCCTTCTTTTGGAGACAAGTATGCTCTCGAGATATATATCATGGGATATGATGCTTACTGAACAAGTGTAATTTGAAGTAGGGATATATTTGCCAAAAGTTACTGCTTTCTCTTCTACCAGGAATTCCATAAAAATCTGGAAGCATGCCTGTACAGCCTTTATTAAGGCAGGCAACTGCATGTTGTGGAAATTAGCTTGAATCATGCTTGCCCTGATATATGATTAATGTAAGTATGTAATAGATGTTCATTGTTTTATGTATGCAGAGTAGTATTTCTAGGCTAGTTTGGGTGCATTTGTGTTCTTGCTTCTTTCACCCATAGAAAGTGGGAGATTGAAAAACTGAAGCCATCAGGAACATCAGATGAGTGGTAAAACAGCTGCAGTTGCCAAGCTCGTTCCAGTTGGAAGCCTGAGAGAAATTAGGCTGTACAAGTTATCAAAATAGGTGTATCATTGTGTGAAACTTCTTTTCAGACAAAGATTTCTATCCTCAGAGGCCAACCTAGCTCTGTTTCAATACAAAATCAGCTAATTATGTCTCTGGTAAGCAACTAGTTTTAGCACTGGAAAGGAATTGTAAATCATAAGGTGAAAGGATCATAAGGAAAGCAAATATACTAATGTATTAAAAATTCTCAGGTGTGTCTAACTGAAAATGAATTGGGTTGTTTTAATGCTTATAGTAGGGATATCTCTTAAGAAAATATCTTGTCTGAAGAGCAAGGGAAAATAATGGTGCATATGTTCATGAAGAGGCAAGTGGAAGAATGTTTTTGTGGGCTGGTTTATTCCTAGGAAAAATGTTCTGAAGAACTACTCAGTTATGCAGCAGATCTGCTGAATTCCATGAGTGCTACGAAGTGACCACATTCTCTCAACTTCACCCAGTTTGGTAAATCTGAGAAAGAAATTTTGTTGCAACTCTTGATTCTGAATGTAGTATTGTTAAAGAAACTTGTCTTTTGTACAGGTAAATCTTTATGCCAGTATTGCGTGTGTTTGCTGAGGTGCTGTAGGAGGAATTTCCATATTATTTAGTGGAATTTCCCAGTAACAGTGAACTTGCAAAGCTGGTATTTTGCCTGTTGCACCTGATCTAAAAACAAGCCAGGGGAATACCAAAAGGAACTTTAGGTGAATTCTAAATAGGACTGTATTTCAGGATGAGTAAGAGACTAGATTAAAAAATCCATTATTTCTGAAATTGGAAATTCAGGCTTTTAAAAGGTTTTTGCAGCAAAATTATATACTTTAATACAGTAGTACAGTGGTTTGACCTTGGATGGATGCCAGATGCCCACCAATTGGCAAATTTAAAAGGACACAGAAAAAATTGTTTCATAAAAAATTGATGCTTTTAAATTGATGCAATGGTGATGCTTTTAAAATTTACCTCAGCAATTAGGTAGCCATGGAGTTGTGTATGTTTAAAGTAGGTGCTTGCAGTTCAAATGTGCTTTGAAGGCATCAGTGCCATAGTTGAACTGACCAAATCTATTTTTTCACCTGCTGGCCAGAGGGTATGTGTAAAACTCTTTCTTTGCCTTCAAAGAAAGGATGAAACAGTTGCGTAAAGTAAGTAAGAAAATGACACATTTTTTACCAGGAAACAGTCTTGTAAAATCAGCTATGAAACTGAAGGTTGAACCCAGGAATGTCCCTAATTAGTTGATACTGTGTCTCCAGTGATTCAAGGAAATGCTTATCTGAAGCTTTTATGTGGGACAAAATTGCACATTACCTTACATACATTACTAACGTGATAGAGGACTGATGTGAAACAAGGTTTCTAGTTATTTTTGAAGTTTATCAGTGGGCTATGGGAAAAAGATGACAGTAAGCAAGGCTCAGCTCTTTGAACTGCACTCATGGGTTTTGAGGGCCCTTGTTTGTAACGTGGATTTGGGTCATGGAGACATCCTCATTTCAAAAAAGAAATCTGGTGCTAAATCCTGTGTAAATGGGAGTACATGGACAGGGGAGCTGAGCCATTTGCCTTCTGAATGCAGAAAGATTTCTGCTTCTGATTAATAACTAAGTTGCCACAGGCAACTTTCTATTAAAATGGAGAGTTTCCCTTTCAACTGTAGTCCCTCAAGTGAATATAGTTCGAATTTGAATAAAATAAGACTGTAGTGCAAATACCCTTTGAACTAAAATGATTGCCTAATTTGAAAAGTGACTGCATAATTTTCCCAGTGAGCTAACACATCTGTCTGGACTGTAGCTCATAAAAAAGAAACAGGGCTATTTTAACATAGATGCTGACTTGGAAACCCCCCCTGTATTTTCTAGGATGCCTACATGAGGTTAGAAAGCATTTAATAAAACTTACTTGATTGGCTTCATTTGTTTGAGTGTGGTCAGGGATGTGTGGAGCTGAAGTTTGCTGAACTAATGCTCTGATCCAGCCCTCACACAAGTTCATGTTGTGAACCTGCAGTGCCAGGGTGCTTGTAACACTGATGCTCTTAGGGAGGGAATGCTGGGAGCTGCACAGCGAATGAGTAGGTGGAAAGGAAGAGGGAGAGAGCTGCAGCACTGCTGGGACTGGAGAATGAGACATTTTAAAGTGGGAGCAAGGTTCTAATTTTAAATGCAAGGTGCAGTGCCTTGACAAAACAGCCCAGCACCAACAAGTCTGTTACTAGAAATAAGCAGTATGCAAAATTGTCCTGAACAGCAGAAGTGTGAATTGAAACACATTTTTTTTTCAATCATGGACTTTGCTTTAAAATGAGTAAAGTAGTTGCTGAAATAATGTAGGAGTGTCAATTACATGCCCTTGTCACCAGTTGGTTTAGGAAGGGGTAGCAGCTTTGAATCTTCTTTGCCTTTGGAAAAACTTTGGTGATTTGTAACTATTGTTTTCAACAGTTTTCAAGTAAAAGTTGGAATTCATAGCATTGCCCAGCTGACAGTAGAACAGAAAACCATTTTAGTCTGATGGTAGTGGAACAGAACAGCACAGCCTTGCAGGAATAGGTAAAGGATGTAACTTAGGCAAACAGAAGTCATACAAAAGGCAAGTGGGATGCCAGCTCAGCTCTGCAAGGCTGACAAAGCAGAAGTTACAGAAAACAATGATATTGTGCTTACTCAAAAGTGGAGGTCTGTGGCTGCATTTCTCTTCACAGAGAAAAGCAAGGCACAACTTCCCAAGGATATTTCTGGGATCCACCGTGCTCAGCCTTGGCTTTGGCTGCAAACTCCGCCGAGTCGCAGGGTCTTGGTTCTTCAGCCCAGGCTACAGCCAATGTTGGATTCACCACTTACAGTGAAAACAGGGCAGCCCTGATGAAGGGGAGAGAATGATGAGGAGGACTCCATGGCTATCAGAAGGCTAATTAATTACTTTATTGTACTATATTATCCTGTACTATGTTACACTACATCTAAACTGAAGCTGCAGAAGCACTCAACTCAACTGCATGGAATCTCATGAGTGTCAGCCAACAGTCCTGACACATACACATGTATTCAGTTGGTCAATGAATCAAAACACTCACAACAGAATCCCATCAAGCAAATTCCTTCAGGTAAATAGTCTTCCTCCATGCATTCCACTTGTTCCAAAGCACAGGGGCACAGTTAATGAGATAAGAATTGTTTTTCCTTTCTCTGAGGTTCAGAGAATGGGAATCCCAGAAATATCCTTGGGAAGTTGTGCCTTGCTTTTCTCTGTGAAGAGAAATGTGGCCACAGGGGTCGAGGAACAGCCACCTCAAAAGGACACTGAACATTGAGGGCCACTGAAAAAGAGCCCCAAAGAACCCTGTAAGGACTCCCAATAAGGGGTGTGACTGTGTCAAATAAAGTAATACATAAACATCAAGTAAGGGGGGATAGCTAATGAATATGCCACCAGTGTGTATGATGAGAACCTGTTGGCTCAGGGAACTTGCTTGGAGGAAGGATCCTCCAAGGGACCAGTGCACTGCAGTAAAGAGTGCCTGCTTTGTAATACTTAAAACTTGTTGAATAGTTTCTATCTGGCTGGTTTCAGTATCACAGCCCCAAAGCGATAAATTACGGTAGCAGGCAACTCATCAGTTGGACACAGACAAAGACAATCTGTTTAGCAGACAAGCTTTGTTGAATGAATGTAGAGCTGTAAAATGATGGGTAGTGTCCCATAGCAGGACCTCAGAAATGGCTGGGAACTTTGAAACTCTGAGGGTATTGTATGTCTGGATTATATTTATCTCTTCTGTGTGTTTACAGATTCCTACCTTTTCTTGCTTAAGCAGTTGGTTTTCAGCACTCAATAGTTCTGTTCCTTATTTGCTTTTGTCTTGTTTAGGGGCCTTTCACACATTAGCAGCTATTGTTCTCACTTGTTTTAGCTTATGGGCTGGTTGTTGAGCTTACTAACTACAGACTGCTTGACCTTCAATTGTTCAGTTTTATCTTCCCTTTGGGAGTAGGGACCGTGAGGGTATAACCCACTGGTTAGCATATATTGGAAATCACTAAACTTAGAGTACTTAGATTGTTTAGTTTAATCAACTGTTAAAGGAACTTCATCTCCTTTAGAAGTTCTAAAGTTTTCTTCAGTCCCTTCTCTGTGCAAGAAATTCAAAGAGCTCATGTGTTAAATGTTGTCTGAGTAAGTATTACCTCAAAACAGATACATAGAATTCTTTCCTTGGGTAAGCATAGCTGGTGTTCAGATAGAGCTGCTAGCATCTCTGGACTCCCATACAGATAAACTTTCTTCAAATATTGCACTCCAAGTTGTTAAATAGAATGTTTATTTTCTGCTTCATAGCAAAGGCAGAGTCCAGTCTTGTGAAAGAGTGTTCAGAAGTTTCTGGAATGGAACATGCGGGAAGACCTGTGGTCTTCCTTCATCTAACAGTGAATTTTAAACAAAAAACCAAAAGAAAATACTCTTATGTTTGTCGTAACTCCTATCTGTACCAAAACAATGACTTGCAAGTATTGCTTCTATCACTCAGTAAACAAGTATTTGATATATAGACTGTTGGCACAGGCACCTTCAATAAAATTGTATGCATCTTGATGGATTGTGCAGGGAGACAGCACTCTTGCCTTTTGCTTTTCAGAAATGGCCTTATAGCTGGACTAGATACAAGTTAGAAGCAAAGCCATGATTTGTGGTGGCTCATGTGTCTTCTAGATTATTATCACAGCCATTGACACTCAACAGGGCCAAGGAGCTCTCCTCAAAAGAATGATTTTAGAAGCTGTTTTGGCAAAATGAAGATGACTTTGTTTATGGGTATCCCAAATGGATATCCATAAACCAGCTCTTCCACCCTTTGTGCAAGAGCTGAATGTAGTCTGGATTCTTTAAGAAGCTAAATGCTAATCTTACATCTTTTAAAAGTCCATTTGGCAACAGCATTATTGTATTGTTTTCCAATCTGATTGTATTGTGTGGGCTTTTTTCCTTTTCCCTGCTCCCAGTTCCATTGAGATGAGGTCAGATTTAAAATGGTTTCTTTGGCTGCCTTTTTTAACTGATCTAAATTTTTGAGAATATAGTGTAGGTGTTGTAAGCTGCAGGATGTCTGGCTTCAAACTTTTGCCAGAATCACTGTTGTTCTGGCTTAAAGTTGTGGCTGCTTGGTTTTGCTTTTCATTTGTCATTATGCCGGACAAGTAGATAAGGAACCACAATGCCATGGTGGAACCCTTGTGATTATTCCTTAAAAATAAAGAAGGAATAGAAGTACAGCCCTAGTTCATTCCCAAGCTGCTGTTGGATGCCAAGTGTAGTATTTCCACAACTTCATTATCAATCCTTTGAGGCAGTGTGGTGCAAGAAGGTGGAAAGAGATTGAGTGAGTGAAGAACAGAAGATCTATAAATGGCACTTATGAGGACCAGTTTTGGTAGAAGATGAATTTTCTTGGGCTTTGTTCTTTGTGCCAAGAGTGTCATGCTGGGAGAGCTCCTTTGAATGAGTTCTTTAGTTCTGAGAAAGTGGAGGAAACCATAGGAATGCTAGTTTGCTTCAGTGGATGTGGATGTTCATTCACATCAGCCAACAGGCTCTGGCTCATGGCTCAGTTACCTACTGCAGGTTACAACAACAGAAGGAGATACACCATGGGAGCATAAGCACTATCACTGCTGGCTCTGTAACCTGCTGTTTTCTGGAAGCTGTAGGGCAGCTGATAGAAATCCCTGTTGTTCTTATTTGATCCTTTAGTTCATCTCTTCAACCCAGAAGGAATATGTTTTTTTAGTTACATTCAGTAATTTTCATATTAATACAGTGTCAGAGGAGATGATAACGCTGCTTCTTAATTAATGCTGGTTCTTGCCTGCTTCCATGTGTGAATCTCACAATGCATATATTGCTCCAGCTTGGTACTCTTAAAGCTGTGTGGGAGCTGGGAAAAGCTGGGCACCTTGCTTTTTGAACCCTTACAGTGGTGCTGTGGCATATTGGACACATGTAAGAGAAGAATATAAAGTGAGCTGGCTTTTTATTCCTGACCATCCACATCCAAAAGTGCAATCCCTGTAAGCTACAGTATACTTGGAGGATGTTCTTCTCTTTTAATGACTAGTTTTAGAATATCAGAGGAATTTTTGCAATTGAAGTGGATGCCCAGTAGTGGATAAGAGTACTATATAATTACTGGAAAGAAGTGGATGTTTTTAAGGTGTAGTTCATCTGACCAAGTGTAAACATCAGCTTTAACAAGGAGACCACTCATGACCTGTTACCTATATCTGCATTGAAGGGAACTTCATGTAATGTTTAGATGAATCCTGTTAAAGGTACTAAAACTTGGCCACACTGCAAAGAAACTTTATCAAATTTTCAGGTGTAAAATTCTATTCTGTGGAATCAGCATAATAAATCAGTATTAGTTTTGTGCTGCCATTAAGAGTTGCTTTTTCATAGATGCAAAAATACTGCCTGTAGACAAACTTTATTGTTGAACAGCTTTTAAATATAATGTAGTCAGAATAGGCTGGATCTGGGAGTCTTGGGTTTTATTACTTAAATGCATTAAATGACTTGGAGCTTTACTTTTTTATTCCATTAATAATGTCTTGCACAGCACTCAGACTTATCTGATATAAACTGCACGAAATAGGTATCTTTATTTTCTTCTCTTACTAGAGTGGGAATTTTCATCAAATATTTTTGGTACTTTTCATAGCCTCTGTCCCTGTCCAACAGCAAGCTTTAAAAAATAAAACTAGAAAATTTTAAAATACTGCCAGGTCAAAATATTTGTTATAGAACAGATTTAATTGCCACACTGATTCAAAATGTACCTTTAAAAATACTCTGAATTTATTGATAAATACATAAATTCCTCTTTTTTTGCTGTTGGGTATGTAAGTGTTGGCCAGTGTACTTGGATGGTAAATGTGCTATTACTGTAGTGTTGTTGAAGAATATATTGAAGAGACATTAATTAATAAAAAATCTCTTCTTAGTAACAATCAGCCCTTTTTTTCTCTCTACCCTCTCACCAAACAAAATAACCCAAATAAAGGCAGAGCCTATTATTTTAGACCAACGTATTATTTCTATGTTGTTTTAAACATCCATTCCCTGCACAAATACTTTACGGATAAAGTTGATGGAACGTTCCAATACATTTTGCATCACTGTAATCTGTATTTTGAGATAGTTTGAAGGAAGCATAACAAGAGGTCTTGATGACTTCTGAACTCTGTCCTTGAGGAGAACCTCAAAATAAATATCCATGTAGCAGAAAATGGGCAGATGCCATGAACACTGCAGTTAACAGGTTGATGGCTCTGAATATGGACACTTCAGCATTTTAAACCAAGTTTTCCTTTGGACCTACAGACTCCAGTTTGTTAGAGTGCAAAGATCTGTGTGCCTCAGTTGTGTTCTCCAGCAGGAATTTAAGATCACAGTATCAAAAATACATGGCATAGAATAGGCAGGTAAGTTGAAATTCATCTGTCTGGACTAAAATATCTTCTGCCATTGCTGAATTTTTGGGATGCCTGTAATATTTTAAAAGGGCAGGTAAATGTACTGCACAATCCACAGCAGCCTATTTCCTTCTGGAATATAGCTGGAAGCCAGGCAGGATATTACCTTCAAATTAGGTATGTCTGTTTAGGCACCTGAATTGCTCCCCTGAGGCTGGTGGCTGGGAAACTGAGGGCCAAGAGGGTAGTTTGCCAAGTCTCTTGGGTAGTTTCCAGTTTCTGAGTGGTGAACATATTGAGAATGGAAGCAGGCTGGTGAGGAACAGGTTGCAAGGGTGCATCTGAGCAGTTGAAAAAGAGAGGGAGTAGCATGAGCTAGTCAAAGGCCTTGAGTTGGATTATCACTCCTGTTTGGATGACATTTATAGTGAAATACTCTGAGTAAAGCCTGTTACCCACTGTTGTTCCCACTACTGCTTCTAATTCGGTTCCCTTAATATGATCCCGATTCTTAGAAGTTATTTTTTGAGGCTTTTTTAACCTTCACATCTGCTCAGTGTTGATGGGAATATTAAGGTGTAGCTGGGGCTAAACAGAAGAAGTGGGCAAAACACTCAAGAGTGTCCCATGTTGGAGTATAGTTTCCATCCTTTCAACAAAGAATTAAAAAGAACTAACTCTTCCAGTGCCTGAGAAGGGCTTGGTTCTTTGGGTTGGGACTGGCTCTTGCTGTCCAAATTACATTCTGCTAACCTGCTATTTTTATAGCTAGGATTTCTGGGAATAAATGCACTGTACTGCCCCTGCTGAACTAACAGCTGGTGGTAGATGAGAACTCAAAAAGATGAAGACCAGAGTATGAAATGTAGTGCTCCAAAGAAATTATTAGTAGTATTGTGCTGTAAGGCAGGGTCCATCTTCATACCTGAGGTTCTGACAGCAAATTTTTTTTTATCCCAGTCATCTTTTTTTTTTTTTTTTTTTTTTTAATTAATTATAACATGTTAACATGCTGCTATTTATGGAGAAAGGTACTAATTTCCTTGTTCCAGAAACACATGGATACAATGGACTTGAGCACTGTTGGCAAGATCCAAGATTATCTGCAAAATGATATTTCAGTAGAATGTATAAATCTAAACAGCATTAAGCCCACTTTTAAAATGAAATACTTGGCTAATCAGAGAAAATAATGCAAGAGTATGACAGAATCTTAAACATCCTTGCATATTATATGTCTGAATTCATTACATATCATTTGGAAATACTTGACAATTTCAGGACTGGAAAGAATGTATTTTAATTTTGATGAAAGAAATGCTCATCACAGTCAGCAGTGACAATTGGCTTGTTGGCAGATTCTGCATCATCGTTTAAGCACGTTCATTGCAAGACAGTGAGACTTTTTGTTCATCATCTTGTACTTAAATATTGTCCATCCCACAATAACAATGTTTCCTTTTGTTAGCACTGTGACACTCCTTATAATTGTGTTGTTAAAGAAAATTCATTGGACAGCTTTGGATGTGAATGTAAACTCTGCCACCAGAATTTCTTAAGGTATTCAGAAGTGGCTGGAGAGTCAATCCTTGCAAAATTTACAAATTTTGAAGTCTAATACACGCTATCTAAAATGTTTGAAGATTGGGCATGTATAGCAAAAACAATGAACCATTTCACGGAGCAGCTGAAATATTTTAATTCAGCTCTGCAGTGCTTTCCAAGAAAGTCAATGTACTGCAGCATAAAAACTGGCCTGTAACACTCTTCCAGAGGGGGGATTACAGCTAATAGTCTTTGTCTGGTTTTCATTTATTTGCATTTTAAAGGATTTAAATTAATTTAAATTAACAATTAATTAATTTTAATTTTAATAAACTTTTTGCTAGATTGGTGGTGGGTTGGAATGTTTATGTCTTGGCAGTAGGTGCCAATTTTCCCTTGAGATGTGCCTGCTTATTGGTTTAACCTATCTCCCCTCTACTAGCAGCAGCAGGCTGTCACAACTAGATGGAAGCAGCTTTTTCTGGAACAAACTGGTTTGAAGAAGTTGCCAATTTTGCAGCGCCAGTAGTGGCTTAATGAGAAGCAAGAGGAAAGCAGTAATTATTTATAAATTGATTCAGACATTATTTCACAAGATACTGCCTCTCAAATGAAGTTTTCTAAGTGTTTGTTCTTAACTGGGAAACATGACCTGTGTAAATATAACCTGCTTATCCTCAAACCCATGCATTTTAATGAAAAGGCTTGCAAGTATTAATGGTATCTATAGAAAGAGCAAGAGGAGAAAAGAATCTGTAGCTCACAGTAAAAACACTCTAATTTTCTGTGTAGTTATGTTAAAAATCTTATAGCTGGTGCTGCCTTCAATCTCTGACATACCTTTTATTAGTTTTAATTAGCATGTCCATGTTTGAAACATTTTAACTGGATGTGTAACTTGCTGTTAATATTTTTTTGTTCTGAAATCTGTATGGTTAGAATTTCAACCAAAACATCTGTAAAACTGGGAAAGATTGCTGTACAAAACCCTAATTATTTATTCTGTAATGACTGTGTCGTTGCAGGTAAAATTGCCAGTTGCTTCTGGGCACTCTATTTAATAAAGAGAGCTCCCTTTCAGAAAACTAGTGGGTTTTTTGACTGATTTAATCTGAAGAAAGGGAACTATTAAATCCTCCTTTTTTTAGTAAAGCACTTTGCATCTACTAACAAAAATACCCTCTTGGATCTACAAATGATCATCCAGTGACTTTATTAAATTGGCTCTGAAACGTGTTTGCAACAGTGAAGACGCAAATGAGTCAAAATTGGGGCAAAGCAGAGCAGTCTCCTCCTGTTGTCTCAGGATGCTTCAGTGGTCTTGAATGCACTCCCAGGAAATTGAGTTTGGAGTTGGAAATAATACTGTATAACCTATAAATCCATTCTACTGGATGGCATGAGATGCCCTTGTGGATGCAGCATGTAACTTGTGAAGAAGACTAAGAATGGGCCATGATTTTTCATACCTAAAATGCAGTTTGGCATTCCTTGAAAGAGGTGCATGTGTTATGAGCATGTAGAGAGTGGGGGAAAACACTCTCCTCTCCTGGCACAGCCCCATTGAATCAATATTGCAGTCCCTAATCCAGCTCAGTGCATGGCAGCACAAATCTTTGTTCTCACAGGATAGAAATGAGCGAGCAAGTGAGCCAGCATTGCTACTTTAGTTAGCATTGTGGTGTCCTGGCCTGGTTCAAGCAAAATCTCAATGTGACATTCCACAACTGCTTGGTTTTTGTAAGAATGCTGCTCACAAGGGTGGAGGTCTTCTCTTTTACTCCTACTTAAGAGCCACAAGGGCTTGATCCAGCTCCTTTTACAGCTGAAAAACAATGCTAAGATCCAGCTATTGAGGTGTGCCTCTGCCCAAATTAGGGGTCAAACAAGATCATACAATGAAGTCTATAATACAGATTTTATTGAACATGGAATGTCAGGGAGAAAGGTAGAAAGAAATGGAAAAGAGAGCAGAAAGAGAGATCAGATAATCACCACCTATAGATCCAGTGGTGTCTTTTTGATCCTTCTTCACCCTGGGCTTCTCTTGCTAGTGGTATTCTCCAGGTCTTCTCACTATTCATACATATTAGCAAAGAAACAAATTACTGCTCATTGGCTACACAGTGCTACTATTCTATTGGTTAATTCCCTTGTTTCTAATGCTAATTAGTCCTTGTACTCCTCCTCTTTGTTTGAGTTGGTGGTCGATCTCCCCCCCGCCCCCCGCTGGAATTACATTTTACCAAGCCCAAGCTGATTTCAGTACAGTTGCTGAGCTGGCTTTCCTTGTGGCCCATAAATTCTGCAGCTGTGTGACAAATTCTTCTCCCCCAGCTTTGTTAACCTCCCCCTAGATCTCAGATAACACTCAGACAACAGCACCCCTTTATCTTATCTCAGGTTCCTGCTGTGGTGGCTTATCTTACAGTCCAAGTTTCAGGCACTTTCAGGTGGCCTCAGTGGTTGGTAGTGGTCACAGATTTCAGCTTTTCCAGAGCTTTGGGTGATCTTTCTTTGGCCAGTGATCTGCATACCAGCAGTTGCTTCTTTACACATATTTCCCCAGTGGGAATTTTTGTTGGGATGCATTACCCAGAATGAGCTAACCATGTTTCACCTCTGCCAGGCCTGGAGATAGCACTGTCCTGTCACTCCATTCTGTGCTTATCTCATGCAAAGTCAACCTGGGGCTGTGACAATGTTTGAGACAGGAAACTGTGTTAACTCCTTACACCTGGAACAAAGGAGCAGCTAAAAATGTGGAATCTGCTCACTCACCATCCTCAAAATTATAGTGATGATGGTTATGAAACTCCTCCCAACTTAAGTCATATGTTTTCACCTTCTTGTGTTTGCTCCATTACAGAGAAATAAGAATCTTATAGAATTACTTTGACTAATAGAAACCCTGATACTTGAGGTTTTTTGGTTAAATTCACTGAAGCCCCAAAACAGATAGCCCTCAAGAAATAATGAGTTAAAACATAGAATGTGAGGCATTTGAAAAAGGCATAGTATTAGGAAAAACATAGAGCAATTAATCAGCTAAAACATAGAACACAATGACAGGAAAGAGATAGGGATAGGAGAAGTGATGGGCTAAGCATGATCAGAGCCAACAATGTCAAACTGACCCTAAGAACTTTGCCAAGCCATAGAGACCAAGCCAAGTACACCGGGAATTGACCAAATTAGGAAAGAAGTTCAAAAGTTTAAAGAGGAAGACTCATCAGGAGACCCCAGCCCATGATGAAGGCAACCGGAACGACCACCAAGAAGATCCTCAAAAGAAGTGTCCCCGCCCACACTCCGCCTATGCCACGCCCCATATGAATATTCATGCAAAGATATGATTATGTATATGATCTGATGCAATCTTATATCCAAAACTGTATAAAAGCTTGCTTTTGTTACGGGAAACTCGGAAATCCATTTTGTGATTTCCCCGACGCGTCGCAATAAAATATCTCTTGCTTATTGGACTTAAGCTGAGTCTCTTAGGCAGTTATTCTCGCCTTTTGGGGCAAAATTCGGCATCATCACCATCCTGACATTGACTAAATCTGGGTTAAAACTGATTTGTGTAGCAGTCATCAATTCAGGATTATACCAAAAGCAAGTTTACCCTCACACAGTGGCAGAAGAAACCCCTGACATAAGGCTAGGCAGCATAACAAATTCTAGAAAAGAAAATTCATGAAGATTTTGAGAGTTTTAGGCATTTTTTCCTTTTTTCCCCCTTCTCCCATGTCACACTAGAAATTCTAAATGATTTCTTGAATAGGTAGTAGGCAATATTCTGTTGGTGAAAAGGCATGTGAAATATTTGGTTTGTCTTGATATGCTTCCTAATTTCTTGCCTCCCCTTCCTTGTCTTCCATACTTTAAACTCAAGCTGACTTACAAACCCTGGTTAATGCTGCTGATCTTGTTCAGTGGCTCCAGGTTTAATCTTCAGTGGTGGTGTTGTCCTCTTCCCATCCTTGTGCTGCTTCTCATGTTGCTTCACTGCAGTCAGTAGTGCATTTGGGCAGTGAAGCAGTAAAAGTAAAGCTTGGGAGAGCAGGAAAAATACATCCATGCCTGAATTGGTTTGCCAGTCTCATTCTGTGTCTATACTCATCTCCCAAACACATGCAAAGACCAACTCAAGACACCTGTGTTGACCTTGATAAAAGGAGCAGAACATCATGATGCCTGACTTGTCCAAGTAAGGGAACAATGTGTTTTAAAGAAGTAGATTAAGTAATGAATAAGTAGGCACACAGGATGCTCCATGTGGCTGGAACCAATGGATAAACAGATAATAAGGAATACAGTGGGTTTTGTGGTAGCTACATAACAAGAGGCAACAGTGAATTGTTGAATTGTTAAATTGAATTCTTAAGAGAAATTCAAGGAAAGGTCACCTGTAACTCTGGGGGAATACAATCACCAGAGACCCCTTCACAGGTGTTTTGTAGGAACACAAAAAGACTACTCTTACTAAGATGTAGATACATGCAAATTAGTTCTAGAAAAAGTGATGTATTAGCCAGGAAGTACACAGTAATCAATATTTATGATCATAATGGAATAAATACATTTTTTGTAAAGTTTTGTGACACATCAGAGTAGATGAAATAACCTCTGTGCATCCAGTGTGCTGCACTAAAGAATGCCTGCTTTTTTTAGTACTTCAAATTGTGTTAGAAAGTTTCCTCCCTAGCTTATTTTGGTATCAACCCAGAGCACTCTGCTTTGTCAGGATCAAGAATGAACAGGGAGAGGGTGGTTTGTAATTGGTGCTGTTGAAAAATGTAAAAAATAGTCTTTTTTGGAAAATGTGTAGCTTGAGTATTAGGAGATGTGTTCACTCTTGACTGTAAATTGATTTGCTTAATTACAGGAGAAATTCAGTACTTGCAGTTCTGCTAGCTACTTGACTTACCAGAACTGAATTTCTCAATTATCCTTGCAGATGATGATATAAAAAATGTTACAAAAGTTGTAGCCAAAAAATGGAATTTGTATATCAAAGGAAACTGCACAGAAAATGGAAATGCAGACTGGTAAAATGGCACTTGGAGTAAAATCAGGCTTAACATCATAGCTGTTCAGATGAAAGTGAAATGCCTTCAGAAATCAAGTGAAAAACTGCTTGCTGATTTTCCAGAATAAGAATTGCTTTAGTAAAATGGGTGGACTTTTATTACAGCACTGCTTTATACTGAGTTGCCACTTAAATCTTGAGCATCTGTTGGAAGAATCTTATGAAAAAGTTACCTAAATCTTGTATGAAGCAATTAGAGTAAGGAATTAAGTTCTTCTGCAGAAAGTGAAATATTTTATAGTTTCTGTACTTTTACATTTTATTGTAAAAATTAAACAGAAACTGCTTTAAGCCCACACTGGTTTAGTTAAATATGCAAGTGGTGAGTTATATACTGATATTGAATTCACTGAGTTAAACAGGTTAAACAGATCTTTTTTAAGGCCCTAAATTTATGTTTCCTCACAAATGGGAGCTGAAGGTCTAGAATCTGTGTCAGTGTAGACTTGCATGACTGTTCTACTGTAGGCTTTTTGCATGTGACTTCCATGTCCTAAGTGATTATTTCAGCCTAACTTAGTTTCAATTGCTTCCTTTTTTGGTTGTAATGACTACGGTAATTTTCTTCAAGCAAGATATCAGTGCCTAGCATTTAGAGATTTTTCTTGGATGTTAAAAACAAGCCTCAGTTCTAATAGGACATTTTTATTTTCTGCAGCTAGAAAAGTTTCTGCTTAAAAATCTTTTCCATTTCTACCTAATCTACTCACAGCTCAACCCCAAGTTTTGAACTTTACTTTGTCCTTTCCATTTTGTTGAAAAGACTTAATTGTTTAACCCTTTGTGTTACTGGTTCTCAGCTTTCTTCAACCCGGAGCCTAACTATGTTTCTGTCTTAGAATTGTACCCCATTGTGTCTTGCAGAGGAGAGGAGGGAGAGAGCCCTGCTTATTTATTCCTAAGTTTTTATTACTTTCCCTTTCTTTATGTGAATGTAGTCATGATATTAATACAGGTCAATTCTTCCTCTCTATGAGTGACCTCATTAAATTTGAATGTACTGCATTTGTGTTCTCATGTGACATGGATCAAGGTCAGTCACGTCTCACTGCTGGCATGTTTGTGTGTGTGTGTGTGTAATACCACTCAGTGTCCCTTATTAATATTCCACACTAATAAGTGTTTACTTTAATCCATTCTACAGCAACAAATTGTCAACGGGAATATGTTCCCTTTATAGTAAAATAATTATTTCTTTATAAGATTAAGGCACATTCCTTATGGCATTGAAACAAGAAAGTGTTTGACCTTGGGTGATAGAATATGTCAACAAGTAAATGTTATTTAAGTGATAAATGAGAATTTTCCTTTTCTTGCTCACACCTTATTGACAGGAAAGTAGTATAACATCCTTTCAAAATTATTTATCCTTGCAAGTTGTCTTTAAAATTATTTAATATATCTTAGTTTGTGCAAGCATAATCAGATTTTCTTTTTTCCCCCCAGTCGGTGTTATCCGCTGTCCAATTTGTGGTCAGGAATGTGCAGAGAGACACATCATAGATAACTTTTTTGTGAAGGATACCACAGAGGTTCCCAGTAGCACAGTAGAGAAATCAAATCAGGTAAGTGCATTACCATGTAATCAAGTTAACACCTTTTGGACATGTGTGCATATCCTTGGCTTCTTGCTGTGTGGCCTTTTTGCTCTTCATATGCAGACAGAACTTCAACTACTTAGACATCACATGTGGTAGCTACTCTAGAAAATCAGTTAAAATGTACGAAAATGCATGTGAATAAGGTGGTTATGTTACCCTATACTATTTTTAATTGTTGATGTTAATTTGCATCTTAATAGATGCAAAAAAGATTGCATCTATTGCATCTATTAAAAGTAAGCAATAGGCATTAGAATGGGAATTTCTGTACTTTGGACAGGGTACTTGAAGCACTCTGAAGCAAAGATTTGAATAACCCTACACCAGGAGATCTAAATGGACTTTATCACATTACTGACAAAACATGGTGTTAAATAGCTGGAGTCCTATTGCCAAGGAAGAGGCTCAAAATGCTAATTGGGGAGAATGGTATATTGTAAGGGTTTCTTTTTTGTTTTCCTTATATAGGCTGCCTCTTCTTCCTTGTACAGTCAAGTAATAGCCATCTCATAAAAGTTGCTTATCTGAAAAAACAGTAATATTGGGGGTGTTTCAGGAGGCAAGCACTAGCTAGGGTGGAAGCAATACCAAACAAATAGATCTGTGTAGGATCACAGTTGAACAATCTCTGTTAGCAAAACAGAGATTGCTGCATGTCTTCATTTTTAGCTAGTAAGGGAGTATCTCATGCATCTCTTTACTCAAGGACATTTTATTAAACTCCAGGAAGTTACTGTAAATAATCCAGCCTCTTTGTAGGCTGCTGCATTCTTCATAAGAATAATACAGTAAGGTTGCTGTATCAGTGTAGCTTGCATTCCAGCTCATGCCCTAATATTTGGATGGTGGTCTCCTTTTATTTTCAAAATGCCTCTTTTTCACTTTCCCATTTTAGGGGGGACTGTATCATTGGCTCTTGAGCTGTTTGTTTCAGGGGCAGTGTCTTAGAGGTCCTTTGTTGTGCCTTCTGCTCCTTTCAAGGCTTAGCTGGAATTTGTGCTTGTGTGGGAACAGCCACATCTCTTGGGAGCAGATGGCAGGAGCCAGTCAGGTTTGTGGTTCCCACTCACTGGCTATTGAAGGAATAAGTGGTGTCATCATCTCTGAGGAACATAACTTGAGTCTTGCAGGCCATTAAACTCTTCACATTTTAAGGAATTTTGAAACTGGATTTCTGAGAAATATTAGACCTTACCAGAAACTGAGCTGTGAGTTGCTGGAAGTACAAGCTGTGTTCTTGCAATGTAGGACTGTTTGAACTTGGCTTTTTTTTGGATTTGGCAAGGGGAAATGTTTGGTTTTTGTTTGTCCCCTGGGAATTGCAGGATAATATCTGAGTTTTGCAGATGGGTGTGAGATTTACATAGTCTCTCAATACTGTACCAGTAAGATTGATAAAATGAGTAGTCCCTGTTGAAAATTTGACCATAACTTTTATAGTGACTTTGAAATTAGGAAAAGAAGCAAGATAGCAAATAATGTTACGCAGAAGCAGTCCTGAATGTTTGGGGGTTTTTTTGAGAGGGTGGGAGTGTCCCATAGCCTCTGCTTAGTTATATAACAAGTCTTTAAAGATACTGCTTTGGGGAGTGGTGATAGAAATGGATTTTTTTTTCCCTTGGGAGTAGTAACCAATTTTTTGAAGTCTCTGACGACCCCCTCTTTCCCCTCACAATATTTTTTTTGCTTCCTGTGAAAGTTAAGTGGAGAATTCCATTCACTGAGTGGTGTGAGCATTTGTCAGGGAGGTTCTTGAAAGCATTTGTGTTTCCTTCAGATCCTTTCTAGACTTTGCTCTTACTCTTCCATTCCATATTTATTTCTCCCTCTCCCTGAGGAAGAGAGGGGAGGAAACCCCTGCTCTCACAAAGCAGCAGGTTTGCACTTTGAAAGCAAGTCTGTTCTGCAGCTAAGGTCCTTGGCTGAACTCAGCACACTTTCTTTAGCAGTTGAAGGCAGACCAGCAGACTCTGCTGAACCAGCAGAATAGGACATTCATGTGCTTTTTTGCTGACTTTTTTCTAAAAAAATGGAGCTAGATGTTTTGTTAGATGCCTGCTAACTGAGTGTGGAACTTACCTCTTGGAAATGAATGATGTGCAGCTTTCCTCATTTGAATAGATTTATTTTGGTATGATAATGAAAGTTTTTTTACATTCATTTGTACCTTGACATAAGAAAAAACCTACACTGTTCTGTAAATGTCTCTGTTGTGGAACAGCAAAGTTAAATCAATAATAGTTAAACTGATTAGTGTACTGTCCAGGGGGGAATATTATGAGGTTTAAGGATGATACAGCCTTCTCATCAGCCTGTCTTGTTTTGTCTTTGAAGGAGCAAAGAGAAATGCAAGAAAATTTGCCATTAGCATAGGCAACAGATCAGAGAAATTAAAGTAGAAAAGATACACTTGCAGGAAATACTGCATCAGAGGTGATCCAAATTCTATCCAAAACTGTGGCTATTTTGTAGGATTTTTTCCACTGAGATAGTTGTTTTGTCTTAAGTAGTTTTAGAGCTTTATTTGAATGATTAAGAAATTAGAATGGGAAGCAAGGCAAGGGTTTTGTGCAAATATTGTTTTGGCTTAGAGCCACTGGTCTGTATCTATGATTACCCTTTTATGTGTGTTGGCAGGAAGGACTGTTTTATTTCAATCCAGAAGAGACTGCAAAAGACCTTTTGCAAATGAAATGTTTGATTGTTTCAGATTCAAAATAGTACTAATGCTACAGCAGTTTTTAGCATGCTGAATTAAAACTGCAGGAGTGAATGGCATATCATGGAGCCTGGCATTGTGGGAAGAGAGAAATAAGTGGAACCCATGAAAGTTCTGTCCATCAATCTATAATCATATTTATCTTACCTGAGCCTGATTTGGGCAGTTCAGCACAGAGCTGGCATAGCTGTGCTTTCTAGCAGTTTCTGCTGAAAACTTCAGGAGCACAAGAAGTGAGCATGAAGAAAGAATAGAACTTGAATTCCCTAGTACACGTTCCACAAGAGCTTTCCTGGGTAGCATTAAAGGTTTTGTGCTGGCTATTAGCATAGGAAACTTTGAAAAGTAAAAGAAACTCACAGGAAATGCAGTAATTGTGTACGTTGTGGGCAGCTAGTAAATACTTTGAAAGAGCAGATGCTTTATAATTTTTTTTCACATTGTGATTTATGGATAGACTTGGCAAAATTATCAGCTTCTGAAGAGAAGTTTGAAAAAAAAAATTATACTTCATTCATAAGAGTGAGCAGAAAGGGGCTTCAGACCTAAGAGATGTTGCTGAAGCAAGTGCTAGATTTGAATCAGACTAAAGGGTGGACAAGTGAGGGAGATTTAGGGACTTCAGCAGAGGAACATGGTGTATGCAAAGCCATGAAAATAAAAATGAGAAATGTGAGATTGATGCAAGAGAGAGGACCTTAGTGATAATATGGGAGTTGGTGCAGCATATTGAGCCTCTAGAGCATTTTAGTCTAGGTTCTAATTCTCATAGCTCCTGTGTCCAAAACATAATGTGTGTAAAAATATTTTTGATGGTAATAACATTTTGTATCTTTACCAGTTACTGACCTGACAGTTTAAAATATTGTACTAGGAAAGAACAGCTGGGTTTTATGTGAGATGTGTGAATTGTGATAAATGGATATGATTTGTGCTAACTAAATTGTAACAATATCAATATTTTAGAAAATAATTGTTATAAAATAATAAAGGAAAAGTACATGTGATTAATGTAACAAAGCAGATGGGCCCCTTTGGCTGATGTGAAAAACAGGATACAGGATGTAGTATTGAGATAAGCAAGATCCCAAAACAGAAACGGCCTTGGGATGAGCAAAGCTGGGACAATTCCAGGTATGGAATCTTAAATTGTGGTTTTATCTGTCAAATAATAAGGCTTATTTGGAATATAATGCTTACTTATATAACACAGAGCTTAGTGTGCATGTGCAACCTGCCAGGTTATTCAGAGGGCAGCGAGGAAGATGATGAGCCTTCCTCTGGAAAGACCACCAAAAAGCCAGGAGACCCCCTAGCAACAATGGAGCATGTGCTCTGCAGTGCAGTGATGCAGAGTTCAAGAATTGAAAATAGGAGGAGATTTATGGAAAATTATTGATGGATATGTATTAGCATACAGTATAGAAGTGTAGTTTGGATTCCTTTGTTTCCTACATGAGGCAGAGTGAGAAGCCCTCCCCATACCCCAATGGGTGTTTCTTATGCTTTATATGAACCTTAATCATACCACATTTTTGTATATGCTTGATTATATTTTATATACTTGATTGTATTCATTTATATAAAATTGCTGTTCAATTAAAACTGTTGCTGATTCAATTTTGTTGTTTATTTATTAGACATATAGAGCTTCATTCATAACAGGAATATAGTAACAAGGTATCAGCTTAGATCTGATACTAGATCAAGTTATTAGGAAAGCAAGTCTGACTGCCAGAGGTGATTAATAGGGAGAATTTAGAACAATAAGTTTCTTTAAGTTTGTATGATGCCAGAGGAACCACTGTGTGTGTTTATTATGGTTAAACAGTTAATAAAAGCTGGACCTGTGACCAAAACATCTCTGAAAGCCAGTGGTTTATGGAGGTGGGTGATAGGCTCAGGAAGAGTCACAATATGCTCATGTATGCTTTGAAGTGATGTGGATATTGATGGGATGGTGGGGTAAGAAGGGTTTCATGCATTTTGAGCTGTCAGTACATGGATCATATTGGGAATTACTTATAGTCTCTTTAGTCTCTTCAGTGATTTTTTTTATGCCAGGAGATAGTTGTGTCACTATTGGCATCAGTGAGTTTTGGATCCAGGGGAAAGCATTGCATCTTATTTACATTGGTGAAGTTTGGAGTTCACTGAATATTCATCTGGACTACTTTGCTCTCTTCCTTTGAAACCTTTGCTTGATTATTTAATCTCTTTAATACTCAGAGTGTGTTTAATTGGAAGAGTGGTTACTTATTACAGGAGCTGAGAAAACAGGTCTATTACCACAGCTCTTGCAAGTAAATGTGTTTTTTCTGCCATAAAAGCTTGTGTATTTTCTTAAAATAGTACTTACCTGCAACATGCTGAGTAATTTCTGCTTTCATTAAATTTGACTGAAGGCTGAATGAACACTTCCTGGGGTTATAAATACTAGAACTTGTAACTGAATTAAATGTAATTACAAGGAAAACTCAATTAAAAATAAATGTCTGTCCAACTAGAATAAAGGCTTCTAGGTTAACTAGGGAGAGTTTTCTTTGAAATCACTGAAACACTGCTTGTGTGAGTCACAAAAATAAGAATGAGTTTTAGGTTTTGTAAGTGCATAACAAATATTTGCAGTAATGATACTTCCATGTGTTTTAGCTGTATGGCTTAATGTAATAACTAGGAATTGTAGCACAATCCAACCTATATCTGAAAATGCATATTTCAAATCAGGAGTGGATAGGAGCAAATCTGATGTTATCCAGAAGGCATTGCTGTTTTGACAGCCTGAGTTATGATGTCTATGGAAAGCTTTAAAAATCTGTCTCCTGTCCACGTGGTGAATTTGAAGTGTATAAAGGTGGGATATATATTTTTGATACTACAAAGGAGGAGTTTGGATTTTTTTGGCAGCATCTGATGATTGGTTGTTGAATCACAATTTTCATCTCATTCCACATACAGCAGGTCAAAGGAGTTAAAAAAACTCAACTAAAAAAGAAAATAAATGAAGCTCTTGGAATCTAGGGAGAATTAATAACTTCAAAGATTCTTTGAACTTACCTAAATGTCCTGGCATGTTCATCTGCCTGATTTTGCTAAAGGTGATGTGGAAAAGGTGTTGCAGGGAGTTTGGTTGGTTGGTTTTGCTTTTAATTTGGTTCCTGCCTCTTTCTCTCTTTCTCTCTTTCTTAGAGAATGCCTGAAAGACCTTTTTGTTTTTTTCTTCTCTGCTTATTTTGTTTTTAGGGCTGTCTTTTTTTTTTTTTTTACACTAGAAAACCAAATATCCAGTATGTAACTCTTCAATCTGATTTTCAAAAACATGTCTGGGTATCTGTGGGCACAGCACAATCTCACCGCTCTGGCCACAAGACTGATGTGAAAACTTTCCTGTGCTGCCTGTTCAGTTCACTCTGCAGTCAGCAATGCTGATGTAACTGAGCCTTGGGCTACAGTGGTGTAATCAGTCCTGGTTTGCATCACAGTCTTGCAGAGAGTTGCACTGGCACAAAAAGGAGGAGACAAATGACTGAAAAAAAGGAGGGAGAAGATTTTCCCCCCAAGAATTAAGAACAATTTTAATTTTTTTTGTTTTGTTTTTCAGAATGTCATTGAATTTAAGGGTTAATAACAAGTGTTATGCATTAACCCCAGCTGGTAACCAGGCACCATGCAGCCTTTCTTACTTCTCCCTTTCAGTTTATCTCCTTCCTCCCTCCCCACCTCCAGTGGGATGGGGATGAGAATTGGGAAAAAAAGGTAAAACTGTAGGTTGAGCTAAGAACAGCTTAATAAATGAAACAAAGTAATATTAAATAATTATAATAATAGGAGTAATGAGAGAGAGAGAGGGAGGGAGGAGTAAAGCCCAAGACAAATGATGCCAAATGAATTTGCTCACCACCCACTGACGGGTGCCCAGCCTTTCCCTGGACAGGGATTGGTGCCTCCCACCCAACTCCCCATGGTTCATGTGCTGAGCATGATATTCTGTGCTATGGAATATGGTATGGAATATCCTGTGGGAAGCTCAGGCCACCTGTGCTGGCCTCGCTCCCTCCTTGTGCTTGTGCTGACTGGCAGAGAGCTTGGGAAGCTGAAAACTCCTTGAGTTTGTGTAAGCCCTGCCTAACAAACTGATGTGCTGGTTGTTGCTATCAATGTTATTTTTGCACTAAATCTGAAACCACAGCAATGTGCCAGCTACTGAGGAAAACCCCCACTCTGTCCCCACTGAAATTTAGACAGAAAGTAGAAATTTTCAATTTCCTGATTACAGTTCACTTCCTCTAATTGCTTTATTTCAATTTTCTAGACTTTTTAAACGATGTCCTGACTTTGGTATTTTTCCTTGATCTACTGGTATGGATAGGAATAAGAATATTTTTAAGAATATTTTGTTAAGAGAAGAAGGGGAAGAAAAATTAAAACCAAGGAGAAGTTAAATTTTTGAGATTATTTTGAAAAAGGAAACTTTTCAGGCCTCATTTTTGTAAAGAAACAGAAAAAGGGGCTCAAGCCCAATTCCTTCTCCTTTCCAGGTCACTTTTAATGAAAAGAAACTGCTTCAAACTCCAAGTGACAACAAGAGGGGTCAACAGCCTTTTTGTTGTAACTTCATTTCTCAGAAGCTACTTGTTTTGAGAGGTAACATGATCCAGAAACATAAGCACAGCATTGAGAATCTGGATTTCATGTTCAAATTCCAGTTCTGTCAGTAACTTGCCATGTGGCCTAAGGCAAATTTTGTGCTAATTTTTCTCTTTCCTGAAGGGGAAACTGGAACACAGTTCTATGTATATATTTTTTATCTGCATGAGTTATAAATACTTCCTTCCTCTTTAACTTAGTCTATATTTACTTTGTGTGGGTACAGAAGTCGTTTGGTTGAGTTTTTTTAATCAAACTGAAAGCAAAACTAAAACCTGAAATGTTCTCCTTGTTGCTCCTGCAAGCAGAAATGTGTCGCTGTGATCTGTAGGATGTAGCAATCTTCAGACCCCTGAGACTTTGGTTTGCAGCAGTGCTAAACTGTGCCAGAAATGGGGGTAGTTACCTAAACCAGCACCACATAAGCATGTTCACTGATTTTAATACCAAAACCCCATTGGAGGTAGGACTACAGAGGCATTGGAAAGGAGGGGTAAAAATGAAATGATATTATGAGTGTGTGAAATGGTGTTGTCCATCAAAGTTTTCAAGTGGTTGATCAGATTCTGGAACTGTAGCAATTTTTTCTTGGGTATGTGTTTACTCTGTGTGGAGACGTTTTGGTCTGCTGACATGTTTGTTTTCCTTACTTATTTCTTTTTCCTGTTGGGTGTAGTCCAAAGAGCCCAGGAGTTAACAGGCCACAGTTTGGGATTTCTTGTGCATTGGTTGCAAATCTGTTCTGGGGTGCTTTTTGGACAAACTTAACTGGAATGCTGTCTTTAAGATGTGATGTTAAGAATCTTGGGAGGAACCTTGCTGTTCAGTAGGGTGTGTTCTTCCTGAAACCAAGCAGGTGACTGGAAGCTAAAATTCAAGCTGGTGGGTGAACTGAGGGAGGCTTCTAAAATCAGAGTAGTGCTGCTTGTGTTCTGTCACCAGCAAATGTTTCACAACAGCTTCTTGTATACAATAAACGTTGTTTGGCTTTTAAGTGTGCAGGGAATGGCAGAAAGTAGTGGTCTGACTTTTTTCATGTCAGGCAAAGATTTTAGGGTAACACTGACAAAATGACCTGTTTCTTTGAAAAGTCACATTCAATTACTTCTGTGCTGTTTATTTATAATGTTCCTGTACCTCAGGCAGTTTCATGTTCTCATTTCACTGCTTTCAGAAGATTATTAAACTGCACTGATGATGTATGAAAAATAACCTGTGTGTATATTCCAAACTTATTTTAACAGCCACCTTTCTTCCTCTTGTCAGGTCTGCACAAGCTGTGAAGACAATGCAGAAGCTCATGGGTTTTGTGTGGAATGTGTGGAGTGGTTGTGCAAGACCTGCATCAGAGCTCACCAGAGGGTTAAATTCACAAAGGATCATACTGTGAGGCAGAAAGAGGAAGTATCTCCAGGTAGCATATTTATAATTTCACAAAGAATTTGTGTCTGCAATGGAAAGTTATGTTGGACCAACACACTTTTTTAAAAAAAGTGGTAACTTGAAAGCTGGTGTTCTGCCAGTTTTTTGTCTCAGATTAGTTGAATAATGGTGCAGGTTGTTTTTCCTTTTTTAATTTTTTTTAATTTTTATTTAACATGTTTTAAACCAATAAATACACATAGATTTTATTTTCCACATGGATTGATTGCAAATTATTATCTAGACTTCAGAGATAAGCTGCAGAAAATACGTCTTTCGGCATCTGGCTTCTCTAGTTTTACTAGAGGTCTAATAAATGGTTAATATGAGCTTTATTGTTGTATCCAGCAGGAAAATGAGCATTAATAGATTATACATTTTCAGCATTTGGATAAAAAGCCAGCCAAATTTCATGCTTTAGCTAAGTATCTTTTGAGCTTGAAATGTTTTGCCTTAAAAATGTAAGGGAAGTATATTATGAATTGGGGCATTTTTCCTCAGTTAGATCTACAATAATTTGGGCTAGAAGGGACCTCAGGAGATCATCTAGTCCAACCTCCTGCTTCAGGCTTTCAGTTCTGAGTTCAGTGCTCAGGGCTTTATCCATTTGGGCCCTGGGAACCAACAATGCTGAATGTGGTGTACAGTACAGCCTCTCTGAGAAATCCTGACTACTCTGTGGTAGAAGAGGTTGTATTTTTCTGTTCTTTGGGAACCTCTTTTGTTTCAGTTTTTTCTCCACTGTGTCTTGTCCCATAGTGTCATTGAAGGAGGATAATAAATGTTACAGGATGCTTACAAACATTCTACTGGTTCTAATATATCCATTGGACTTGCATGATTTTTCTTGTAAATACATAATTTTTAGAAATTGCTATATATTATTTTAAAGATATGTATTAGAATAGATACTTATTTTTGTTCCACCCTATGTAGTACTATGAGGTAATCTATTGCTCAAAGGGTCTCCTCCACCATGGTATTTTGGAGATATTCACTGTATTGTGTATCCCACTTTCACCCGTGGTTAATCAAAAGTGAGTACTGAGTGTACTTTCAAGAGAGGACAAAAGTGGGTAGAAGTGGCTGATGGACTGTTAGGCAGAACAGGACTTGGTGGTAGGAATGATGTCAGTGCACTCAGGTCTCTTTGGGAGGCAGTTTGTTGGTGAGTTGGAAAGAATTTTGGCTGAAGGATATAGATCTGAAAGTAACTTCTTCCATATTTTTGGAGAATAAGTAAATGAATGGGTGTTGATCTGCAGTGAGGGATGGGTAGCAGTGTGAAGCCAGTTTTCATTACAGGCTGTATAATCCTTATGAGCTCAGTGTCCAACCTAACTCCTAGGAAATCAGGCTTTGTCAGTTAAATTGTTTAAAGAAACAGATTCCATTTCTGTGATCTGGTGGTGTTTCCTGCTCCCTTTGATACTTGCTCACTAGAAACTGAATGAGACCTCTCACCCATTTAGAATAGGATCCTGAAGGGAAGTTGATATCTCCTGGTTATTACATTCTGTATGGTCTACACTTTGAATGTCCATGGCTTGATCCTCAAAACCCTTTCCACCAAGTGAGCTGAGAAAGAAGACAGAGTACAAATTAAGTCAACCATCTCCATTTAAGAAAGGAACTTACTGATTGTGCAATGTCTTTTGCAGCTGCAGCAGTACTGGCTGCTCCTTTTGTAAATAGTTTTGTGAGGCCAGAAGAGATTATGTTAAAATAGGTTTAGACATTTTCCATTAGGAAGGGGTGCTAGCTCCATGCTTGAGCAAGAAGAGTGAGACATTGCAGTTTGAACTTATGGCTGTTACAGTCTCAGTGAGGGACCTGGCACACACTGGTACATCTAAGGAAAAACAGGAGAGTGCAAATCTTGAACCAGTTAGTAGACTGACTGTACCAACATCTTCCTTTATTCAACAGAGGCAGTTGGAGTGACCAGTCAGCGACCAGTGTTCTGCCCTTACCACAAAAAGGAGCAGCTGAAGTTGTATTGTGAAACCTGTGACAAGCTGACCTGCAGAGACTGCCAGTTACTAGAGCACAAAGAGCACAGGTATCAAAGCAAAGTGTGCATTTTATCCATCTCACTTGCTGGAGGGTAGCCTGAAGTAGATTGTAGTTCTAGCTGTATGGAGCACAGTCAGGTGGAAAAAGTGAAAACTAAAATTTTCTGCTCAGAAATGAAACTCACAAAAAACCAGAGATTGTATCCCAAAGAATGTGACCCAGTTGTTAATCTGGTGACTTGAGCACAAGACCTTTTTTACAGTGAAGTTGTTTGGTCAGAATTTGTTGCAATGCAGCTCTTTAGAGAGTCCTTAGAAAACACAGGGGCTGTGTTATGCAACTGTACACTTACGTGTAATTTCTCCATTTGTCCTTCACCAAGATTATATAACAACATTACCAAACCATTTCAAATGGAGAAAATGGGAATTCATTTTTCTATGAAGAGCCCTTTCAGAGGAAGAGTTAACCTGCAGTTTGGCTAATACTGTACTTTGACAACACTATAACAGTCAAATCTTTGTGTTGCCGTTCTTTTGGTCATCTCTTACTGGTGACTGGAGCTGAAAAGCAGAATTATATACAACTTCTGGGTATAAGGCAAAAATCTTGCTGGTTAACACATACTGTTGTATTTTGGGGCAGATGCACCCTGGTTAAATATTAATATTCTTGTTATACCTGTTGCAACCACCCAAAGAGCTTGCTTGCCTGACCAGGTGAATGTCAGTAGGTGGAGAAGTGTTGGCCATTGTTGCTTCTTAGAACAGGCTAAATATTGCTCTTGCAGGGTTGCAGTCTTCCTCTTTTATTCTCCTTTCCTTAGGATTTATATCTCTTTTATAATGTGCCACCTCTTTTTTTCCTCAGATTGCTAAACTCAGATTTCAGTTCCTTGATTTAAAATGTTGCCAATTTTTACCAACTCAGCAATCTCTTCTGCTTCTGCATCCTTGTCTTGCATGAAGTAATAGCTTACCTGCATTTTCACATTCAAAGTGATGACTACCACAAAACATTTTTTTTGCTAAAATTAGGCTATGGTCACACAAAATCCTTTTGTATTTATGAAAATCATAAATTCTTACTCCAGTATGACAGAAAATAGACTGTAAATTAAATGTACTATAAATGAAATATATAAGCATTTGCTGACAAATGCTTAAGTTAAGTTTTGGATTTGAGTAGCCCCTTTCTTCAATTAAAGAAGTATTATTTTGTAAGTCACTCTGCTCTTTAGCAAGTCTATAACACCTTTTATATGTGTAAATCCTCACTGCTTTTTATTACAGGTACCAGTTTATAGAAGAAGCTTTTCAGAACCAGAAAGTTATCATTGAGACACTAATCACCAAATTGATGGAGAAGACAAAGTACATAAAATATACAGGGAAACAGATCCATAACAGGTTTGTATTAGATTATGAGGTTAAAACTGTGTGAAGGCAACTTTACATGTACTGTAGTTTTTTGAAATGTTTAAGTTAGTGTATTTTGTACCTCCCTCCTTTTATTCTTCCAGAAAGAGGGATTCTAAAGTTCACTCTAGTGGCTGTTGCCTGTTCAGCATGCTTGGCTGTGTTGGGTAATTCTTCTGCTCAGCCTGTGGACTTAATGGGCAGCAGCTCTTGGGTGCAACAAAACAACTTATGCAATAAGGACTGTAGAAGACAGTCTTAAATGCTTCCCCACCATCAGCAGATTAATTTTCTTAGTGTAGATCCCTCGTAGAAAGTGAAAGGTTATGACTCATGTTTTCATAATGTTTGTGACATGTATTTGAAGATTTATGTAGTACTTTTGTGCTTGGGGCTCTATTCACTGGGTACTACAAACCCAGGAGAAACATAAACCTGTAAGATGCAATCTGCAGCGAGCCTTTGTGGCTGCTCCTTCAGCAGAGTTCAGTGCTGCAGTACCCAGGGAGGGTCAGCACAGCTGGGGACGCCAAGTGTGGCTTGAACTCTTCCTTTCATCTTTGCAGTAGAGGTTTCCCCAGGATAACATTAAGCTTTGCTGTTTGAGCACTGTTGCTGAAACAGCTAAATTAGTGCCATTCTGCCTTAGATGGAAATTAGATTTAAGCAGTTTTGATTGGCATGGACCAGTCCAGAAAAGTGCCAGAACTCAGAAAATCAACAACTTCAATTACAATGAGCATTTAATAGTGACAGATCTCAGATTTATGGCATTAGAGTTTGCAACCAGTTAATGAATTTTGTCATAGGTCACTGTTACTTGCTCTGTTTCTCCCAGTAATTTTCCTGGCTCTAAGTATCTGATGATACATGTATTAATTGCTGCATTTGACAAGAAGTATTGTAGTCTAAGCCATAGATTTTTTTAAATACTTTTTAGATGGGTTTATGAGCTAAATAACATTATTTTCTATATTGTCTACTTGCAGAATTCTTGAAGTGAATCAGAATCAAAAGCAGGTGGAACAGGATATTAAAGTTGCCATATTTACACTGATGGTAGAAATAAATAAAAAAGGAAAAGCTCTGCTGCATCAGTTGGAGGTAATTTCATTTCTATCCTAAGAAAGAAAAACTTTAAATCTTAATATTTTTTTCTATGTATTCACATTACAGTAAATTTCTAGCCTTAGTCCTCTGTGCATGATTCCAAAGTGGAGAGATGTCCTATACAACTGCTTGAGCAAGTGGGGTTTTTGGTGGAGGAAAATTTGGTTTTTGAGGGGCGGCCAGTTTCTTTCTCCATGCTTTTGCAATTCATAATTCCACACATCATGCATGAAAAGTGTTCTGTCAGATCTTTTCATAAATTCAGTAATCCAGTAGTAAATCACAGGAGAGAATTATCTAGAACAGATACCTGGAAAAATAATATCTCCAATTTTGTTTTAAAAAGAGAGTGTGTGTGTGTGTGTGTAGAGAGGCACACACATACATATATATAAATATATGTTAAAATGTGTCATTAGACAGAAAGTTCTGATATCTTGAGTAAATGTGTACTGACTTTTCTGTTTGATAGCTGCTGCATCAGGGGGCAGGAGTCCTTTTTAGAGGAGCTAAGTGAAACCATTGATCATTGTGAATTACCAGTATGAAAGTTAATGCCTTTTAACTGTAAATTCAACCTTTTGACTGGAACTGCTTTTCTACTTGCAGACTCTGGCAAAAGAGCACAGGATGAAACTTCTGCAGCAACAACAGGAAGTGGCAGGTCTCTCTAAACAGCTGGAACATGTCATGAATTTTTCCAAATGGGCAGTTTCCAGTGGGAGCAGCACAGCTCTGTTGTACAGTAAACGTTTGGTAAGGTTAGGAAGACAGCTCTCTCCATTCACCCAGAGATAGGGTAAACTCAGATATGCATGCACATGCTTGTCTGGAGTACTGGGGTATTAGAATTTTTAATGATTTTTTACTAATTGGAATATTTATATATGGTTGTTATGGTTTTTTCTTAAACAGAAATACAGAATATTTCTGTTAATTTAGCTCTCTGGTCATCATTCACTCCTGTTACAATACCATAGAACTGTTGTAGATCTGCAGAAGCAGGAACAACTCCTTTTCTGTGGGTTGAAAACCATGAAGACATGAAACACAGACAAAAATATGTTGCGTGTCCTACATCATGATTGTGCTTCTTTACAGTACCTATACAGTACAGATGCCACAGCATCTGAGTTCATGAAAAACAGTATTTGTATATCATAGTGTCTGGTATCTAGCATTTAATGTAAATATTATTGTATGTCTTGGTTCTGTCAGGTTCATCTCCCACTGAAAGACTTTCAGAATGGATAAAAATTAAACTAAAGTTTTTGTTTGTCCATACAAACAATTACAAAGCTAAATATTTCATTGCTATAATGACCCTTAAGATCTGAGTGTATGTTGTCTCACTAAGCTGAATGTTCATGATGGACAGAAATCCTAAAAAATTTGGGAAAAGAAAAAAAAAAAAAAAAAAACCAACCCAAAAGCTTACCTTGATTTTTCCAAAGGTTACTAGGCTGTACTTGCCTGACAGCAGAAATCTGGGGCAATGCTGAAGAAAGATGCTAGATGCCTTTTTTCCCCAATTCCTATAAACTGGTTCCTGAAGTTTTTTTCTATATTTTCTCATTGGTTAGTTGAGTACCTACCAGGGTATTTGGTGGGGTTTGTTTCTTTGAATTTAAATTTGCTGTTGGTCTTTGGTGGTGTTCCTTCCTTCCTTTTTTTTTTTTTTTTTTTAATACCCATTATTGATACTGCAGGCTATAGTAGAATTATACTTGTTTTTATCAACTTTAAGTAGTTAAATTAATTTGATCTGCCTTACACTGCCTCAGCCAGTAATTTTTAAAAATTGAATAGAGAAAAAGGACATCAAACTGAGTCATATTGTTTATAATTGCTTAGTGTTGCCATCAAGACTCTGCTACATGAGTAAGAAAACAAGTTGTGTTTCACACATCTTAATCATATAAACATTAGGCAGCTGAAAGAAAGGATCATCTAGCCCAGAAAGCTTCAGCAAATGAAAAGTATTTTTCAAAAAAACAGATTGAGCTTTAGAAAGCTGGTGCTGCTTGGGAGTTGAGTAGATAACCCATCTGTGGGCATTTGGAAAAATCTATTTCCAAGGAGCTTTGCATGTCAGACTTGTGCTCCAGCATATCCAGGAGAGAGGAGGGAATGCCCATCAGACTTAAAGGCAGCATTAGAGCTTGGGGGCTGTACTCTCAGGCTGTACTGTTCACTACTACTAACACAAGGTAACCAGGAGGAGTTTATTTACAACACAAGTGTGTGCACAATAGTAGGAAAATAGTGGAGCAAACTGTGGCAGGAATTGTGCGTGATCAGTACTGGTAACAGAGCAAAAGCCTGGAATTTCTGTAGTGTCATCTACTTCATTCTGGTAGTGTACACAAAAATCCTAAGGAAATCTCTAACCAAAATAATAATAATGCACTTAAAGTTTTTTCATGGTCATTTAAAAATCTGGAGTCAACTTAAATGGTTTTTGAGTATGGTCTTAAACTGACCTGCCTAAAATGAAAAGAAAAAAATCTTGTGTCATTTAAACAGTTAAGATGATTTTGCCAAGTATCTCTCTTTTCCAGGAAATAGTCTATCACTCAAGAAAGACAAGAGTTGAACTCCTCAAGTTTTTTTTTTTCCAGGATCTGCTATGTGTGATTCTAAAATTAGTGCCTGTTAGATTTTGGCATATCAGTTCCTGACATTTCTAGTGAAACAACTGCAAGACAACATTTTCTTTCTAGGCACTAGATAAATTGTGAGCATTTGGTAGAATATTCTTTTGTGTAATCACAGTCCAGTTCTTTGGAACCAAGGCATTGGAAAAATCTGAAAATATCTGTGAATCTGAGTTTTCAAAGACAGTTTATAAAAATCTGTTGTTTGGCTGTCTGAAGAAAACTTAAATTTAGGACAAAAGAAAATTCCCTGTGATCATACTTGTTGCCAAATGAACAGCATACTTTGAAAGAGAAATGAATGGGCTAAAATAGATTCATGGGGGAAAAGCATCAATGGTTATGTAAATCTGAGTAGTTAAATTCATTGAATATAATGGCCAAGTTTTTAGAAGGATATGTATTCTACAGGGAAGAATTGTTATTTTTGTTTCGGCTGTAGTTAATTCTTTTTAAAACTACTTTAGGAATAAGGGAAAGATGTTAAAAATACCTCTTTATTTCTAGCTTGGACAAGTTTCTCTGTCTTTAACCTCAGTTCTCTAGGGGCTTGTTCAGGGGGTTTTTGATAGTGGGTTTTTTTGATTGGTTGCTTTGTTTGGTGTGTGTGGGGGTGTGAGGGGGTGTATTTTTAGGTTTCTTGTGCTGTTCAGATACATGGCTCTGGCCCCAGAGGGAAAAAAACCAAACCCTTGTTTTTGTTCTTGTTCTAGATTACGTATCGACTGCGGTATCTCCTCCGAGCAAGGTGTGATCCTTCCCCAGTGACTAACAATACCATCCAGTTCCACTGTGATCCCAGTTTCTGGGCTCAGAATATTTTCAATCTAGGTATGATACATTTTTATTAGCCTTTCAGTGTCTTGATCCTATTTTGAAAGCAGCTTTCTTTTTGTGACGACAGCCTCTGCGCTATTCATTTCTTCATTTACTCTCCTAAATATATTTCCTTAACTGTGAGAAACATTTACAGAGCATTGCATGGGGAAAAGTAATATTTATGAATACTATGAAAAAGTATTATTACCTTGTTTGGTATTATTACCTTGTTTGATTGGCATATGTGATGGTGAAAATAGCAGCTTTCAGTTTTCTGGTCAATACTTCTAACTTCTGGGTTCTAACACAAGGAACACAGTTGTTAACCTTATTTCACATCCAAAGAAAGGGTTCCTCTGTCAACCAGCACTCCCAGGTCCTTTCCCATGGGACAGCTTTCAGCCACAATGATAAGCACTCTAAGAACTCAACAGCTTAGCAAGGGACTTAAAGGTTTTAGAGGCCTTTCAGGATTTTTACTGTTGTTGTGCTTCCTTTCTCTCTCCACTGTTATCTTGGTGGGCATTTTTGTTTTTCTGTCATGTGCAGAAGTGAGATGTCTGTGGGACATTTTCTGCCTTTCATCAGAAAGTGCTCTCAGTGTACCGGGGTGCAAATGTGTGATTCTCTGTCAGAGGCAGAAAGTGTTATGGCAGTTCTTCAAGGCAAACAAGCTCCTCTTCCCAGACATGAGGACACTGGATGGTAGCAAGGAAGTTCTCCAAGTTCCTTCTTTATAAATAATTTTCTTAGAGACAGGAATTGAAAGTGAAACATGTTTTCAGAAACCAGCTGTCAGGTTGTGTGGTGATAACTCTGAACTGCTGCTCAGCTGAGACGTTTGTCATGAGCTGACTTTTTCCTGTGTTTGGTTGACTTTTTCTTGTGTATATTTATTTCATGAACCTCTGAAATATGGTCCCTTATTTTCTGAAAAGTGCTACAATAGAAATGGCACCTGTATAGACCAGCACTGGGGTTCTTGTAGGACTTCAGGTGACAGATAAAACCAAATCATGTTTATCTATCTAGTTTCAGAAATCACAGCCTTCAGGCCATTTTGTTTATGATCAGACATGTTCAATTTTGAAGATAAGCTAGATATAAGAACCAGTGAAGAAAAATAAAATAAAGTCTGAGTAAAGAAACAAATTACTTCAGAAATGGCTTTGAGTTCTAGTCAGGCTGCATGTCGCTGCCAGTGTGCTGCCATTTCTGCTGACTGCCATATCTCAGTATTGATTTTATTTCTTTTGGCTAAAATAGGTTCTTTAGTAATTGAAGATAAGGAAACTCCACCACATATGCCCAAGAGCCCTGTGATGGAAGCAAACTTGCAGGCACCAGGCAGCTTACCTCCCAACCAGCTCTCCAAGTTCCCGACGCAGATCAGCTTGGCGCAGCTGCGCCTGCAGCACATGCAGCAGCAGGTCATGGCTCAGAGGCAGCAAGCGCAGCGCAGAGCAGGACCTGCAGCTCTGCCCAACCCCAGAGTGCCAGGAGCCATGCAGCAGCCTCCTGCTTCTCATCAGGTAAGCCAGGACTCTGTTCAGATCTCTTTTTTTCCATGGCACTGAAGGAGAAAATAAAGATAACAAAAAAGGAAGCACTTAGACAGACATACATAAGTTCAGCTGTCTCCAGCATGTAGCTGTGTAGATGGTTTAGAGGACATTTTCTTTACCGAGAAATGAAGTGGACATTTTAAACTTGCCTTGCAAAATGCGTGGTAGCACCCAGCCTGTATTTATTATTTAAAAAAAATAAAATCTTGTTGTATCCAGCCATATACAGTGCTTAGCAACATTTTTCTGGTTTTGTCAAATGATCAAAAAGTTAATGACATTAATTTTTTTTGTTACATCTATTTTGCATAACACCCAATGATGTTCTCATGTATCTTTCGAAGTTGGAAACTCTCTCCTTGGCTCTTTTTATGTCTCTTCATATAATAAAATAATTCAAAACTGTCTACTAGGTTTTAACATTGAAATTCAATGCTTTTGGTAATTTAGATAAATGGTGCAGTACTATTTATTTGCATATAATTTATGAGGAGTTTCAGAAGTTTAAAAGGACTCTTTAGTAAAAAATGTGTGAAAATATAGAACAGATCTCAGCTAACTTGCAGAACTGTTTTTATTGTTTTTATGCAGGCACCTCCACGCTTGATTCATTTCCAGAATCATAGTCCCAAGCCCAATGGTTCAGCTCTTCCTGCACAACAGATGAGATTTCCCCCAAATCAGAACCTACCCAGGCCAGCAGTGAAGCCCAACCCATTGCAAATGGCATTCTTGGCACAGCAAGCTATAAAGCAGGTAGAGTGTCTTTCCCTTTTCACTCTCCATTTAGAAATTGAACATCAAATGTCCTTATATCATCTTTTATACTATACTTCTAGAGTGCTTTTCAATTAAAACAGAGATTGCATTATTTTTCTATGACAACATACCCATAGTTTTCTTCATGATGTAACTGTCAAGTTGTTTTCATTTTGACAGTTCTAAGCAGCTGAAGCATTAGGGAGGTGAGCCACTGTGTCTGCTGGGCAGGTGTTTCTTTCTCTTACTTGATATTGCTGTGGTTTCTGACCATTTATGCAAAACTTAGCTTGGCCATTGTCTGCACACTGCAGTCAGTGAGTAGACAAATCAGAAAATCCCAGTTTATCTTGGTAATAGTGGCTTCACCAGGAGCTTGTGAGCCAGTAAAACCTTGACTGAAAAGCTAGAGCTGCCATGGTTCCCCAGGGAATGGGAAATGTGAACCCTTACAGGTGAGGGAAGAAAAGAGAATCCACAATTGTGGGACCCCTGCTGAGTGAGACTGATCAATGCCCAGCTGATCAGCAGCTGAACTGGGGCAGAAGCAAACACATTGGTGTTTAGGAAGCCTCATCTTCATTAAAAAACATATTATTACTGGGTATAGGTAAGCAGGAAAGAATCAAACAAATCTGTCACCTGAAAAGGGGGGTAATACCAGTTATGTTTGCAGTGTTTATGATTATGAGAACTAATTCAACTAAATGGAAGAAAGCTGAACAATATCTAAGAGAACTTGTGAGAATAAAAAGTAAGTCACTTCTATTCTGTGCCTCTGAAAAGAAGGCTGGCCTGTCTACAAGCCTTTCTTTCAAGATACCTCATAATTCAGTAATGTCTTTCTGAAACTAGAGGCCAGTAGATAAAATGACTGACTAAAAGGAAATTGAGCAGAGTCAGATTTTGCCTGCAGTTGCCAGGAAATTCCATTAAAGTCATTGAAAACTGCATTCATCTAGATGAGAAAGAAATTTGGTCTGACTTGACTGTGCACTTCATATAATGGTGTCAAATATATATATGGATGGAGATCCAGTCAGCATTTCAAATTCTTAATGACTTTATGTTGTTAAGGGAACATCAAAGACTTCAAGGCATGCAGGTTTATTTGGTAAAGCACTGGAGCAGTTGTGCCTTCAGCCTATTACCTGTAATATTTTTATTTAACAAAAACTTACTTTTCTTCCTCAACACTGTCAATGCAGCATGAAATATTAATAGATACTTAGCACTGAGGCATAGCTTTGAATTTAAGAATTTGCATTCATTTCTTCTATTCATAGTTTTCAACTACTTGTCATCATCTTGTGAGATTGGTTTATGAAATGAGATAACTTCAGAGTAAATCAGGATTTTATGTTTGAAGTCAGCTTCCTGAGCTAAGCTGCTAGTTTTGTCAGTATATTCAGTTAGATGTGACCTGTTGCAAAGAAAAAAAAAGCTGAATTGTGGATTTTTGTCTCTTCTCTTTAGTGGCAGATCAGTAGTGGACAAGCTCCATCCACCCCTTCTACTGCAAGCAGCTCCACATCGACTCCATCCAGCCCCACAGTGACCAGTGCTGCTGGATGTGAGGGGAAGAATTATGGCCCCCCTGTGATAGATTTGAGTTCCCCAGTGGGCAGCTCCTATAATCTGCCATCGCTCCCTGATGTGAGTGTGACACAGAGGCAGTGTTTTACAGATTCTATTTTGAAGTCTTAACGTTTGTGAGAAATAGAAACCTTTAAGACTGAAATTCTGTTTGTCAAAATGAAACAGTTCTGGGAAATAAACATTGCAGAGTTGCCTGCACGTTGCTGGAAATACTCAGAACCATTCTGGGAGACATCTGTTAGGACAACTAAGAAAGAAAAGTAGGATTACAAGTTGTAATTGTAATTGGACATGTTTATTTATATGCTGCATATTTTTCTGCAGCCCTCATAATGATCCTTACAAAATTCTTACAAATATGTGTTAGCTTAGCTTTCATTTACCAGTGTCTATAGGTAGCAGTGGTTTGCTGATGGCATTTCTGGTATATTTTTAACATTTTAAAAATCTCTTTTTAACTTATTAAAGGAGCTATCTTAAGTAGGTATTATTGGTTAGTATACTGGATATATTCCTTATGTCTTTTCCTTTTGGCACTTCTTTTCTTCATATATTCTCTAATGTGCCTCTGAGCTGGTGACAGAAAGAGCATAGTAAGGTCATAATTTCTTAACCTTCTAAGCTTCTCTTTTATAGTATGTATAAAAGAGAAGCTTAGAATCATTTGTTTTCTGAATGGTACATGTTTTCCAGAGGTCCATGTTGGAGTTATTGAGTCTTAGGTGATTTTAATTTTCCACATAACTGCCTAACCTGTTTTTTGTGGTCTAAGGTTTGTAGATATCTGAAGTGTCATGGTTTTCTAGTCACAGCTTGCTGTTACTTCCTTTATCTCCTATCCATGCTTTGTTTTTACCTACATACTGTGTGTTCTCTTTATTAAAATGGAGCACATAGGCTACAGAGTCACAGTATTTGTCAGATTTCAAGGGGGAGCTACACAACATGGTCATTAAACTGCTGAGTCTGTGAGACATTTTAGCATATTTGTTTCTGTGACAGTATTATGAACTCTTCTGCTTGTATGTGAGAGTTCATGCTTTTAAGATACATGGCCCCAATCACTGTAAATGTGCTGAGCTTGCCAAGGCTGCTGCATCCACTTTGGATACGTCTTATCAAATGTTATCTTACCTATTGGGAGAAACCAAACATTTCAAAAAATCATTCCTCCTCATCAAACCAGAACATGTAGTTTTTATGGAAAGTTAGAATGCTGCATTGGGAGCCCCAACTGAATAAAATTCAGTTGTCTGGCCTGAGCCATGGTGGAAAGAGCAAGTGTTGGCTTGCTGTTTCCATTTTGAGTCAATGTGCATGGCTCCTTTCCAGAGGGTATGTGGGACAGATGGGATTGAGTGTCCTTTGAGTTTCTTCCAGTCCTGTTCAACACCCATGGATTAAGGAGTAGTTTGTGTATAGCATATTATCTTTTTAAGAGTATTAATGTGAGCAAGTCCAAGGAAGGTGTGGGGATAAACTTACTTCAGTGTGTGAAAGCTCCATATTTGCTTTAAGCCTTCTCTATAGCCTGTGGAGAAAAATCGACACATACAGAATTATCTGCTCTTAAAGCGAAGCACTGTCTGGATTTGGCTGTTTAATTTTCTTTTTAGGGAAAGCAAGATTAATGTTTTAAAGTAACCATCTCACTTTTGGATGGGTAAACTTTGGTGAAATGCACTTTGGTCTTTGCTTTCAAAATAGCAGCATGGCAGAGGCTTTTTGGTTTTGTTTTGTATTTGTTGTTTTGGAGGCGTTTTTTCCCCTTCCCAACACTAACTGCTTCCCTTTGCTTCCCCACCTTTTAGATTGATTGTTCAGGAAACATCACACTGGATAATGCTGTAAGGAAGGATGGCACTGTAGAGCAGAATCAGCCAAAACCCCCTTCAAACAGGACTGTGCAGTCACCAAATTCCTCAGTACCATCACCAGGCCTCTCAGGTAATTGAATGTGGTGCAGTTTTCTATTTAAGTGGTGCAATTGAAAAATCAAATGTGGCAATGTTAACACTGACATCAGAATTAATTCTGTTTTATATTAAACATGAGAAATAAGAAAATGAACACGAAGTTGTAGAAACCCTGATAGGAGGTAGAGTTGAGATAATATTTTAGCAGCACTAACAGCCCACTCAGCCTGCTCAGGGCTGCTGCTCAGCACTCTGCCTCACAAGGCTGTTGGCTCTGTGGGCCCCAGACCTTTGGTCTCTCTCATATCTGTCCCCCAGACTTCTTCCTGCTCGCAGCTTCGAGTTTCCTGGCAGTTCTCCTGAGAGATCTGCTTGGATTTAGTAAGACAAAAGAGCCTGCAGTGATCAGGTGGAGAGGTCAGCCAGGCAAGGTACTCACCCATCAGCCTGCTTGCATGTATGAGCCCTTTCTTAGTCCTCTTTCCCTCTGTGAGCTCATGCCTCTCATCCTTTGATGAAAATGTTTAAAATGAGATATTTCTCACTGCAGGAGAAATTTTCCCCAAAATGTGTGTACTTCTCTGAGTCACATCTCAGGCCTGTGTTCTGTTCTAATCTGATCCTTCTGTCCTAGGAGGAATCAGTGTGACAAACGTACACCCTCCAATTCGTTCACCCAGTGCCTCCAGTGTTGGGAGCAGAGAGAGGTAAGGAAAGTGTGAGAGAAGGAAATGCAACTTCCACCTCCACAGAGCACGCCTGAGTCTCTTCTCTCTTTAATGCATAAAGATGTGGATTTGTCTCACCTTCTCTCTTAACAGGTCAGGCCTGATGGTTGTTACAGCACTCTTTGCATTCTAAAAGCAGTAATTTCATTTGTAATGCATTAATAGAACATCTAAAGATGTATTGACTGTAAATGAGGGTTAGGTTGGTGTTATTGAAAGAATACCACTTATAAATTAGGTTTTAAGTTCAGAAAAATCAGCTAAAGGAAAAAGCTGCATATTAAAGGCCCTTGTGGAACTATAAATTACTCCAAAATTAAGGAACTGATGCTACAAAGAGGGTTATTAAGCATTTTCTGCTACAAACCAGTTAAGTGAGCACTAGATATCTACTGAGAGTCTACACAAATGTTTTTATCCCTGATGGAATATTAATGAACAAATATATTTACACAGCGTTGTTTAAAGAGTGCAGATCTGTTAATGCATTGCAATAAATTAGAGCATGCATCTGACATGAGATTAATTTTTCATGCAGAGAAAAATCAGATGACATTCATCCTACTTGAGTTGGAAATGCAGGTGCTTTTTAATCTGGAATACCTTTTGCTCTATTCCATTTACATGGTAAATTCTGTGAAGGACTCTTACGAACAGTTTAAATGAATAGTTTAAATGGTTGTTTGAAGAGTCTTTACTTGCATTTAAAAATGTGATTTGATATGCTGCTGCTTGAATTAATTTTGTTAGATTTAAATTCTTCACTTTTATTTTAAAAGATGAGCAGGTATTTTAAAGTTTGATTCTCCATTCTCATCTTGTTAGGACTAAATACATGAAAAAAGACAGATCTAGTTCCAAAAGTAGAGTCCAAGTTTTGGTGGAGCTGCAAGGCTCTAAGTTTCCCAAGATAATATAAATATGTATTTTATCTGCTTTTTTTGGTTGTGTAGTTTACAATGTCCAGTGAAGGTGCTTTTTTGTGCATGATTTGAAAGAAACTGAACTTTACAAATTTTGCACTAGTGGGTCAAACCATGAGTAATTCTCAAATTTTAATGGTGGAGCCATTAAAATTTTCCCATTTGGTAATGCTTTTTCAGTATACATCAAAGGAAATAAGCTTGGATGTTGCATTCCATAAAGAGAATAATACTCAGGATTCAAAGAAACAAAGTAGATTCACATCCTGAGGTCTTGGAAAGCATCAGTGTACAAAAGGTGTCCAGTTCTGACTGCCAATTTCCTTTTTTTCCTGCCTCTTCCTGTCATTTGCAGTTCTGGCTCCTCCAGCAGGCCACCAGGAGCTGATTCCACACACAAAGTCCCTGTTGTTATGTTGGAGCCCATCAGAATTAAGCAGGAGCCAAGTCCCTCAAACGAGACCTTTGATTTCCCCATCGTGGTGGTGAAGGAGGAGATGGAGGAGGAACCCCGGCCTCGGAATGTAATGTTTGCAGCTGGAAAGAGCTCCTTTCTCTTGGGAGGGCATTTTGTATTTATGGGGACTAAAATAATTTACTTGTATTCTCTTGGGAACTGTTTCAGGGGAAAACTAAAAAACAAAGTAAAAGGAAGAGGTGAAATTCAAAATCAAACTAGCCTACTGCCAATTAAATTAAATGGTGTGATCAGACTGCTTTTATCCATTGAAAACCTGGGAAATCCAGGAATAACTTTCAGAGATGACATTTTCAGGTGCTGCTAGGAAATGTTTCTAGTCATAGTGCAGGAATATCCATAAACAAGGTACTAGATTTTTGGGCCATCAGAGATTAGTTTTTTTATTGGTGGAGCAGTAAATAGCCTTTCACAGCTAATTTCTGGTGTTCATTTGCCTGTGTTATAGATGTTAGTAATTTCTGCATGCATGTAGCAAGTTGTATGGCTGCTGGTATATAAATCTGTTATTCAGGTCAGTTAGCACATTTTTAGGGTCATGTAAATTCACATAAATAATTGTAATCTGACTTCCTTTGTTTCTTCCTGCAGTCCATACTTACTTCCTTGCTGCTGGATACCAGTCACAATTCCACTCCTGAGGAAGCTCTGCTAAGAACAGATGCCCCAGACAGCACAGATGACCAGCCAGGGGCACTGCAGGAGAACACATTCCCTGGGAAAACAGGATGGATGGGATCCTCCCACGCTGGCGAGGGCAGAAAAGAGGATGATCCCAATGAAGATTGGTGTGCTGTATGCCAAAATGGAGGGAAGCTCCTTTGCTGTGAGAAGTGTCCCAAAGTATTCCATCTTTCCTGTCATGTCCCTACACTGATGAGCTTTCCAAGGTAATTGACTTTATAAATTCCATCTAAAATTGCACTAGAAGACATTTGATTTCTATTGTGAAACCCAGGGTAAAAAGTTTCAGTCTCAGAGGAAGAGCAGTGCCTTCTTTAAAGTCTTTTATCCAGGATGGAGAAAATCTGAATTTTCATGAAACTTCAGCTTAATTGTAATTTTTCTACAAAATCTAATAAAATTCTTCACTTATTTGACAATTAAGCAAGATCACATCTAGGGCATCTATTATTAAAACTGGGACACAGAATTAGCAATCTGTCATAAAATGTTTTAAGGGTGAATGAAAATAGTTAAATTCCTTAATAATAATGATTTTTTATAAAAAAAAAGAAAAAAGAAGATATGTCTACAGGAAAAATCTGAATTAAATATATTACTTCAGTGCTTAACATGGCTAGACTCCAAGCATGGGATGTGTAGTGACTGACATATTTTATAACAGCCAGTGTTGAAACAAGCATTAGGCTTTCTTGGTTGGCTGTTACAAAACCATTGCTCAGTTTCTTGACTTTCAAAATCAAGCCTTAAGTAGATTATTGTTATAAGCATTACTGGCATTTGCTTCTGGAATTAGTGTCTTTAAATGAAATAAAGGGCATTTGTCAATGCCCCGGCTTGGAAATGTCATGCAATAAGCTTGTTTGCATTAAAGGATAGAAACATTGGTCATAACATGCTCGTTGGGTAATGCTTTTCTAAATATTAGGTTTTCTGATTAAATATCAGCATAGTTAACCGGTGTAAAACATTTGGATAGCAACTTTGATTAGCAGGTTGATCATCTCTGTACTACTCTGAACAGGCATACTTCTGGAAGTGTCTTTCTTTTAAATGTCAGTTGAAATGGCATATCAAAATGGTTCTCTTACTTTTTGAAACTTCAATTTCCAGCTGTAATGCTACATTACAGCTTTATGCCATAAGGAAAACCCAGTAAGGTTACAGTAAGTACTTAAATTAATAAATATCTTTTCTGGCAAGGAAACAAAAAGTAATCCTGAGGCAGGCAGATAACTATGCATTACAAGACTTTGTTTCTGTTAAAATTAAATACTCAACAGCAAGTCTTTAAAATGCTTCATTTTTTCTGGATCATTCAGTGGAAACTGAGGTAATGATGTCTGAGGGCAAGAGAGCCAAAACCCACTTTGGTGGCAGGTGTTCAGATCTGTAAAGGTGCAATATTGCTCCAGGTACTCTGTGTTCCTGGGCTCCAGAGCAGTTAGGTGAAGTTTCCTCCTGACTCCTGATGTATCAGGTTTATGTTCTCATCTTTCTGGGGTTACGTGCTTTTTTCCCTCCCAACTCTAAATTTGCCAAACAAACTTTAATCTCTTAGCATTAGTTCCTTCAAACACACAAAACAATTCTGTTATTATTGTGTCAGGGGTGTCAGTCTGCTGCTTTCATGGTTGTTTTTTTTTCCTGTTTCAGGTGGATAGAGAAATTTCATAGGTTCACAGAGTCACAGGGTGTTTTGGGTTGGAGGGACCTTTAAAGATCCTCTAATTTTAACCCCCCTGCAACACTCAGAGACTTCTTCAACTAGGAAAGGTTGCTCAGAGCCCCATCCAACCTAGCCTTGAATGTTTGCAGGAATAAGGCATCCACCACCTCTCTGGGCAATCTGTGCCAGTGTTTCACAGTGTCCTCACTGTAAAAAAGGTTTTCCTTGTATCCAGTCTGAATCTACCCTCTTTCAGTTTAAAACCATGTTCTCATGTATATTAATAAGGCCACAGCATCTTTTTTCCTTCACTCCAACCTACCACATTCCTTCTGAGTCTTGGATATTTTAACACCTCTTTCCTCTAATTTTTTCTTTGTTTTCTTGTATCTCAAGGTCTCTAGGTCATAGCCTGTATTAATTTTTGTGTATCTGCCACATCATTTCTGTGAGGCTAATCCAGGCACAGAGATGACACTGTCATAAATCACTCTGTGAAGTTAAGACAGTAGAAAGTAAAACTTCTTGAAGCAAAATGCCCATCATTCAGCACTGCATGCTGAAACTGGCAGATGGTGAAAATCTTTGCATCACTCTGAATAGAAAACAGTAAGATTTTCTTTTTAAATCTGTGAATTCTTCTGCCTTACTGTTGAAATAAAGGGTGCTGCAGAAACTATTTCCCATTGATGAAGACTCTGTTTATCATAACATACTTCTGGGTAAATGCATACATTTGGTCTCACAACTGGTTATTGCTAGATTCTGTCTATTGTGTGACAATTCAGCCCTCTGGTGGTTATCTGCAAGCATGCAGTTTCTTTTTGCAGAGAACTATAGTAAAAAAATAGACTCTTCATAGGTTTTTTTCCAAAACTTTCAAGTTCAAAAATTGTGTTCAACAATCAGTAGACATAGCTTGCAGAACTAATTATCTTATAATCTCATACTGATTTTTAGATCTCCAGTACTGTCTTATGCAAACTTGTAAATTCATGAATATTAAATGTTTTCAGTTTTACAAAGAATCCTGTCTATGGTAATCTCTGTAGATTAGTAATGTGCTGTAGGATCAAGCTTGTAGAGGGCATGTAGTTCTCACCATATAACACTAAGACTTTGCCTTCTCTTCAGCCCATATGACTCCTTCAGTCTCTTTGTAGTTATGGTTGTACAGGGCTTTCATAGTGCTGTCCTTAAATCCTGTGAGCTCAAATGAAAAAACTCAGGATTGACAAAGGTAGAGACCATCCGTCTCTCTTTCTGCTAGAACACCATTAATGGCACCAGTGCCACTAAAAGGAAACAAAGCTGTAGTAAAGCATTTTTGCCAGCAGCCTTTTGTACCACCACCAAGAAAACAACAGAGATGCAGAGAAAACTCACCCCACAGCTGAGGGATTTACCCAGAAGTATGTGGAAAGCCTTCCACAAAGGAATGCTCCCTCATTGAGCTCAATGTGTCTGTCTGTCTTCCTTAGTGGAGAGTGGATCTGTACATTCTGTCGGGATTTGTCCAAGCCAGAAGTTGAATATGACTGTGATAAACCTGCTCACAGCTCTGAAAAAAGAAAATTAGAAGACACCATGGGTTTGGCACCCATAGACCGCAGGGTAAGGATAAAATTTTTATTTAAAACTTTGAAGCCGAAGCAATTTTGAGCTGTGTTAGAAACTTTTGTCAGTGTTTATCTGTTTTCAGTTGGCAACTTGTGTAAATATGCTGAAATGAGTATTTCATTTGGGTCTTAGTCTACATGTAGAATGATGGAGACTCCCAGGCTCACGATGTATGACCCTGATTATGCAGGAGATTGTGATGGGATTTATTGCTAACACAGTATCTAACTGTTGCCAGTGCAATGTGTAATATAAGCAGGTCGGAAGGGCTGTAACATTGGGTCAGCTGGAATCATGCAGGTTTGCAGAAAGCACAACTGCAAAGCAGCAAAGCACCCATGGAGCTACATCAGGATTTTATCCCCACCTGTTACTCCCCTGTCCAAACCTGAGTGTTCCCATCCTCGGGCTGGATGTGCCCTGCAGGGGTGGGATCCACCTGGAAGCTGCCCCGCAGCCTCAGAGGTCACTTTGCCATTTGGCCCAGGCTCCAGGAGCATTTTGTGCCCTTTGTAGGCCCATGTGTACCAAAATCAGTCACAGCCATCATCACTTCCCTACCTCTGGAATGCATTAATTATGCAAGCATCCAGACAGCTCCTCCTGCAATTCCCACCTGGTGTTCTTATCTTAGGACAGATCACATTGCCCATCAATTGTGTGTGTGTGTGGAGGACAGACTTTGTCACACCATTATTTACATGTGCTCTGTTTGTATTTTGCATTAAATGTAAGTTATAAGCCTTGTAAAGATGCTAATAACGGACCAGCAAGCATAAAATCACACAGAAGTATTTTTCAGAATCTCTTTCAAGGTTCAAGATCCAGTTAATTATATAGGTGTACACAAAGAAAAAGGGGGAATACTGAGTTCTGTATTTTCTGTAGTTTGTGATTTTAGAATAAGCTGTGTAGGATTCCTGAATTACTTCAGTATCCATTTTTCTTGGCACAGAAGTGTGAAAGACTGCTGCTATACCTCTACTGTCATGAAATGAGTCCTGCCTTTCAAGATCCAGTTCCTCCCACAGTATGTACCTTACTTCTTTCTATTTTATGTTAGCAGCATATTTGCCATGTTTCTAGTGGCATTCTAAAGTCCATTATCATAAGTCAAATTCCACAGACATTCAATGTATTAAACATACTTAGTTTTATTCAAACTGTCTGAAGGGGGAAGTTAAAAGTTGAAGCATTGGGTTGGCAGGGGATTTACAAGTAAAATTCCACAATAAGTGATTTTACTTAATACTTCAAAAATAGTTTAAAAAGTAATTTCTAACACTGCTGATTTCATACCCTGAGTTACATCACTGAGAAGGTAAATTGGGATATATTTGGGGGTTTTAAACATTACCTGATTTTGAGAATTGGGATACTCCATAGTACTAATATGAAATTGAATTTCTTATTGACTGGAAATTTGTTAGTTTGAAATGGTAAACAGTACCTGGGTGCAGTAGGAGTCCAAAGATACAAAGAGCTACCACTGTGATCAGATGAAAAGGTGTTCTTCATGACAAGTCAATGGAGAAAGAGTTCATCAAAAAGCAGTATGTTCCTAGGCAGCCTTTACTCCATTTGAATAAGAATTTTGAAGAACATTCCACAGAGTTTAAGAATAAAAAATGGTACAAGAGATTAATTGATTATTCATATTATGGTCATGTGTTAATAAATTCAGGTATTAAAAACATGCATCCAGTTAGGAGAAAGTAGGAAAAAAACATATTACTACTGGTTTTCATTGTTATTTACTTTCTTCTTCTTTCTAAAGAAAAAAACTCTTGATCCTACAGCCACAGTTTAGGTATGAAAACCACTGATATCTCTAAAATTTGCCATCATTTCAAAGGATTTATTTCATATGGTGGTCTTGAGACTGAAACTTAATAGAGAGCTTATTTGACTACATCTGAAAATAACATCCAAACCAACTCACTTGCTCTGTTATATGTACTTAGTGGAGGTTTTATGTGTTTCTCTTTGATTTTAAAATAGGCATTGGAAAGACTATACTTTAGCCAACAAATTGTTATACATCACTGTTAAACCAGAAACTGTCTGCATTATGTTAGACGTGCAGTTCTTGTATCTTTGAGTTGTACTTTTAAGATGAGACTAAATCTTGCCTACTCCCTCAGATCTAAGTGTTTAAAAAACAATAAATTATGAACATGATTGCATTTTGGACTTTTTTTCCACACTTAGGTCCCTGATTACTACAGAATAATCAAGAAGCCTATGGACTTGTCAACCATCAAGAGAAGACTTGAAGGGACCAATTCATTCTACACAAAGCCAGAAGATTTTGTGGCTGATTTCAGACTGATTTTCCAAAACTGTGCTGAATTTAACGAGGTTAGAAAAGTAGATACTTTATCAGCTTTGTTGGCTTAGTTGTTTTCAGTATAACTGTAATGGGGGTACAACTTACAACACAAGAATTTATTGTAGTAAACTTACTTTGATGATGAGACTGTAGTGAAAACACAGATCAGATTTGACACTGCTTTGGATTGAGGTAACTCTGCAGTGGAGATCTTTCCACAGAAGGGAGGAGAGTGGTAGCAAGCACAGCTGAATGGCCTGACAGCAGCTAAAGAAAAGGACAGTGTTTATCATACAGGTTAATGTTGGGCATTACGATCTAAAAATTGGTTTCATCCTGCTTGTGTCAGATCTTAAATTCAGTGGGGTTTTCATTCTGGGATCCCTTATGATTTCAAGTTGCATGTAATAGTTATTATCCCCTACTGCACATAAGGGAATATGTGGAGAAATAGGGTTGCACGTTCTGAGTGGGCCACAAAATTAGAGAGAATTACAGTGGGAATAAAGGCTTTTCCACATGGCTTCTGTGGGGTTCTCATCCAGTCACCCTGAGAGCTAGGACTTACTCCTACACTGGTGATATCTGCTTCAGGAAACTGGTAGCTATGGTGGCTGTGGATGACTTTAGGACTGCTCAGTCTTCCATGTTACACTCATTATCTACAAAGTAATATTTTAGGTAACTAAAAGATCTGTAAGCTAGAAAAGTTTCTAACACCCTAAGGGCATATCTGTGTTTCACAACACAACACAACTGTGTCCCCCTGCTCCCACCCAGTCAGGATTTAAGAGTTTTTAGAATCTTTACACAGCTTTGAGTACCCAGGCAATGTGGCTTTTGTGAGTGGCTTCTATGTTCACCTGTTAGAGAAAAAAAATCATTGGTGGTTGTTGGCTGGAAAATCTGCCCTCACTCTTCATTTTTGTGCTCTTTGGGGCCCTGTGCTCCATAGCCATTCCTGCTGATGAATAAGTTTTTATTTGTAGTTTGTACCTAAAAGAGCTAATGTGATCTAAGTCCAGAGCTATTTCACAGTGCACTGATGTTGTTCATTCACCCACAGCCCGATTCAGAAGTGGCTGATGCTGGCATGAAACTCGAGGCCTACTTTGAAGACCTCCTAAGGAACCTTTATCCTGAGAGAAAGTTCCCTGTACAGCCAAGCAGCCAGAGTGAAAAAGATAACCCAGAACCTAGCGATGACTCGGATGATGACTTTGTACAGCCCCGGAAAAAACGCCTCAAAGGAGAAGAGCGGCAGTTCTTTAAATGAGCCACATGTGTTACTACAGAAAGTTTTTTAAAAACTGAAAATATTTATCACTGGTATCACTGTTTTGACTTGTAGGTTTGTGAATATTTACTAGACTTTCTACCCCCTGACTGAAACACAAATCTAATGGAGATCAAGGCATGTGAAGAGCTTCTCTGAAGTTCGAACCTTTCATCTCTTTTCTGGAGCAGCTCAGAAATTGCCATTTGCGTGGGGTGACAGCTGTTTAACTTTGCTTTGAAGAAGTTTGTACAGAATTGAACTTCAAAACACAACATGAGTTCAACATGTGGCTTTCTGAGTTTAAAATGTGATCTCACCAGACTTTTAATTTTACCAAAGGCATGTGGCTGACCATAATTTGATCTCTCTGTACTGTATTTAACACAAGCCATGAAAAAAGATGGTGTAACACTGTTGTCCTGCAGTACTGGTTGGTATAATGAGAGTGTAGTTGCCCCCAAAGAAGTTACTGGAAATTTTTAAATGTAAGGGAGAGGGTATTAAAAATAACTTTAAAAAAAAAAAAAACAACAACAAACAAAAACAAAGAAGAGGAATTTGTGTGAGAGTTTCTAATGGAGGAAGTAAAGAACAGAATATTTTGGTTTGCGCCATGTTTCTCACCACCAGCAGGAGCCAGTGGTATTTCTGTACTATTTTAACAGGTGTCTCAAGTGTGATGTACCTCTGTTTAATGAAGTTGGTGGGAAAGTCTTAAGTGGAAAAATGTTTGTTTGCAAAAGCAGTCATTTTTGTGAATTTTTAAAGAGGGGAGAAAAAGCATCCTTTCTGTGCACAATTTCTTGTTCTTTTCCTACATTTCTAAATATGTCAGAATGCAAGCAGTATTCACTTGGGAGTACACAACTTTGAAGAGAAAGATATTGCTGCTCTTCAGCCCTCCATCTGTCCCTGATCACCAGAAAACGAAGATGAATTACCTTATTTTGTTCCGTCTACTTTCCAGAAGCTCTGACAACAAGCTTGGGATTGCTTCTGCCCTCGGAGCACACCTCCAGTGAAAGCTTTCCATCAGTTCTGTGGTTCCAGCTGGCTCCCTGAAAAACTCCAAACTTCATCTGACTCTGACCTTTTATTTTAAGGCATCTCCAAGGGCATTGCTTGGGGTTTCATTTCTGTGGGGGAAGATTCCCTTGATTTTAACACTGCTGATGGATGATGTCCCCAGGCTGGAAGGGAAGGGGTTTGGGGTCTGGGACATACCTGGGGGTGTGCAGGAGCTCTGGGAGGTCGGCACTGGGAATCGTTGTCTGAGCCCCTCTGCAAACGCCCCGTGCCGACATTCCCAGGGAATGGCAGCTGTTCCTTGGGGTAATTCTGGGGTGTCAGGGGGTCTGTCCAGGCTGAAGCATCTCCAGGTGCCTGTCAGAGCAGCCCCTGGCCGAGGAGCTGCTGGCAGCCCTTTATCCACATCCATCCCAGTGCCCGTCCCAGGGTGTGTGTGTGGCACGGGCAGGACACTGAGGCACAGCTCCTCCCCTGCACGTACTGAGGACAAGAGGGGCTGGTTCCCTTCCTGGGGCTCCCGCATTCCAGCCAGCTGGGACACACCGAGCAAACACCAGGGAACCAGGGAACGTTCCTGGCAGGGCGTGGGGGTCACCAAGGCCTCCATGCAGCTCTGGGGCAGGAAAGCGGCCCCAGCCTCAGCACCTGCAGTGATTTTGGGCTGTGAACTCACACCTGCAGGAAACGCCCCTCTGCAGCTGGGACCAGCCCCGACACTCTCCAGAAGAACTTTGGCCATGGACTTGTCCTGCTCATTTCTCTCTGGAAAGGGACATGGAATGAGCACCTTTACAGCTGTTGGGTAAATGATGGAAAGGGCAGGAAACCAGGGTTACTGGAAAAGTTTTATGCTGTTATGCCAGGTACCAGCCAGTTCTGCTCTAGAGCCAGTCTAGGGGCTGGTGTGTAAAGCAGCATTAGCAGGAAAGGAGCTACATTTGCATAGGAATTCCCTTGCTGGCAGCAGCCATCACCATCCCAGGCAGGACATTCCTCGTGAGCCTGAGACTGGCTCAGGGGATTGGAGGAGGGTGCTGAGGGCCAAGATTTTGAATTCAATCCCCACATGGATCAATCACTTATCACCGTTTGGCTTAATGATCCTCTTGGCTCTTTACAACTTGGAATCTCCTCTGCTCCAGAAATAATGAGCAAACAGTTTCCCCGAGCCACAGAGAAAGTGAGGGAGAGGAGGGAGAGCATCGAGTCTCACCCCCCAGGTGTCGGATGAGTGGCTGGAGCCGGACTGAGACCCGGCGGGGCCCCGGTCCCACACCGGGCGCAGTCCAGGCTCGGTCCCAGCGCCCGCCCGGAGCGGCTCCTCTCGCCCGCGGGGATCCAGCGCCGCTCGTTCCGAGGGAGCCCCCGGGGTTCGGGGGCGGAGGGCGCTGCTCTGCCTGGGGGTGCGGTGCCGCTCCGCGTCCGCCAGGCGGCGCCCCAGGGGCCGGGGCCGCGCTGAGGGAGCGGCGGCGGCGGGGGGACGGTCCCGGGCCCCGCCCGCTCCCAGCCGCGATCCAGCAGCGCCCGCTCCGGGAACCGCCGCCCTCCGCCCGGGCCCGGCAGCGGCACGGCCCCGGCTCCCCGCGGCCGCACCGGGACCGTGCCCGGAGCCGCGGCGGGACCCCAGCCCCGCGCCGGCCGAGCGGGAGCAAAGCGGCAGCGCCGGGCCCGGCCCCAGCGCCCGTCCCGGAGCGGCTCCTCCCGCCCGCGGCGATCCCGGTGCTCAGCCCAGCCCAAATCCCGCACCCCGCCCGCCGAGGAGAAGCGGCTCCGCCCGGGACCCCCAGCAGACACCGGCAGGAGCCGGACCCAGATCTCGGGGCCCGGATCCCGGTGCCGGCCCCGTCTCAGCGCTCCGAGCGCCGGTCCCGCCGCAGCCCGGGACGAGCATCCCCGCCGCGAGCGGAGCGGGCGCGGATCCGCCGCGATTCATGGGCGGGGCGGGGCCGGCTCAGGTGCGATGGGAACGGGCTGCGGGTACCGGCCCTCGGGCGGCGCGGAGAGCGCTTCTAACGCCTCTGCTCTGCCTCCCTTTTCTCTCTTTTCCTTTTGTCCTCCCCCCCTTTTTCTTTCCGTTTTCTCCTGTATGGAAAATCACTCTATTCAAAGCCGGTGTCCATAAAGGAGAGAAAAGCCCCGCCACTTTATTTATTAAAAACCCTTCAAGCCAGGCTGGTTTTCCATGGCTTTCTGTTCTAATCTAAAAGATTTACAAGCTTTACTAGAAAAGAGTTCAAAACCACAGCAAAATACCAAGAATCCAATAATATCAGCAAAATAACTTATTTTTCTCATGCACTCCATCACAGGTCCTGGTGGAACCATCAAGGGGTACAGATGCAGTGTGGAGCAGGGAAAAAATTACGATCATTTCTCCAGTTCATGTGTTCTCAGTGAGGTTGGGAAAAATAAGGAGAACTTAGTTTACACAAGAAGATAGGAGTCTTGTTTTTAGTGACTGGCAGACAACATTCGTAAGGGAAACATTTCCACCTCTCTCAGCACAGGCAAACCATAAGCAGCAGGATGGAATCTCAGAACAGTGCTTTTTCCCAAGGTAGCATCTCCCCAGAGAGCAGCCAGTGTAAGCACAGAGGAGAGGAGAGGAGAGGAGAGGAGAGGAGAGGAGAGGAGAGGAGAGGAGAGGAGAGGAGAGGAGAGGAGAGGAGAGGAGAGGAGAGGAGAGGAGAGGAGAGGAGAGGAGAGGAGAGGAGAGGAGAGGAGAGGAGAGGAGAGGAGAGGAGAGGAGAGGAGAGGAGAGGAGAGGAGAGGAGAGGAGAGGAGAGGAGAGGAGAGGAGAGGAGAGGAGAGGAGAGGAGAGGAGAGGATCTCTTGTGAAAAACGCCAATAGTTGGTTTCTAGAATTTTAAAAATTTAATAGTAATAAAATGGTTATAAAAATAGTAATATAATGACAGTAATACAAATTTGACAATATGAGACAATATGAGACAATAAGAACAAAGAGTTACGGAGGGTCTGGGTACCTCTTTCTGTGCAAAATAAGCCTGATAAAGGACCCACGTTAACAGAGGATTAACCCTTAAAAACAACAGCCTGTTGCATATTCATACAGCTCATACATGATGCATAAATTCCATTCAAACACAGGATTCTGTCTGGTCATCGTTAACTTCTTCCTCATAATCCTAATGGCACCTTCAGGACTGAGCAAGGCAGGAAGAAGTTTGTTTCTTCTGATAAAAGGGCAATAAATTCTTTTTCTCTGAAAGATTTAGGTGCCCTGTGGCTGCTATCTCGGTGTGAGTCCCTTCTTTAAAAAAATTATCCCACATAGCATAGTTTCTATTTTAACATTTTGTTATAACCTAAAGCTATATTTAACACATCACTTAAGAGAATTAATACAGCATTACTTTCTAACCTAACACATATAATATTCATTTTAATATTTGTGAAAAGCCAATCATAAAATACGCATTTTTCACACCTCTTCTCCTGGGATAGATGTTGTCCCTGTTTCCCTGCCTTTCACATCATCCACAGCAAATTTTCCTTACGGGTAACATGTAAGAAAAGAAAAATTCCAAGTGAAATTTGCCAGGATGACAGCCCTGGGACAAACATTGTCACTGCTGTGCTCCTGCTCTTTTCAGAGTAGCCAGAGACCCCAAATTAGCACAAAGAGCCACCCTCAGTACCACAGCTACTGACACCTCAGCTCTTGGCTGCAGAGAAGAGCCCTGGAAGCCCAGCAGGAGCACAACCCTCAGCACAGAGTCCAGGTGCACACAAAGCACACACTCAAACTCCTCTCTCCAAACTCAGGTACCTTCTGGATGCCACAGAAGAAGGAATTCCAACCCAGCAGGGATTTCCTCCCCCTGCCGGCCTGCAGGGCACTGCTGGACAAGGGCAGCGCTCCCTCCCTGCCCTGCTGGGTTCAGTCTGACTGCTCCAAGCTCTCCCCCACTGAGGAATTACAGCTGAAATATTACACATACAGCAAACCCTTCCTGAATTAAAAAGATAACACTTCACTCGGCTGGAGAAAAAAGCGAGCTCTGCTGTATTTCCCTAAGCCAGGCAACACAATTCAAGACAAACAAAAAAGCCTTTTCAGTTTGGGTCAAAAAGAACCTCTCATTCCACTTTTTCACCATCTTCAACAATCTACCATATTAATTTTGTCTCTCTTCAAACAAAAAGCCAATTCAGCTTTGAGAACCATATATTCTGGTGTCCCAAGCTACCACATAAATGCATTTCTCTTCCCCTGTGCCCCATATATATCTTAGAACAGAACCATCCAAACTCACTTTTCCTGGGAACCTGCAGAATTCTGTGTCAGCAGCTCAGCACTGCCTGATGAAAATCCCTCAGACTTCCAGTGGGTTCTGCCTGCCTGGATTTTCAATTCCCTGCCCTGGCATCTGGGGCAGTTGTTTCCACTGGGCAGGACAGGGAGGGTTCACACCTTGTCTCTCCCTGAGCTGCCATCGGAGCCTTTGGGAGCTGCTGTGTCAGCCCCAGACCCTAAAGCACCATTTCCTTCCCTCCACCCTTCCAGAGCTGCCCCACAGAGCCCAGGAACGCCCCTGACCAAACCCCACAGCTCTGGTTTGCTGGCTTGCTCCCAGCCCTAAGAGATTTCACTGAATCAAGGGCTGAAAGCCTTCCTCAGAAGGAGGAAGAACATGTGTGTCTGAGCAATCCCTCAGCTCCATCCCTTTCTCTCCCTTCCTTTTGTTCATCTCCTGCCTCACACAGAGTGCACGCCTGGCCGGTTCCTTCATGTGGTGCCACAGAATTCCCAGCAAAGAGGAGATTCACATCTCCCTCACCCTGCCCGTGCTCTGGGCATCACAGACCAGCAGAGAGCACACCTGGAATGCTCAAAAACTGCTCAGCTTTTCTGCTTCCAGGACTTTCACACCCAGAGAACTGAGCCGAGATATAAACACCTCATTTGATACAAACCTGGCAGAGATTAGATTTGGCTGCCAGTGCTGTGGCTGGTTCCACACAGACACACGAGGCTGCTGCGTCCCCACACGCCGCGGGCCCACAGCCCCCGTCCCCACAGCCCGTATCCCCGCAGCCTGCGTCCCCACAGAGGCCGTGTCCCCACAGCCCGCGTCCCCACAGCCCGTGTCCCCGCACGCCACTGGCGGCACAGCCCGTGTCCCCGAACCGGGAAACGCCGCGGAGAGCAACGCAAAGCGCTGCGCCGGCGTCGGGATCGCGTTCAGGCACCCGGAGTTTTTTCCGGGCCGCCATTTTTTACCTTATCAAGGCGCATGCGCACGATGCCGCCATATTTGGAAGTGCACTCAGCAGCGTGACGAACCGCCATCTTTGGTGTGTCACCGCGTGACTTCCGCCCATCGCCGCCATCTTGGGTGCTGGCGGAAGCCATCTCCGGCTAAACCGCCATGTTGGCTGTGGTACGATTAAAGGCCCGTTTCTCCTCACAAGGGCGTCTGTTTTATCGGCTGCCTGAAATCCCCACACCCGACTCCTACGCCGACACAACGCCCTCAGAGCGATTTTTCGCGCTGTTTCCCGGTGTAGGGACACGGGTGGTGGCATCAACGGCGCCAGCGGCCGGCGAGAGCTGCGCGAACGGCAGCAGGCAGAGACAGGGACACCTCTGTCCTGGTCCCGCCACATTCGCCATTTTGAGTGTGACTCAACTCCGACCGGCCATCTATCGCGTCCTGTCACGTGATTTTTGCCACTTCCGCCATCTTGGGAGTGGCGAACAGCGGCGTCCTTTCCGCGCCGCCATGTTGAGAGTGGCACACGGGCAGCTCTATCCGTACCGTGCCCGCCCGGTGTCCCCAGCCCGTGTCGCGGTGCGGCCGCGCCTCTGCCGCCCGGCACAACCGGCGCCACGGCTGTCATTCTTCTCAGCCACCGCCCTGCACTCCTTCTATCGCCTGGTCCCGCTCGTGGCCCTGACTGCACTCCTAACTCTCCTTCACCCCTCTACTATTTCCAGACATCGCCTCGCTCTTTCCCGGCTCTTGCGCTTCCCATGCTCGGCAGCCACGCCGGTGTTCCGTGTCACCCCGCCGGGGACAGCAGGGGTCAGCAGGGACGGTCAAGGCGCTGTGCCGGGGCGGCAGTGCCGCTCTCTGCCGCCAGGCGGCAGCACCACCGCACAGCTCAGCGAAGGGTGGCGAGACAGCGGGGAGAAAAGTTGGGATCGAGCCCTTTTTATTTCCTTCATCCCGAGCATCTTCTGTTTTCAGGCACTCGACTGTTTCATTCATATATAAAAACATTAAGTCATTACTTTCAAACTCTACACATCTCTACTTAGAGTTTCGAACATTCCTGTATATAATAGAGTAGGTAGGGTTTATTTTTAAATGAATTTATATATAAATATTTCTTGTCAATATATGAAAAATTTAAAACTTGACAGATTTTATTATTCTATACACACTCCCTCCTTATGAATTTTCTGGCAGTTTTGGGTCCCTCTGGGGGAGGGTACCCAGCATGATCCCCCTCATTCCCCACTCACCTGCTCCTCCACAGCATCCTGGCTCTCCCGGGGACATTGGGTGCCCCAAATGACATCGGAGCCCCTGAGTCCCCACCTCCTCCCCCACCCCCAAAAAGGGTGAGTCAAAACAAGTCAAACTACCCTGGAGAGCAGCACATTGCTCTAACAATTTACATCTGTACATCCCCCCCGAAAGGGCTCTCTCTGCTGGAATAATAAAGGGGTCAGTCCTCAGAAGGGTTGAAGTTCCTCCCCAGCTCCGGTGTCACAGGCTGGTGGCTGCCCCACCTGAGTGGGCAGGGAAAGCCTGGACTGCCTTGGTTTAAATCAAACCAAATTCAGTCCCTGTGCTCTGAAGGGGTAGAGAAGTTTCCCCACTATGGATGACAGGTTGATCTGCACTCAAGAATTAATGCATCATCTGCTCCTGGCTGTGTTCCTTGCCTGTCACACAGCCATTTTCATTGGTCATGAACAAGAGTTTTACTATTACTGACCAAGTTTTTGCTTTTTGCATTTTTTAAAAAACAACCAAGAAAATACCATGGACAGGAGACGATTCCATTTAAACAGTATCTGAATTCCCAGTATTTGATAGGAAAACTAATAGGATAAGTGCAGGAGTATATAGCCATTACTAATAGGGTAAGTGCTATAGCCATTACCAATAGAATCAGTAAGTTTCCCAATATTGCTTTTGGTATTTCATGGAAAAAAACCATTCAGCCCAAGATTTCTCACCCTTACCTTCTTTTCCTAACAAACACAATTTCACAACAAAATAGCTCGATGTGGGTCACTTTCCCTTAATTTTCACCCGTGTCCACAATCCTGGCGGGAGCTGGGGGAGCAGCAGAGTCCCTGTGTGACTTTGCTGAGTTCAGCTGTTTAAATCAGGCCGGTCCCCCTGCCAGCTCACAGGGGCAGCTCTGGCCTCCCCTGCCCCATGTGTGACTCCTCCCCTGGGCTGTGAAGCTGCACCTCCAGCAGAGACAGAAGGACCCTCCCAGTGCCCTGCTGGGAAGGTGAGACTGTGGAGAAGCATGACAGTGCCAGCCCTTGAGGTTAAAAGTAAGAAAAACAACATGAGGAAATTACAAAAAAGTCCAATTTGACTTAGGCTCCTTCAGGTGGCATTTCATGGGTCTGCAGTGTGTACTTCCTCAGAATTAAAAAATAATCCCCTCACAGGACTGTTAACTTCTCCATTAAGCCTCTTTTGTTATTAAGATTTAGGGATTTATTACATCCAGCTTTAGTTCTTGTAACCTTCCCAGTTACTCCTCTGTTTAAAAAAAAAGGGGGGGGTAATAAATATAGAGACCAACTCAACTATAACCATTTCCTTGCTTTTCCGTATTTCCTAACATCAAGCACCTTGCACTGGAAAAGAAAGAATAGGTTGTTTCTGCACATCCAAATTCCTTTGAGTTTTAATATCATCCCTTTCCTTGTAATTATGAGAAGTGTTTTGTACAGCACAATGAATAAAATGGTCACATTTTCAGAAGACACAATTGCACAAGGACAAACAGCAAAACTGCCTCCAAAGTCAATTTGGGCACACATTTCCCTTTTTGCACTCTGAGCTTTCTTTTGTGTCACACCTGAAATTCTGAGGATTTAGTACTCTGCCCCAGTCCTTCCCTCTCCTGTCAGTGCTGCTGTCACATGAAAAGAGAGGAATTTTCTTTAGCACTGGATGTCAGCCTTAACACCCCAAGAATTGGTTCAGCAGGCAAGAAACGTGCCTGCTGCATCCACGACTGCTGAGGGCAAGGATGCCAACTCAGTGAGAGAGCTGCCACGTCCTTGCTTTGCTCAGAGCAGTGGGACAAGCAGCACAAAACCCAGCAGATCAGAGCCACCTATGCACAAAGCTTTCCAGTGTGAACCATTCACCATAGCACACAACATCCCAAATTATAATTCAGAATTGATCTGTGCAACACTCAGCCTTTACAAAATGAGACACAGCCCTGTGCCGGGGCTCAGGTACATGGCAAACCGACACCATGGGCCCATCTCTGTAAGGACAGTGCACCTTTGCAGGCACCTGCCTCGTGTGACAGCACTCTCAGGAGACCCTCCTGTCCCCTCAGCCCTCCCTGCCCTGGCTGGGCTGCAGAGTGTCCCCCACACCCTCGTCTGGCTGGGACAAACCCACAGAACACCTGTGTTCAACACTGACTGATCTCATTCACCACCTCCTGCCAGGAGACTGACCCAGCACACTGAAGGGTTTCAATCCTAATTGAGGTTCTCTACATCCTTTCTCTGCCCCTTCTTCACAACCCTTTCCTCCAATTTTCTCTTCCCCTAGTTCTGTGTAAAACAATGCATCTAAACAATAATACAGGTAATATATCAAGTTCAGATAAAGTCACTGAAATCAGCAGTTCTGATGTTACAACCTTCTTATAGGTAACGGAAGTTTCCTAAGAACTCTCTGGGAACAGGGAAAGAGGAGAAACCACATAGACTTTCAATGCAATACTCTAAAACCAGCAAGAGATTTAGTCTTCTATATTAAATGTTTAAAAAACACATGCATTTCTATAGAATACTTTATTGTTAAAACAATATTTCAAAACACAACCCTGACAGTTTACCTTCAACTGCTATAAAATATCTACTTTATATCTATCTATCTATCTATCTATCTATCTATCTATCTATCTATCTATCTATCTATCTATCCATCTATCTCTCTATATCTCTCTCTCTATCTATCTATCCACACATGATGATTTTCTGTAATCTTCTTACAGCCATTTTAAGTCTGCTTTGCTTCACAGGTGCTTTTCTGCCAAAGATATTCCCATCTCTTTTGATACTGAATAAAGTTTTGGAAAGCTGAGTTTCATGAGACCTGATTCATATTTTGATTATTCTTAACTTGGAGTTTCCCTTGAAACAAAATCAGTGGGTAAACCCAACATGGCCTTGAAGTGCCATAAGAGCCCAGATATCCAATCCCCAATTCCTTCAGGATTTGTTCATTGAAACTTTTCAGGGTTAATTTAGCAAACTTAAGGTTTTGGTGATGTCATGATCAAAACAATAAGAAATCTGTGAAAAGGAAACTAAACTAAAGCTGGCTAAAAGTGGTCCCTGCTGATGACTAATTAAAACAACTAATTTAAAAGGAGGCAGGACTGGTTCAATACTCACTGACCATCTTGCCAAGATCAGAGTTCTCTGCCCACCAAGGACCCAGCAACCGGCAGGGCCATTTCTCCCACTCTCCAGCAGGGACCTCCTCCCTCCACATCCAGGGAGCTGCAGCCACTCAGGGAACACCAGCTGAGTCCTGGCCTGGGAACAGGAGAAGGACAAGGAATATTTTTAAGTCATTCCAACCTCAGCAGTGTCCAGACCTGGGAGAAAGCACTTCCCACACCACTCTTGGAATTTTCTTCCCTGTCCCTTCCAGCTTTGGAAGGTTTCTGTGGGAGCCTGACTTAATTGTGTAGTTCAGAAGCTGTACATCCCTAAAGCATTCCCTTGGGAACATGAAGCTTCCCTCGTGCGCTTCATTTCTTTATCCCAAATATTCTCCCCAATTATCCACAATCTAGAAAGAAAACAAGGAGGACCAATTAATTCTGATATAAGGAGTGTTGATTATCCCAACACACTACCAGGCAAAAAAACCATTTCTGCCACTCTAACAAATCCACTTTATATTGTCTCAATTAAATATTAATAATTTAAATATTGTATTAAGAATCTTAGGGGCACGACGCTTGGAATTCTCAAAAATGGCAAAGCTTTGCTACTTGAAGGACTTTCACACCCAAGGAACTGAGTGGTCCCAGATATAAACACCACACTTGATAGAAATCTGATATAAATTTGATATTGTTTGGCTACTAAGCTTTTCCAAAAGCTGGAAAATCCTTGCTGAGGATTTTCCATGTCACATCTGGACTAACCCTGGGGAAAACCCTGTTCCAAGGACTTGGCTTTAAGGAGGTTGCACTTGATGTTACAGACACAGAATTTCCTTGCAATTTGATTTTTCCTGCACCTCCAAACACATTAAAAGAATGAAGTGCAGAGTCCTGAGGCTCAATTATTCCCATTCTCCTCATGTCCTCTTCTCAGCTCCATGTGGATTTGGGCCTTCTCTGAAGGCCTGGAAAAGAATTTGGGAATCCCCTTCTGTTGGTTTGGTTTCTAGCTTTTCCTCTGAGGTGGCCCAAAAGGCAAAAAAAGAAAAAAAAGCCCAGAACAGCACAAAATCCCAGCCCCTCCCAAGATGCAGCTTCTGACACCAAACCTTGAGAGAACCCATGGTGGTTCTAACACTGCTCCAATCCCACCTTGAGCTGAGCTTTCAAGGTGCTCTGCCTAATCCACATCCAAGACTGGATAGCCCAAAGCCTGCAGGAAAAGAGGAGGCAAAGTGAAGGAGAGAGGGGAAAGTATGAAGTTTTGTGGTTTTCCTCTGTGCACGACAGGATTGAAGGGTGGGATGGAGAGGTTTTGTGGAGAAGAAGTACCAAAGGCTGCTCAATTCCCAGCCATTAGTGATGCTGACGTTCAATACAAGAGGACAAATCCACTGGGATCAAACGGGAGTGGCTGACACGATGGGTAATGACATGGACCTGCAAAGCTGGAGCCTTCTTTCTTCTCCAGGGCTCTCCCAGAAATTCTCCATGTCCAGATGTATTCCTTCCTGCTCTCCCCACTGGGGAGGATGGACTTGGATATCCCAGGTTAGGCTAAACCATTAAAGTTATGCAAAGTGATTTTCCCAAGGAAATGACATATTCTCTGAAACTGGGATAACCTATCCCATGGCTTTCCCCAGGAAGGGTCACAGCTGGATATGGTTTCCCATAAAGGATTCCATATGGGCTCACCTTTCTCTTGGAGCTTGCCTGAATTCCTCAGCAATGCCAGGGAATGTGGCCATTTGAGGGTTTTGGCAGATTTGGCTCACTTGCCTTTTTAGGCTTTGTTTCCTTCTCTCAGCTTTCCCACTGGATTGTGGTCTCCAAGGAATATGTCAGTCCAATTTGATTCCTGTTCTTTTGGATAATTTTTGCACAATTCCTATACAAAACAAGTCTCCCTAATAGGATGACTTTCCCTACCATTCCCTAGCAGTTTTATCTGCCAGTCAATTCCCTATATTACTTGGGGTCTTCCCAGATTTCTGAGCGTGAAAAGACAGGAGATTGACTTGCCTTGGGAACTAAACATTCCTGGGTAATTGTCTTATAACATCTCCACGTTTGACAGCTGATCTTTGTGCTGTCCTTCAGACAATTCCAAGGCTCACTGTTCTCATCTGGGAACAGTCCCCAGTCTGGATCTTCTCATGGAGTTTCCCTGCTGGGATCCTGCTCAGGAATCCATGTGGTACAAATTCAGCAATTAATTCTTCTCACACCTGCCTAGTTCTAATTCCAAAGGATTTGGTGTCTGCCTTACCCAGCTGGAGTCTGGTTCCAGCTCTGTTCTTCCTGCTTCTGCTGCTTTCCATTTCCCAGGAATTCCACCAATGACAGTGTTTTCCACCTCCTCCAGGATTCCCTCTGTTGGGTTTGCTTGCTGGAAGAATATCAAAACCCCAGGGCTTTACTATCAGGAATTACATCCCTGGATTTGTTCAGTTCCAAATATTATCTCTTCTCAACAAGGCACTAGGCATCTAAGGAATATAAAAATGGATGTTCTAACCACTGCTCACCCCTCTGGAATGTCAGAGCTTGGAAAGAAGGGCAGTTTGGGCTTTTCCTGGTGGCAGCCATGAAGTGTATTTTATCTAAGAGCTGCTTCCTCCCTCTTTTCCTTTACCCAGCAGAATTTTAACAGGTGAATATTCCCCTCTGGAATAGCACCTTTCATTCCAAACCTAATAACAAGTGAATTCCTTTGACCTTCATTATTAGGATTTCATCAAGAGCTGGTGGATGGAAAATGATCCTCTCCTGGCCCCTGCTGGATTCCTGGATTACTGCTCCTTGATGGAGCCTATCAAGTAGCAGTAACCATCACTTATGAAGTAACATCTGTCCTAGACAGGAAAAAAGAAGTGAGCTTTAGTGGCATGATGATGAACACCCGTAATCTTCATTCATTTTTGTATTCAAGTAATTTCTGCCACTGGTGGGGCTAATTGCTATCATTGACTGCATATCTCACTGATCCAAGACCAATCAGAATTTTACCTGGTACTCACACAGAGGTTCTTAACATGCAAAGAGCCTTTGTGCCAAGAGACAGAGATGTGGATAAGGAATAATTATGCATCTCCATTTTATTTTTTTCCTGAGACTGATTTAGGAATCTCATCCACTCTAATTCTCAAGCTGCTTTCAAAAACACCCTGGAAGGCATTCATTCAGTATATGGGTGATGGAAATTCAGGACAACCATCTGCTGAAGGCCAGAGTTTCCAACAATGCAGCAGATCACCAGGAAGATTCAGTGTCTGTGGTAAACACATTAAGTGTGGATGGCACCAGATTTTCACTGAACACAGAAACCACTGCAAATCCAAAGGAGCCAAAAGACACAGAGGATCAGGCCACTACTTGAAGGCAAGTGAGAGTTAGAAGAGGTTTCCTTTTATCCCAACAGAATCTGTAACCTTGTCATTGCAATGGTACATACAGAGACTAATGAAAAGTCAGATGGCCCTGACCCATGTTTTGCTGTTCTTGGAAAGCCTGGTCATAAATCTCTTGGAATGGGTACAAATAAAGATAAAAATAGTCCATCAGCAAATGTTACTTGTGTTAATATGAAAAAGACTAAATACTAAAATATGGAAGAGACTCCACCTTCCAAAAGGACGTTTTTATAAAGCAATAAACCGGTCTGTAAAAAGAAATGGGCTTTTCTACAAGAGAAGGGTAGGACAACAAGAGAAGGAAAAGTGCTATCACAAATATGTTTTAGCCAAGACTAATTTTGCAAATAATTTAAGCAAAGAATTTATGCATTCACAGTGGTCTCATGAAAGACCATGAGGTCAGGAAAGACTCAAATAAAGTTTGTATTGTGCTGAAAACTCATTACTAGAGCTGTAGCTTCAGACCCCTGTATGAATAACTTATGTGATATCGCAGAAAAGCTCTTGAATAATTCAGATTTTGTTTCTTCAGCAAAGCAAACTCCGCTCCCCCCAGGCAGTTCTAAGGCTGCAGAAACTACAAGCAATGATGCATCATTTCCATTCTACCTTGATAGAGAAATACCTGAAGGAGATAACACCTAACATTTCTCTGTGAAAACAGGTTCAAGAACTGATGCAAAGGCTGAGAACTGAGGTCTGCAACAATAAGGACTGAAATGTTGCCAAAAGAAAAAAAAATGAGCTGTGCAGATGCAGTGGTAACTACATTATTAATCAAGGATTTGAACACCAACAGCAATGCATATAGTGCTCAAAATCACAAGCAAGAAGGGAACTAAAAAAGATCACCCAAGAACATGCCCTGGAGTTCAGAAATTTGGGATGTAGCCATATTGTGACCAGGCTTAATTGTGACTGCATCATTGTTCATAGATTGTCAACTAATGTAGCAGAAGACCACCAGCAAAGAATTATCCGAAAGTCGCAATGCTGGCAAAACAGGTCCCACTGCCTTTGGGTTGTCTTATCAGGGTTCCCATGAAAGCACTTTCCAAATGTTTTCCAAAAGATGTCAATATCCACCAAAAAAAAAAAGCTGAAGAACCAGATTCATGCAAATCAGAGCCTGAAAGGCAGAAGCCCAGAAATGACATATCCAGTGCTGCATTAATGCTAATGAGAAAGTTAATAAAAATAGAAGAGGTTTTTTTCTTTGCAAAGCAGAAGGTCTGGAAATCCAATTGCTGATGAAACAAACCTAAATACTGGCAAAAACCCACTAGGGAACACACTGGGTTATCTGAGTAATCCTGTGAAGAATCACAGAATATTCTCAGTTGGAAGGGACCCATCAGGACCATCAAGTCCAACTCCTGGCCTTGCACAGACACCCCAACAACCCGACCCTGTGCCTGAGAGCGTTGTCCAACCATTCCTTGGGCTCTCATAGCCTTGCAGCTGTGACCATTTCACTGGGAAACCTGTTCCAGCGCCCTTTTCCTAATATCCACCCTAACTAACAGGAATAAAGAAAAATCCATCACTTTAGCTCAGCACAAAGGTAGTGCAAAATTATTTTATATGGTGTATCCCCAAAATTTCACTGGGTCTAATTTTAAAAGTAACAAATACATTTGCTATTAATATTTATTGCATTAATTGAGATGTTGACATTCAGAAATGTTTCTGAAACATTCTAAGAGCAGTGCCATGTAACAAAGAAATATTTACACTATAAATATTATGAGTTGTTCATAAACGTTTTTACCCATGTTGCTGATTTGCTATGTGTTCCAAGTACACAGCTCATAGACTCATAGAATCACAAAGATTGCTCCTTGAACAGTAAATCTAGAGCAAGAAACTACTTTACCAGAAATACTGAAACAATGAATTTAGAATGCATGATAGAGGTCTACAGGATGTGATTTTTTTGAATGAAGAAACATAACTACAGACGACAAGATTTCATATGAATAGACATAAAAAAATGCTGTCTGCTTGTGCAAGAGATCTTTAAATATTAAAGCAAGAGGGGCATTTATTTAGAAATGTACTAGAAAGCATAACTAAAATAGCAGAGGTAAAGTAAATACCAGTAGGTCATTGTTCTCCTTCATCAAGAGTTATATCTGTGTACTGATCTGTAGCTGATCCTGGCCAGTCATCTGTGTTGTTTTATGAACATTTGCATAGCCAGGAGACAAACATTAGGTTACAAAGAAGGCCAGTGAATTGAGAACTCACCTTTCTGTTCCTTACAGTCTGTTGAATGTGTATTTGCCCCAGTTTGAGCAGGTTTCCATTAGCACTCAATCTGGAATGACTCTCCACCCTCATAGGGAAGAATCTTTTCCTTGAATCCCATCTAAACCTGCTCTCTGTCAGGGTGAAGCCATTCCCCCTTGTCCTGTCACTCCAGGCCCTTGTCAAGAGTCTCTCTCCATCTTTCCTGTGGGCTCCCTTCAGGCACTGCAAGGCCACAGTGAGGTCACCCCAAAGCCTTCTCTCCCGGTGAACAATCCCAATTATCCCAGCCTTTCCTTGTAGCAGAGCTGCTCCATTCTTCTGATCATATTGGTGAGGCCCTGGCACAGGTTTCCCAGAGCAGCTGTGGCTGCCCCATCCCTGGAAGCGTCTGAGGCCAGGCTGGATGGGGCTCTGAGCAAGGTGGATAGTAGAAGTAGCATCCCTGCCCCTGGCACAAGATGATTTTTTAGGTCCCTTCCAACCCAGGCCATTCTGTGATCCTCTGACTCTGTTGAGTTCAGTAGACACTGACCCTCTGCACCTTAAAGGGCTCTGTGACAGACCTGGGACCATAGAGGGGGGACAGGAGACTTGAGAAGCTTGGGCTGTATCCTCCTAGATGACTCAGCTCCCTGCATGTGCAGATTTTGCCAATCCTGTATTTCTCAGCAGGAGCAGGAAGCTGGCATGGCTTGTGCCAGCAGTCATGCTGTATTTTCCACCATCGATGGTTCTCAGAGAGGATCATGCACAATGAATTCAGTGATTTTGTCCAACACAGCTTCTCTGTGCTTCATCTAATGAAGCCCAACATCAAACCCTTTCAATAAGGGTTTCTGAGATACAGGAGTAGCAATAAAAAAATATCAGACAACGAAATTCCTCTCAGGAATAAGAAAAGTTTCATGGAGAAAAACACACTGCGTTGGAGGACCACACAGATCACCCTCATTTGCCAGAGTATAGCAAGTGACTTCATTTCAGTTCATGATGTCATTAAAACAGGGAGATCTAATTAAAGCTCTGTTTGGATGGAGAAACAGTATCAAGAGCAAGGAGAAGGGGAAGGATTGCTTTACTCCATGGCTGTCACCTCAACAGACCCAGGAGACAGATTTCCCAGATTGTAAGTCAGTTCCTTTGGAAACATCACCTTCTATTTCCTGCAAGAAATGTGGACAGGTAAGAGCACTGAAGAGTCCACAGGAACATCCAGCTGGAGTGGTAAGGAAAGAACACAACAACCACAAAGTGAGTGCTGGAGGCAGAGGGAACCAAGCTTATTTTAATATCTGGTAATGGACATTGAACTCCTGCACATTCGCTGTGGGAGTCCAGAGATCTCCCACGCAGCAAACACAGACTTTCCCTTCGCTGCCATCAGCTCCTTGGACTTGTGCTTATGGCAGGAGCTGCTGAGTGTGCCACTGACAGAATGGAAAACTGTTTTAAAGAAAACATTGACACCAAAGTTATTGCTCCTGGACTCTGTGGAAATAAGTATCTGAAATTAGACTGTTGTTTTTCTCTGTAACTGGGTAAAAAAGTGCTGCCACCCATATAGCAGGTGAGGTGTAGGATTTCTGTCATCTCTGTCTAGCCAGATTTTAAGCTCCCTTCCAAGGGCCTAGGAATTGATTGCTCTTATCAGAAGGAATTTTCCTCAATGGATTTGGATTTCTTTATGAACAGAAAGGTAGGGAACAGAATATGAGTCAAGGCAGGTAAAAGAGACTGTGTCTAATAATTTGCAAGAGTTATTGTCAATATGTGTGTATGTGGTGGGATTTTTTGGCCAGTTCTTCATGCTGCTTTCTGTGATTTATCTCATTGCTTGAATTCTTTTCCACTTACTTGCCTAGTGCTTCCTTCCAACTACTCTCAAAAATTTTGAATATCCAGCACAGGTACAATTATGTGTCCCTAAAACCCAGCAAGAGGAATTTTAATCATTACTAATGTCAGAGAATCGAGACCTTCCTCAAACTGCCTTACTGCATGTAAACTGGGGAGGGGTGGAAGGGTGCCTGCACCCTCGCTCTGTTGGAAACAGTGTCCAGCCTGATTGTCATCAGGCCCTATCTCCAGGCACAGCTGATGCTCTCCAGCTGAAGCTTCAGAGACTCACATTTTCAATCAAAGGATAAATCACCTGGTAGACTCTTGCTCGGAGTGCTGGGGGATTTATTTGTGTGCATCAGGTTGCAGCAGCAGCAAACCTGAATTTGGAAGTCCCAGCTGAGCTCCAGCTGTTATGGTGGTGCTTAAAACTCATCTATCTGATTCACTGTCCTCAATCAGCCCGAAGATTCCTTTGTAAAATAAATGATTTCCAGGTTTTGCTTTCCCACTGAGGATATTATTTAGGATTATATTTCCCCAAGTATGTTAGCATGCATTTTCCAGGCTGAATCCTGTTTTATTTTCGGCCCACATTTCAAATGCCTGTGTGTTATTTCTCTGTCATCTTTTATTTGCAGTTCTTCATCTCATATGTATATTTTCTTAAACTTTAGTTTGTATATAAATGGATTTAAAACATTACTGCACACCTTCCCAAGTTTAGCATGTTCTTGGCAAACAGTCCTGTTTGTAGGCACAGAATCCAAGAAGATAAATTTACAGGAGACCTGAAGAGGTCTCCTGGTCTATTCCCCTGCTTCACCATAGCATCAGCACCACCTAAATTGTTCCTAGCAAGCATTAGCCTGGTTTTTGCTTAGAATTCTCCAAAATTAAAAATTCCATTATTTCTTTACACAATTTATTCTGAAAATCTGTTGTAGTGTTTAGTTTAGCTTTCTCCTGAAAGATTTAAAATCACTGAAGAATCACTTTGATCCTTCATCTTAAGCAGATTTTTTTACAGAGTCTTCCTTCAGGCTGAATCTAAGGTCTGTGTTTCTGACTAATTATCAAGTGAGGGTGGAAACCAGGAATACTTTCCATTCCTTTACAGCCTCATTATTGCTTTTTGTTGTTGTTGTTCTGTTTTCCCAGTTTAACTTAAGAGCTGTCCATAACAGAGTAGTTCTCACGGAAACACTGGGACTTGCCATTTAAAATCTTTCACAGCACATCAACTGCAATAACTAATAGCCACACAAAGACATCTTGGGAAATATTTTACACAAAACTCACAGTGAGAGCAGATTCTAAGAAGTCTCAGTTATGTTTGGCAGTGTAGTAGTTATAGGTCAACCCTTGGATTTTTATTTTAAAGCAGCATTTCAGCACTGTTAAAGGGAGTCAGCCTGATCAGCACAGTGACTCCAGCCTGCACCTCCCTGGATCTTTTGGGAAACAGAATGGGGTTTACATCTCACTGTTCCTCCAGACCCCTCAGTGGGAGCAGGTATGAACTGATAAATTCATTATTATTGCCTTCATGCCTTTTCCTCCCTGTTCTTCTGACCCCAGACAACTGTGAAGAATGAAAAATATTTTGTGTCTGCAGCCATTGGTCACTAAACATGTTACTGTAACCATCTATTTGCTTAATGTGACCCTCTGAGTAGTCATTGGTTGGTAGCAACTTCTGGTAACTATGGGCCTCAGCTGGATCTCATCCAGTCCCTCACAGACATATTCAACACTGAGAGAGAGAGAAATCTTTCCATTGACTTGAAAATGCATTAGCTTGGGCCTCTCCATGGACTTCACCTTCTATCACAGTATTCTTCTGAGCCTCTCAGCTGTTACTTGCAACCTTCTAGAGTCTATCACTTAGCCACAAGTAGAGCTAAATACTTCCTCTGAAAATACCTGAAAATTGCATTTTAATTTTGTTTTAATCCATAATTATTTCACACCAGTGTGTTGCTGAAGACAGCCAGACCCCAGACAGCCAGAAGGTTTTGCAGGATTACATTAGCACAGGTTGAAGATGACCCCTGGAGGACTAATAAATGCTGGCAGAGTGGTGTGCTGGGGATATGGTGCTGCTGGGTCCTTAATGAGAAATTCCACTGCCTTAAACCAATTGTTTTACAGGTTCAGATTACTGAAGGTTTTTTAGGAGTTCATGAACAGGAAACTGAGGTTAGCAGAGGGCTAGTGAAGGGCAGGATGGTTTCCCTGCTCATTTCTTCCTGTGTTTAAACCATTTCAAAACTCCCTCTAGACAGTTGGGAACAGCAGGCAGCAGCTGATTTTGGAATGACCAAGTTCTGTCTGTGCTCTTCTGCTATTTGTTAACTCCCTTTTCTCACTTTTTTTTTTTTTTTTCATTTCAGACAATTCTTTCCTCCTGTCTTTTCTGCTCCTTCACATTCTTTCACCCATATCTCTTTTCATGCACTCTTCCTCCAGCTTATTGGTTGTTTTCTGTAAGTTATTTACGTGTTACTATTTCAACTGCAGTAGCAGCAGCAGGCCTGAACTGAACTCCAATTTTGCAGTTCAAATGTACAGCAAGGGATAATCATCACTCTTTATATGGTGTTGTTTTCCCAGAATTTTGTCCCCAAAGTTGAGACACCCTCCAGGATTTGCATACAAAAATGTTATGCTGTGCATGCTCCAAAGTCCTACAAGCATTCAGCAGTCTATGGAGAGTTGGAATAGTTTCTGCTCCTTTAGGTGTGTCAGAGCTCCTCTGTGCAAGGCATGGGACATAGGGATAAGCAGGAATAACACAACCCAATTTACATACATTGGGTTCAAACTTCAGAGTAGACAGTCTAAGCTCTTGTTACAGTTAGTCTTGTGGATAGAAAGCCACTGAGCCTGGCCTGCTTAATGCTGCTTCTCACCTCACAATACAGGTTTAACACCAGCTTTTCCTCCACTTGGGAACTAACACATTTCTAGAAGGAATTGTTTCAGAGCTGTTTCCCTTTGAGGATGAGGGATGAAATTATCTTGTTAACCGCTTTCTCTTTTGCCAGATCAGCTTTTGGTAGAAACTCTGCAAATGTACTTCTAAGAGCTCACAGGTGCCATAAATAGGGAGGTCCATGCAAAAAAAGAGTACCCCAGAAGATTAATCCTGAGAGATTTACCCATTTCTCCCTTCCTTTTTCCTCCCCACTGTATCCAAACATTGATCCAATCACTCCAACAGTCACCAGCTTAAAAAAATGCCTGTATTTTCAGTCACTTGAACTTTGTATTTTTTTTTCCAGCCTTGTGGTAAGAAATCTGAGTTTCTAATCACTAACTTTGTCAAAGTCAGTTTGCGACATAGTAGGAGAGAAAGAAAGCAAAACAAAGACAAACCCCAAATCCAGGACACAAGCTTACCCAGAAGCAAACAGAAGGCATAAAATTAAGAAAGAATCTGCGTGGACAGCCTCCTCTCCACAGAAAATCCTGATCTTGGAGGCATTTTGACAAGCCAAGTGCTGGAGCTGCATGATTTATAGGTGCTGCTGTCAGTAGATTTATTTTGTGAGTCTCTTCCGAGATTATCTCCAGTTCCGTGGTTTTGTATCCCGACGCAGGGCGCGTTTTGCACTTTGATTGTCTATGTGCTGGAGATGTTCATTAGGCTTTCAGAGGGATATTCCATAGCTGTAAGCCTTTTAAATCACATACAATGTGTTTCTTATTTCCCTATGGCATTCTGCTTGCATCTGCTTGGTATGTGGGACGTCCAGGCCAGCCGCATTTCAGTGGCCCGTTTGTCTCCCAGGGATGGAGCACGTGGCCGATAATACAGGGACATGCAAGCATTCATGGTTCTTTTCTTTCAAAAGCACGTGCCACTGTCTAATACAGTCAATACTTTTAGGGACAAAAACAAGACAGGATTGTCCCCTGTGCCCAAGAAGGCAGAAAAAACCGGAGCGTTTGCCCTTGTGGAAACTTTGCATTTAAGATTCATAGAAAACAGGCTAGAAATTCATCCTCTAAGGAAAGGATGAGGATTCATAAAGAATGTTGATTATGTTTGTGAGTTTATTTGCTAGCAAAAACCCTGAATATGTCTCAGAGGCTTTGGAATTCCTGCATTGCTGCTTTACAATAAAATCCTTTAGTGAGGGCTGCAGCAGACACACAGGGTGAAGCCTGAGGAATGCTGAAAGAATATCTGAGGAAGAAATCCTCCTTCTCCTTCTTTTTTTTTTTTTTCTTTTTTTTTTTTTTTTTCTTTTCTGCACTCATTGCAAATGAGCAAGGAGAAAAGCCTAGGACATGGGCTGGGATTCCTTAAATTCCACAAACACCATGCAGCTGCCTAAGTGCCCTTGCCTCTCCCAAGTGTTTTCCCACAGGTCACTAAGCATCCGAACATCTGCTGCTGGATAGATGTACTTCCCTCCTCTCCCTGGCCAGGGTGAGTGCATTGAACCCTGGTTAAGCTCTGTTAGTCTCTGCAGGAGCTCTCCGTGTAGTTCAGCTGCAGAGTTGAGTCTAATCCATGTTTTCAGAGCACACTTCCTACTAGGTGAGACTCCCCACAGAGGAGGAGTTTCTTTCCTTGCCTCCTGCTGGGCACTTGGATAAAGTAGTTAACATCCAGAGTAGTTAAAATCTCTCTTCAGCCCAAGCACGTGTGTTCCAAAGCAGGTGGTGAATACTCAGGACAACTTCAGAAAAAAAGACTTTCTGGGTGCCTTCCTCAGTAAAGTACTCTGATTTCCATTGAATACATTGGGAATATTAAAAAGCTGAGAAGCCTGTCAGTGATCTAGAATGGAAAGCAAACCTACTGGAGTGGTAGTCCTGCTGGAAGAACTCCAGAGAGTTATTGGGACAGCTGTTCTCCCTGCCTTCCCTTTTCAGCAGTTCCCAGTTTTATGTAAAAGGGATGTTGGGTGTATATTCTGCTGTTTCCAAAATGAAGATATTTAGGGAGACAGAGACTCAGCTCCATTAGGCCACAGTACTTAATAAAAATTGGGAGTGTCAGTTCATATTCACTAAAGAACTGCCATGGGTTTTAGCCTTTTACTGCTTATTAGTGTTATTCAAAGATCAAAAAATCTCCATATCATGCTTTTTAACAGAGAAAACGGCAGTGTTTTAGTAACTCAGAACCTTAACAAGACATAACTGTGCCCATTTTGTTTCCCCACTTAAAATTTTGCACGGCCTGACGGAGCAGGAGGCGCCATCAAATGGGCTCAGTATCCCCTTTCACAAATAAAGCGTGTACAAAGTGTGTCAGCATTTCAACTGGGGCCCTTCTCCTGAAGGCCTTTAATTAGTGCAGAACGCAGACTTCAGTTCTTTTGCCAGGGTAGATGAAAATGATTTTGGAAGACAGCCCAGACAGAGGAATTTGTCATAGGTTAGAACTGTTCCAACTCTAAGAACCAAGTGTACAGCTTATGCAAATCACTTTGCTAAACACAGATTCTGTGTTAATTTTTTTAAGGCTTTTTCTTTGACTAGCAACAAGACCTCACTTGCCAGATCTTGTCTGAAATCAAAAAGAAGTGATTCCTTCTCTACACCCAGAAAAAAAAATGTTTCTAGTCTAAAACATGCCGAGAAAGAGCTGGCATGTAAGAATAAGGCAAATGTTCATAGGAAGTAGAAATGGAAAAGTCGGATGACATCACCGCTCCATCTGCCCAGAGCCCTCAGATTCCTCAGGACAATGTGCTCCACAGTCCATTGGAGATGAGGCTGGATGAAGCACTGAGCAGTGTCTCAGACTGAACTGAAGAAATGGCCTAAAAATGGAAGGTCAGACTGTTTTCCTAAGAACTGGCAGGTGCTGCCACCGTTGCCCCCAACAGCCCTATTCAGAGTGTATTGTGCAGGTAGGTCTGGCACCTGCTTCAAATTATTAATGCCAAATTACATCAACTGTTATCAAGCTTTTTTGGTGCTTTAAAATCTTCCAAACCAACATTTGAAAAACTAAGAAAATCAACAAGATAGCAAAGCTTGACTGGGAATTGCCCAGTTTCAAGTTTTCCAAATGTGGGTGCATGCTTATACCATAGATGAAATTCAGCTTCAAAACAAGACCTCATTTACCATGTTCAACCACACCACCCTTATATTATTATATCTCCCTTTAGGAGCTCCTGAAAATGCCCCAAAATGGCAATTCTCTGCAGGAATTTGCTATCACCAGTGTTCAGCTCAGTACAGGTTATCAGAGAAACTTGCAACATTGTAACTTCCAGTAGAAAGTTTCAGCTCATCTGGTTTAGATGATGTGTGCAATCAGAGCTGAGTGACTTTGTCACCCTAGAGTGATGCTCATTCTATTAGTTTTGGTCTGATGTGTCCACTGTTCCACCTTAAAAACTGCTTTTGAACCCTGAAGTTGGGTAATTTCATTTTGGATCCACAGGAAAAAAGAAATCACCCTCTCCTTGGTGAAGCTGGAGATTCGAATGGGAAGCTGTCCTCAAAATATAACAGGTTTATATATATTTAAGGTTTACTGTGTGAATCACCTATCATAAGGATTTAAATATCTCTTAATTTATGACAAGATATAAAATACTGAGTAAAGATAGCTAGTTAAATAATAAAATTACTAAGAAATGTCTATGTTATGATGTTTGGGAGTTAAAGCTTTGACAATTGCATGTGATTATTTTATACATATATAGTAGTATATGTAAATATACAAAATATATGTAATGCACAAATGTATTATCCATACAATATATTTTAAAAATGCATATTCTTGTATGCATTTTTAATAACTATTTTAAAATTATGAGGGATATGACACAAACATACATGGTACTTTAGACATTCTCCTAGCTTTACATTCCCAACAATCTTGTGAATCTAATTTCTGTAGTAATTCAAGATTTATTGACTACAATAATTTTCAGCTACAAGGTTATATTTAAGACTGAAAATGCTATAAAAATGTCTTTGCCAATTTGAGTCCCTGTTCTTGTGGTTCTCAGCTTATTAAAATCTTGCTCTGAGATCTACAGAAAAAGAGTTTGGTTATATTGTAGCAGACTGATCCCTGTTTCCTGAATCCTACACAAATTAAGAAAGTGTTTAAGTCTTTTTTTGAGGCTTCTTCACTCTTCTCCATTTAAACTCAGTGGCCTCCTTCACAAGTAAATCTCATTTCTACAGGACGTGGACAATAGGACTCAAGTCAATAGAATCATAGAAGCATAGGATTATAAGGGTTGAAAGGATCTTCCAGAGGTCATCTAGTCCAATCCCCCTGCAGTGAACAGGGACATCTTCAACAGACCAGGTTGCTCAGAGTCTCCTCCAGCCTGGCCTTAAATATTTCCAGGGATGGGCATCCATCACCTCTCTGAACAACCTGTTCTAGTGTTTCCCCAGCCTCACCATAAAAAACTGTCTTCCTTATATCTAGTCTTAGTTTACCTTCTTTCAGTTTAAAACCTTGTCCTATCACCTTCATTAATCTGCTTAGTCTCAGCACCAAACTGCACAGAAGACTCTTTAGTTGCCTCCCCAAGCCCAGGCAGGACCCAGGACTGCAGGGAATTGCTGAGGTGTGGTGAATGCAATGTAAATCTAGGAAAGGTGTGGAAAAAATAAAAATAATAACAAAAAAGTACCCATATGAGCCAAACTGGGAATATTTGGTACATTTATAGATGCAAGGACTGAGATACTAACACAGGAGGAAAGGCTGAGGGAATTGGGATTGTTCAGCCTGGAGAAGAGAAGGCTTTGGGGTGACCTCACTGTGGCCTTGCAGTGCCTGAAGGGAGCCCACAGGAAAGATGGAGAGAGACTCTGGACAAGGGCCTGGAGTGACAGGACAAGGGGCAATGGCTTCACACTGACAGAGAGGAGGTTTAGATGGATATGAAGAAGAAATTGCTCTCTGTGAGGGTGGTGAGGCCCTGGCACAGGTTGCCCAGAGAAGCTGTGCCTGCTCCATCTCTGGCAGTGTCCAAGGCCAGGCTGGATGGGGCTCTGAGCAACCTGGGATAGTGGGAGGCATCTCTGCCCATGGCAGGGGAGTTGGAATGAGATGATCTTTAAGGTCCCTTCCAACCCAGCCCATTCTCTGATTCTCTGATTCTGTCTTTAGTGGTTGCAGTGACAAAAGTCCCAGCAGATGGTGCCAGCACTTCCCTGAATGAAAGAAATTAAACAAAATTCCAAAACAAGGCACTGAGTGTTCATCAAAGACAAAGTGGATAAAGGCTTTAGGCTTTGTGGTCTGTCTGGTTCAGCAGAAGCCATGCAGTGATGACATTGGTGGATATAATGGCAGGGTAAAACAAGAAAGATACATTCTTTTAAAAATTTTGAATAATTTCAGGAAGATGTTTGGGTTTGGGCTGTCTTTAAAACAGTTTCTTATTTTATTTTTTTTTTTTAATCCACAGAATTTTGCTCAGGAAACTGCTGAGTTCAGTGAAAGGAGATGACAGACCTGGCTTTGCAGCAGAGATATTGCTACTGAAAGTATGATTGTCACCACAAGCAGTGTGCCATAAACACATCAAGGCTTAGGCAGAAGAAAAAATATCATTGGTTGAGGTTAGACTTAACCGTGGCAAAGAAAAAAAAAAAAGAAGTGGGTTTAAAGTTGATACTTTCACACTAGAAGCTGGTAAGTATTTAAAGCTCTATTAAGTAACAGTGTTTAACTATTGCAGGGGTTTATTTGTTTGTTTTTTGTCAAGTCCAACTCCAGCAAAACTTCAGAGGTACCACTTTTATACTCTTGTAAAGGCAGTGGGAGGATAAGAACTTTAATCACATTTAACCACAACTCTGCAATGGGGCTTTAGAGGAATGTTACATTATTTTCTCTGCTTCCCATGGTGTTTTCTAACAGAAGGGTTAAGTATGTAATTTTTTTCTGCTCCATCCTTCTCAGATCAGCAGAGATCTGAAACAGAACCTCCAGTTACATCACTGAGACTGCAGCTTGTCTCAAGGTCCTCTTAGAGTGCCATGTGAACTTGCCCCATCCCTTACTTCACATAAGCCATTTCAGCTGATTGAACTTACAGGCATGTCAGTGGAAGAAAACATAGGTACTGACTGCTGCTGGAGACTAAAAAAACCCCAAAGTACACCAGTTGTGCTTTTTGCAAAGGAAATGTGTTGGCCAGAGAATAAGCTGCATTCCCAGTAGGATCTTTGAAACTGACACAAAGCATTTCTAGAAATTATGCATGTTTCTTTCGATGGCAATTCAATGCATTTCTCTCTCTCTCTCCCCACCTGCCCGAATCTTTAGCTTCAGTTTGCCAGAGTGGCTGAGAACAGCGGCTGACACCCTTCCCCAGACATATAAATGTAAGGAAAACCCCAAGGCCTGATTGTATCTGTCATTTGTACCACCAGTTGTGGGCTGCAAAGGCTGAAAACAATCGTCCCCCCTCCTGTGCCAGGCCGGCGCAGTTATTGTTGTTCCCACCGTTTTGTCCTGCGGCGGTGACCCCGGGATCCCAGCACGGAGCGTGGAGACACAGGGAGCAAAGCCCAGGGCACAGCCTGAGCCGCTTCCAAAGGGCTTCAGTACATAAACAGGAGGGGGATGATTTTGTTGTTTCCACTTTCCAGTCAGAGAAGCAAGAGCTGGGTCAGTGACACCAAAGGAGGCCAGAAAACCTCTGCCTTGTAGGTCCCAGCCGGCTCCTGTGGTCAAAGGTATTGCTGGTTTCTCCCAAAACTTCTCCTGCCTCTCCAATGGATGGCTTCTGCTCCCAGTTAGCACTTCCCAAGGCCTCAGGTCTGGTGGGTAAAGAGTGTAAAGTCACAAAATCATGGAATCATAGAATAGCAGAATCACAGAATGCTTTGTGTTGAAAGGGACCTTAAAGATCATCTCATTCCTATTCCCCTGCCATGGTCAGGGACACCTGCCACTATCCCAGGTTGAATCAGAGCCCTATCCAGCCTGGCCTTGGACATTCCCAGGGATGGGGCAGTCACAGCTTCTCTGGAAAACCTGTGCCAGGTCCTCACCACCCTTACAGGGAACAATTTCTTTTTGATATCCAATCTGAACCTTCTCTCTGTCAGTGTGAAGCCATTGCCCCTTGTCCTGTCACTCCAGGCCCTTGTCAAGAGCCTCTCTCCATTTTTCCTGTAGGCTCCCTTCAGGTACTAGAAAGCCACAATGAGGTCACTCCAAAGCCTTCTCCTACCCAGGCTGAACAATCTCAATTTCCTCAGCTCTCCTTACAGCAGAGCTGCTCCATCCCTCTGACAAGCTTGGTCTCCCTCCCTAGGACTTGCTCCAAAATCCATGCCTTGCATTCCTTGCCTTGTTCATGACTGCACTCTCCATGGCTGGGGTGGGAGCATTTCTGCCCTGCCCCATGAACACTCACATCTGTGCCTCCATCTCTACTCTGGTTTCATTTTTCCTCATTTAAACTGTACCTTTCCCCTTAATCTCATTTTCTTTGCTCTTTTCAACTTTCTGCCTTGTGTATATCTGATACTTTTATTAGTATCTTGTATTTTCTATTTCTGATCTATATACTGTTTAATTCCTATTATGACTATTTGGTTCCTATAAAAAGTTAAGTTTATTGTTGGGACTGATCCAAATCTGGAAGGAAAATGTCATCTCTTTTTTTCCTCTCCACTAAAATTTGAGGTTTCACATTCAGCTCTCTGAATGGGTGAGGGTTTTGCTATTTTCAGAAACATTTCAGTCAAAATCTCCTGTCCTGTTGTCAAACAAAATCTGAAATTGTGCTGAAAGTTTTCATTGAAGCTCTGAGTTCCAACCAACTCTGTTCTATTGCTGCAGCTCTACAATAATGTCACTTTGTGGCTATGTCCTAATAAACACCTTCCAGTATGGGAGGAAAACAGCCTATTCTCATTAAAAGGATTGCTTACCCTGAGGAGTACATCTCACACAATAATAAGACACCTAAAAGAAATCAGGAAGATGCCCCAGCTTCAGGAGACCCAAATTTTGAAGGGCATTTCAAGTTTGTCAACAGAGAGAAAAGGCTCTTTGCAAGCTCTGCACGGTTCTTTGCAAGGCTCTTTCCTGTCACATCCGGCTTTGCACATTTAGCACAGGAAAACACTGATATGTCAACTTGAAAGATGAAGCAGAACTTCTAAAAGGTACCAAGAGCAAAAGCAACATGAGTTCAGAGTGGTTTCATAGCTCATACCATGGGTTAAACCTGTATTTTCTGCTGTATTCCTATCCTTGCTTCATGAGAGGGTGGCTGATATGCCCAGAAAATGGTTGGGAAGACATCTCCCAGGACATGGCAAGATCACTTGGGGATGTACCACAGTTGGTTCAGGAGGGTTTTGTTTCTTCCTGGCTGCACCTCCTTGAACTGTGTTGCAGCTCTCACTTCCATGGCTCAGAAATGCACATCCCATGTGGCAGCATACTGATGCTGTTCCTGGTAGATACCCACACATAGGCATTGCACAGTTGATCATTTGAGGACCCTGTTTCCAAGCAGTCCAGAAGAAGTGAGGACCTTGCTTATATCTGGTGTAATACCACATTAACACCAGCTATTAAAGTAAGGAGTAACAGGTATGTGAAGTATGATGGTCTCACTGCTTTTCCTTGTGTAAAAAAATATGTGTGATAGTGATTACTCCATAATGCTGATGAGATCTGACCATAGCAGCAATGAAAGACCCAGCCCAGCACTTAAGCACACACTGAATTTCATAAAGGTCCCTAATTGTTTTCTGCTGGCTGGATTATTTTTTCAGACCTCTGGATCGCTCTGCCAAATGGAGGGACTCAAACCACACCACTGAGGTGTCCAGAACAGAGACAACAAGAGCACAGTTCCATTATTCCTGTGCACAGAGAAATGGCTGGAAGGGACACAAACCCAGTGGCTGTCATTGTCATGCAGGCTCTCTCTGGGCGCAACAACATCCCAGCTCTGCATTCTGCACGCAGCTCTCAGGGCAGCTGCTCACAACAATGGGGCCTCTATTCCTTCTGGCCCAGGCAGGGAAACAGAAGCATGGTGAAAACATAAGCTGCTCAGACAAGATTAAATGCAGCCCATGTAGTGATGAATCCCATGAGAAGCATTTAGGTTTCCATCCTCAGGTCTGTGCCCTACTGCCTCGAGTAGATGCCTCTCTGGGACTCTGGAGCTCACCTCCACCTCTATCTCCATTTGTGTTTTCATTGTCCCCAGGACAGATCTGGAAATGCTGGAGTCCTATTTGAGCTCAGCTAGCAGAAATTCCTTAGTAAATCCGTGAGCAGATTTGCAGCTGAATGCAAAGACAACATTTCCATCATTACTATTGTGAAAGAAGTCTCCAGGACAAACTCCAGTACAGATGCCAGAGCTCTGCCAGTTCATACCATCTAACTATGCTTCCTTCTACATGAGGAGACAAAGATATTTTCACAAATAATCAGAGGGGCAGGAGGAAAAATTTCCACCATGGTAGAAATTTTCAGAGTATTTAATATTCCATCTTTGGTGCAGAAACAATTAACAAGCAAATACATGTTGTATGCCTGATCCTGGAAAATTCTGTCCCAAATTAGCACAGCACTGTGATTAACTGAATGGGTTGCACTGCATAGTCTGTCCTGTAACAGTTGGAAGAACAGTCTTTTCCCTTGATAATGCCTGAGTGTCAGGTTCAGGGAGCCGGTGTAGATTTGGTGGCCCTGACTGAGATTAGCCACCATCTGGTAGTGCTTCAGAGAAGAACCTTTCCCCATTGTCACTTCCTTTGTCTGATGGTCTGTAACATCTGACCTCTGCTTCACAGGTCGTGGCCTTCACCTCCTTTCCTTCCAACAGGAGTCCCGACAGCAGGGTTAAGTTTATATGATACCTCTGGTAAGTGCTACTTCTGAGCACTGGGCTTTTGCAGCGCTCCTCCTTTCTTTGATGCTAAAGTTTCTGTTTTGACCTCCGTGCAACATTAAATCAGTCTGCCCTATCTGCCACCAATCTGGCTCCTTAGTTGCAGGGCTCTGCACTCCTGTTTCTCTCTTCTGGCTTATGGTCTGTGCAGAGCTTGTAAGGTGTGTGTCAGTTGTCCTTGCAAAGGTAAACTTTTTTTTCTTTTCCCATAATCAGAGCCTTAAATTCTCTCTCTCTCACTCAATTATATAGCTCTTATTTTTGTTCCATGATGGAGTAAAGGTCCACCAATAATCAAAACAAGAGACAATCTTGCCCCAAAGTGCTTCCTCTCTGATGTCAAACAGGAGACAATCTACATCTTTCTTTATTAAAGGACGGAATTCTGTAGCAAGATTCCCATAAGCTGCTGTGAGAACAAGACTCCATGTTAAGTGATTTCCTTAAATTCACAGCAGAATGTTCTGGCAAGACAAGTATGGAGCCCTAAATTCATGAATGTTGAATCCTGTGCCACACAACTAACAAGAAGAGCACTGAGGCTTCAGTGATAAAAGGAAACCATGGTCTTCCTTTGTCACTCTTCCTACTGCTGTGGAGTGTTTTCCCATTCTCATTCCCTAGACTGAGAGATTCAGGCTGACAAGGAAGTAAATTTAGATTCCATATAAATGACAAACATGACAACCTTGGAAGTAAACATTTAGCCACACACAAGAGGCTTAGACATGGAAACAGAAATACAAATGTTCTTTGCATGAACTTGCTGATTCCCGGGTTTGGGATGGAAGCTCTCTCTACAATATCAGTTTTACTTTTCCTAAACATTCAGCACATTTTTGAAGAATTTGGACAAGCGCTGGTGCTCTGCTCTCCTGGAAATCAGTTCAGGTCAGACACTTGATTACTTTTAGATCCCCTAACTGCCATGAGAGTGTCAAGAAGAGCTGCTGAATGCATGGGCAGGTTGGTGATGTACCTGGTAGTATCCTGTGTGAGTCCCACAGCCAGTCCCTGCCCCTGCCTGGGACCACAAACCAAAAGCAGCCTTTGGTTCACAAGCTCTGCAAGCCCGTGGCTTCACAGCATGACCAACACCAAGGATGTGATTGCACGGGGGCAGCTGAACAATCTGAAGCCCTTGCTCCAGGAAGAGGCAAGGAAGGATAGGTGAGAGCAAGCATCCCCAGGTCAGCCCGGGAACAAGTCACAGGCCCAGCCAGACTTGCCTTGGTCTATGATGCAACAGGGACCATCGGGCATCCCTCTGGTACCTCTGTGTCTGATTGTGCCCCAGGGCACCTCTCCCCTGGCTCTCCAAGGTGTGGTTTGCTGTGATGTTTTCTGGCACACCATGTGCAGTTCCTGGCTGGGAAAGGTTGGAAACTCCTGAGGTACAATTCACCTCAACAATGCATTTCAGACATAGGGCCAGACAGTGCCATCACTGAGATCATGGGCTGCTTTGGGTGCAATTTCATTTATAGGTGCTTTTCAGCCTGGTTCCTCTGACGCAGCCATGGAAGTGCCATACAGGCAATTTAGAAAAGGGTTGTCATCACTACTGTTTATCCAGAAAGGCCTGGAGTAACAGGACAAGAGGAAATGTCTTCAAATTGACAGAGAGTAGGTTTAGGTTGGGTATTAGGAAGAAATTCTTCCTGTGAGGGTGGTGAACCCCTGGAGCAGGTTGCCCAGAGAAGCTGTGGCTGCCCTATCCCTGGAAGTGTCCAAGGCCAGGCTGGATGGCACTCTGGGATAGTGGAAGGTGTCCCTGCCCATGGCAGGGAATAAGGGGATCTTTAAGGTCCCTTCCAGATCAAACCATTCTATAATTCTCTTGGAGGATCTTTTGCACCTCATTCTCCCCTCTCTGGGGGAGCTGGGCTGAAATGCTGCTGCTCCCCCTTTGGCCAGAAGGGTTGAATCTCTTTCAGGCATCCTTTTATATTTTGGAAAATGTCTGCAAATAATTACTGAAGCTGCTTTAAAAATTTTAAAGTCTTAACATAAAACTCTTTCCAGTATTTCAATAGCCATGCAATTCAGTTTTGGGGGAAAAGAGAAAATAACAAGCATGATTCTGTCCTGGATATTTTGAAAGAAGACCACTAGGCCTCATCCCTGGCAGTGTTGAAGACCAGGCTGGATGGGGCTCTGAGCAACCATTTCTAGTGGAGGGTGTCCCTGCCCACGGCAAGGAGGTTGAAACTGAGTGTCTGAGGTCTCTTCCCACCCAGGCCATGCCTTGATTCCGCGATGTTCCAAGCTTCCACAGGCGCAGCTGCTGGCGGTGCCGGCAGGGGCCGCGCGCGGGCCGCGGTGCCGGAGCGGATCCCGTTCCCGCATCCCAACGCGCTGCAGTCGGCGCTGGCACCGGGCTGCTGCTCTAGCGACAGAAAATAGCAACAGCCCGTGGCTGAGGCTTCTAAAAAGGCAAGTTTTCTATGTTCTCTTTTCCACTGGGTTTGGCTCCTTCTCTTCCTTCACTTGCCTGTTGAAGCTCGAGCTGCTGGGATGGATTCTCCTCCACAACCACCCTCCCTTCGGCGGAAGATGCCGGCATAAAACACCTTGCCTTTCCTGGAGAGCTCTCTCTGGACTAGGAGAACCTCAACTGAGAGTGAAGCCCATGTTTTACGGCTTCTTTAGCCTGGTGTCTCAGAGTAATGGCCAACACAGACATGCAGAACTGCTGGAGTTGTGTATAGGTAACATAAAGATTTGTTGGTCGTCCTTCCTCGGAGAAGCCCACTTAAGAATAATGATGTATATGGTATTCGAGATGCTTCCCCACACGACTGGAAAATGAAACATTTTCTCTGCACATCCAGGGACGGCACATGATGTGATTTGTGATTCTTGGACTCAATGGTCCTGACGAGTCCCTTTTGACTCAGCATATTCTGTGATACTAAGAACCTGGAAAACCTAGGGAAAGATATTCCAGGGCATCTCACTTTGGATTTGTCATTGACCGTAGCACTCAGAAGTTAACCACACAGCTAATAAAAGAATGCGCAGTAATTCATTTTTAATGATCGTTTCCTGGGTGTGGCAAGTGGTTTTGTCGCTTTAAATTCTTATGCAAATAAAATCAGGCTAATCTTCTTAAATAGGTAGCTGTAGCTGTGTCAGCCTATTCCAAGCTGGCAGGAGTGCTGCATAATACTTGGAATTCTCTAAATTGTTCATGTCAGTGGGATATCAACTATCAGCACAATAATAACGATAATAGGCATGTGTTTGCTTGCATAGAAGTTATTGCATAATTAAGGGCCTCATTAAGGGTTTTCAGTACCACAGAAGAATGCCCCTAACTTTCTGGTTGTTTTCATCCTATTAATACCAACATCACACAAGCCACTCCCCAGGCAACTTGTTTTAATCACTGGTTACTTGGGAAATTCAGATGCATCAACATATCTAAAATGAATTAACAGTGAAATTATGGCCAAAGTGCTTTCGTTAAAAGGGAGGAGTGCCTGCTTATGAGACTGCCATCTCTCCAAAGTGATGCTCTCTCATTCTGGCTTTCTTGGATGGTGCAACCATGCCCCTAATCTGATTACAGTCATCCCACATAAGTGGTATGGGAGCAGTAATTGTTAAGTGTAAACCTTCTAGTATTTTCAATTCCACTAAAAAAAGTAAACAATGCCAACACTGCCCCACCCCAGCAACACAGGAAACCAAATGACAGTGCTGTGCCACCCAGGAAAGGTCACCCACATCCACAGCTCCAGGGCATCACAATCATAAGCATCCTCCAGGTTGACAAGTTCCAGGGAGCATCCATATCCCAGTACTCATCACAAGGTGCTCCATCACCCAGAACAATCTGAAAGCCTGCTGCACCACAGGGAAACAACCTGAGAGAGCTCTAGCATGCCCAGATTTCCAAATTGCACACTTACAGGGATCCTGTTAGGTGGAGATGCCCACACCACAGGGCAATCTGAGGGATGCTGAGAGCCCTGAGGGGCTCAAAGTGACTGCAGTCCCTCTCTGAGGCAGGCCTGAGACCTGCAGGGTTGGATATACAATTCCACCTGTGGACCTAAAGCCTGGGTCATTAGCATTTCTTATGATGGCAGTAGATAATCCAGGAAGTCAACCACAACCCACACTGTGAAGCAAGGGAAACAAAAACAACACAATCGTCCCTGCCAATGTGACCTAGGGCAAAATTCCTTCCTGACCCTAGATCTGGCGATTGGTTTAACCCAGGTATGTGAGCCACACCTGCCCACAGGTACTTGAGAAATTTTCCAATACCACTACAAGCATAAGCATGCTTGTCCAGCCTCTTTTTTTTTTCAGTCAGGGCAGTGCCGGCACTTCAAAAGTGAAATTAAATTTTACCATGTGGGTGATAAATCATAGGAGCTGTGAAGACTGTTTCTTCCCAGTCCTCAGGCAGCCAGCAGAGCATGAAGTCTGTGACTGACAATAGATAGAGTACAGAAAATGGCATCTTGGTCACCTTTAAACTCCTTTTGCTCATCCTCATTACATGCTTGAGAATAACAACACATCAAGCCCAGCATCAACTTTGTAGGTGAAAACAACTCCAATGGCACAAAATCCTCAAAAGAGTCGTTAGCACAAATATTTCTGGTAAAAAATGTCAGCCTACCTGTGCTTTTACCCCTCCTGCTGCGGAATGGTAGGCAGCTCCCTTGTTTCCTCTGAAATTAGAATGGTCTATGGATTTTAGCACAAACCAGTACAAAGCAGACAAGGCAATCACAGCACTTTGTGAAAATTTCAAGGTCTGTGTTCTGCATTTTAGCCCTGTCAAACTGTATTAAAAAGAAAAGAAAACTGGCTACACCTTTGTTTTTAAACTCCTACTCTGACAGCCTAAGATAAGGTCAGGGCTGGAAGTAAGAGCAAGGCTGGGGAAAGAATTATGATTAAGGATAAACACACCCAGGACTTCAGAAGTGAGGCAAAATGAACATGTGCAGTTCTTCTTAGGTTATCATGAGTCCTGGTAACCCTGAATACACAAAAGAGTGGCCAGCAAATAGAAATTGTATCATATTATTTATGAAGCCATAATTTTAACATCTTGCAAACCTGATTGTGTGTTACAGCAATAGGCAGGAAAATCATAACCTGATCAGTGCAAGGTGGGCTGGGGAGCAGCTTCACCCTGATTGTTACAAGCAAGGTGTGAGGTGTTTGGACTTACTTCCACCCTGGATGTGGACTTGCTGCAGGAACTCCATCAAATCCCTTGTCCAGGCTTCTGCTTCCCCCTCACCTTTGGTCTGCTGTTATTTAGTCTGAAAGCCTGGGAACAGGCACTTTTTTCAACAAAGTGTTTTCTTCAGTGCTGGGCATGACAGAGGCTGATTTCACAAGACTTTCCATCCTACAGAAAAGAGACAAAAGCTGCACTAAAAGAATGTTGTTTACACTGTGATTATCTGTAACACTGTGGTCCAACAGTAAAACAAAAAAGTGGTCAAACTCATGTGCCAGGCTGAATCATCTGGGAAATGTTAAATCCCCTGCCCTCTTTTTATCCCCATTTCCATGGCTTGGACAATCAGGAAGTGTCATTTCCTCACTTTTAGACACATGGCTGTGCCAGTTCAGTAGCCTGGTTTTGCACCTGTTTCCCTCGGATTTATTTAGAGGTAAAATCCTACAAGAACTGTTGTGTCAGAATCCTCCTACTCATTAACCTTGCCAGGGAAGAGTTTTTCACCCAGAATACCTAGGACTGCAATACGCATCCCTAAGGTTTTGTCTTCAGGCCTATGCTCAGTCTCAGCAGAAATCCTGGGAGCTCAGGACTGGTTTCCTCATAAACTGTCAGTGGGCCTGGGATGAAAAATAAAGGCCAGGTGCCTCTGTAAGAAGCACCTGATATACCACCAGATATTCCCAAAGGAACACTGGTCTGAAGTGACATTTCATGGAGGGTCTCAAGTGCCCATGTCCAGTGCTATTGTGGAGATTTTCCTGACCATGACAGGGAAAGAGCAAAAGGATTTTTAAAGCGACTTCAGCAGCTAAATCTATCTGTAGTTTCTTAGGAGAGACCAGGTTTTCTCATGTCAAAACTTGCCATAGGTACATTTCAAAGGTCCACCATAAAAAGGAAAGCACAGATAGGGGTCATCATTGCTCCATCCTCAGCAACAACACCAGCAGAAGACAGACCCAGCAAGGTCAACACTTGGAGCTGACAGGGCTACTCTGTTGAAAGCAGCGGAGTTATTTCCATGTAAGTGAGAGCAGAAACCAGGCAGTGTTTTGTCTTGTGGAGCTGAGGCGGCACCACCACCACAACTGCTGTCTCCTGCTTTTTCTGCAGGACCACAGGTGACATTGCGGTGGCAACAACTGAAACTGAACCCAAATACTTAGATTTGACAGCAGAATGAAACATGTCTGAAAGAAGACTCAGTCATTCAGGCACTCTAGGAGTAGCAAGCCATCAAGGCAGTGCCTTAACATACTGAGATGTTTCTGAGATAATGCCTTCTGAGAAAGAGATCAAATGAGAATCTGTTTTGCACGGCTGTGTTTTGCCCCACTGCCTCCAGAATTGTGCAGCTCTTTCTTCTTTGTTTTTGCTCCAGATTGTACCAAGAGTGTCTTACATCAGGTGCTTCTTAGAAGCCCTTTCAATAGGAGCAGGATAATTGAGGCATCAAATTGCATCCTGTGGGAGTTCCAGGATTAGGCCATAGAGCAGGTCATGTTATATGTTCGAAAGGACAAAGAGCATTTTATGTTTTATCTGTTCACTTAGCTATGAAATGATGAATTTTGAAATACCTATAATTTGCCTTAATCTTGTTCTCCTAGACTGCCACACCCAAAGTGGTTTTTTGCTAGGATGGTATATTATACTCATCATCTCCTGATGCAACAAATTAAATCACAGAGTGGTTTGGGTAGGAGGGGACCTCAAAAATCATCTCTTTCTAACCTCCTGCCATGGGCCAGGACACCTTCCACTAGACCAGGTGGCCCAGAGCCCCATCCAACCACTGCCTTGGACATTTGTGTGGGAGCAAGAACCTGTCATGAGGGACTAAACATCAAGGATTCAATATCTGGCCTTTTCAAATTCTAGGCCCAAATACTCAGTGGGTTGGCCCTGGACTTCACTCTTTCCTTTGCACACAATTCAAAGCAGGAAAACCACGATCCCTTTGGACCACTAAAGGACTGCCCTGGGGAATTTCTTTTTCCTCTTGTGCAGCAAGTTAGACTTCTGCCTTTTACCCTGCCAGACCAGAGACTGGGGGATAGTTATGGTAATTTTGTGGCTGTTGAAATATCCTGTGGAAGAATTCTTGTACCGTTGCTATTATTTATTATTTGCTGAGTGTTGGCAACATGCTTCCATGCCAAAAAGGAGACTTTAGGCAGGGAAACTTTTTTATCTGCATGTGCACATGTACATGAATATGCCCTCACTTCTGCCCCTTGATCCTTCTGGACTTGGGAGCCACAGCCTGAAAGCTTTGGGGCAGCTCCCTTTAAACTCAAGCTGGAATCCAATATGAGAATGAAAAATACAAGCTGCACACTAGCCTCTATTGTTTATTTTGATACTGAGGAACATTTATCTTAGCCTTTCCCTAAACATCCTCAGCAGTCTTCCGCTGAAGTGGGAAGAGCAGCACAAGGAATACCGCAAATACCAAGGTAATGTTATCTGTTTTTTCTACAGCAAACTTGGCAGATTTTAAAAGGATACCCACTGTGGCAAATTCAAGGCTTCAATAAAACCTTTTGATAATGAAAATAAGGAATGTCAGATATCAATAAAAAGGCCAGATTCTGTGCGTTTTGGTGGCCTTTTCAGACTGAGGCAGAAAAAGGATCCATTCAGCTTTGCAGCAGTGTGGAGAGAAGCTCAGGGATGTGCCCTCCCCTAAAGCCTCTGGAACAAGGGACTCACCAGGGAGATAGGGAGATGTGCTGGGAACACATAGCTCCAGCTGGTAAAACAGCACAGAAGGCTGGGTCAGACTGGCTAGGGAGGCATCAATAAGTGTTCAAGGACAGGTTGGATGGGGCTCTGAGCAATCTGGAATAGTGGAAGGTGTTCCTTTGGTAGGGACTTGGAATGAGATGATCTTTAAGCATCCTTCCAACCCAAACCATTCTATAATTTATGAGTAATATTTTCTTTTTGCACCTCAACCAACCTAATGATTTCCAGCTGAACCATACCTGGACAATGGGTTGTATGGAAAATCTGGCCACTGAACTGGTAATTAAACATTTCAGAGAACTTGTAACTTTGATCATTCTGCCATTTACTGTCATGATAGGGCTGCTTGTGAACACTTGGTCCCTCCTATTTGGGCAAACTGATGCATATGCAGCACATTATGAAAACACAGAGAATTTAGGCCAGAAGACTGAGGAAAATATGATGATGATGATGATGATGATGATGATGATGATGAGGCATATTTGCCTGCTGAGTAGTATCAGTGTTTAAAGATGCTGTATTTGAAGCACTGAGGACTTTAACATTTAAAACTGTAGATCCCTCATGTGGATGGTCATGCCATATGCTCTAGCAAATTTTTCTCTCCCTGAATGTGCAATGTAGACAGCTCTGAGGAAGAAATCTCTATCTCTGTTCTCTTTTGTAGGACTTTGTATCCACGCTGGAAATAGGATCTGTTTGTATTGGCCGGAGATAAAGCATTCCCTCTGCATCCATCGGTGTGTTTGTTTTCACCTCTGCCTACGCACGGGTACCACAGCGAATGTTTCCAAACAGCAGATTAATCAGAAAGCACGAGGTGCAGCTGCAGCCAGACTGTGGTTTCTTCTCTCTCTCTTTGAGGCAGAGAGCATTTGTAACCACTTTCCTGTCTTCACAGAGCTGCTGATGATCGCATCTTCTTGGAATTTGCTGCTTGTGCTGCGCAGCGACAGCAGAACCACGGCGGCCGCCGGGGGCTCGCTGATTGTCTCTCTCCTCCTGGGGCTTGCCGCGGTCACTCCAGCTCCTGCTCCCAGCGAAGGGGAGCCCGGAGGGGGGAGTGTGTGATCTGGCTCCAGCTAAACTCACGGAGGAGAGCAAAGTCGGGCTGGACGGAAATGGAAGCGAAGAGGGATTAACTCCACCGGAGGAGGTGAAACCCCACAAGGTGGGGTGCGCCTGTTCCCAGGCTTTCAGACTAACTAACACCAGACCACAAGGTGCTGAAACCCGCAGCGGCAGCTGATGGGCGACAGGGAGGGTGTGGGACATTTGGTCGTTACCTCTCCACATCAAAGCTCCTGAGAAAAAAAACAACAGCATTCTGGAAAAAGGGAGGGCAATTCACCAGTGTGACACTGCCTCTCCTAGGGAGAGCCGTCACTTCTAACAAAAGGCAGCTGATCAGAGCAGGGGGGACTGAATGCAGCTTAGGGAAGATGTCCCGGCGTTGAACTTCTGATGAAATCTTTGTGTGGCCTCAGAGGTCCGAGGCCCCCTGACCTCTCCCTGCACAGGGGTTGATCGTGGGCTCAGACAGAAGCAGCAGCAGTAGAACACTCATGTAAAGTTTGCCTCTTGCCATCAGCACACCGGGTCGAGTCTCAGCTGGGATGAGTCCTCCCCTCCTGGTGGGAGACCTTTCCCATTACTCCAGGTGAAGCTTTAGCTCACCTCCTGTGGCATCCATTCAGTAAAGCCACCTAGCCAGTATTTGGAAAAGAATACTCCGAGGAGTTTCCCCTTTTTTGATGAAATCTCTCTGCCAGTAATCTATCTGTTTTGCTAATCTTGCCTGCCAGGATATATCTCTCTATCACTCTGTTTAAAGCTGGAAGCTGGTCATCCTGGTCATCCTTTTTTTTTTTTTTTTTTTTTTTTTTTTTTAATTCCTTTTTTGCTTTTTTTTCCCCTGTTCAATTTAGTCATATCCAGTCAGGAACATGTGTGCTTGCCCTAGTGCTGCTCTCTGTTGGGAAGCTGCTGGTGGGTGCAGACTGCTGATACTCAGAGCAGAAGTGAGGAGGTTGGACCCTGCAGACCACCTTTTGCAGCTCCTCCTGCCCAGGCTGCCTGTGTGACCTCCTTGTGGGCTCTGCCATGACTTGTGCAACCCACAGTCTCTGAAGAGCAGCAGCTTGAGGGAGGGAAGTGACTGCTCAGTTTTGCCCAGGCCTGCTCAGGCTTTAAAGTATGTTTTGCTTGTTTGCAGCCTATTTAAGCACACACAATAGGGTGGGTGCCAGCCTCCTGTGCTGATCCATCAGCTGGTTTGGCCTGATGCTTCCAGGGAGGGAGTGCTGGAAATGATGTGGACCTCCCCATCTTTCTGGCTGATGACATCTCCTCCCCTGTGCCAGCATCCTTGCTTGAAAAGCTGTGTGGGTGTCACATCTGGGACCCAATCCATTGACAGATAAACCCAGGATAGTAAATTATTTGTTTTCAGCCAAGTTAGCTCCCCCATTCCCCTGACTCTATCACAGCCTGAGATTCCACAGAACTACAGCACAGTGGGCACAAGCAGCCAGAGCAAAGGAAAGAAGGAGTGTCATCACTTTTAACGGCTTCCTTGCTAAAAGTCATTTTATCTCAGCTGAAAAAACCACATCCTTGCTATTGACTTCATTCTGAATGTCCCGAGTCCTGAATCCTGCTCCCACGTTCCATGCAGTCCCATCTGTCTTCTCCTATCCAGCTGTGCTAGACACATCACTCTCCCCCAGGTCTGGATTTTCTGCCTCCCCACCTCAGACCTTCTGATGTGCAGTTCTCAGCCTTTCCCCAGTGAGTTGCTCCCTGATGGTTGATTATCACCATGGCTGACACAATTAATTGAAGCTGCACTGCCCAAATCTTCTACCAAAACCATCCCCATGCTTTCAGAACAAGAGAACACTCGGTCCTACTGCACCAAGCAGGAGGACAGTATGAGCAAGTAATGCCAAGAAACAAAACAGGAGGGTAAGATTGAAAAAACAGACCCAAAACCCAGGATATTGGGCTGAACACAGATCTGTTGCAAAAACAGAGTCTGTGTTTCCATCGAAATCCAGGGATGACATATGTTGCTGACAAGGACAATGGAGAAATCAAGATGTAGCCCTAAACAACACTTGGGAACTCCCTCCTGGAGGAAAAGGGGAGGCAGAACTATGGGAAAAATGATTCTCATGCTTCAAGAATTTTTTTCTGGATTCTTTGGGGTGTGTCAGGCTCACAGCATGCCAGCAGCTGGAAAGTGCACACTCTGAGTGCTCTCCTTTGCCATAACCTCCCATTGCTAATTGGATAAACACAGGACCTTCACTTCATCTGACTAACTCTGTAGTGCTATTGGACTATCCATCTTGAACTGTAAAGTCACTGCCCAAAGGCCTCTCAGCCTGGGGAAAAAAGGTGTTGTCTCTAGATCAAAACACTGGGATTTCTTATAGAGGAATACCTTTAGGGCTTGAGAACAGGAATGACTGAAGGAGGAATTCACTGCTCTTCCTCTTTTTATTCCATTTCAACCTTAATTCAGAATGATGGCAATGTGTCTGCCTGACATAGGTGCAGAGCCAAGGCTGGATACCCACAGAAAATCCTCAAATTGGCTGCCTGCTGGCACTGGAAAACTTGAGATTTTTGTTAGTACACATGATCTCTAGCACAAAGGCAGCAAAAACAAATTGAAAAAAAACCCCACAACAAAAACCACATTCAGTTCAAGAGCTAAACAGATAAATAAAGAGCAGATTAAAAGTAAAAAATGTGCCAGGTTGAAATATCAGACAGATCTATGTCCTTTGCACATCAAAGACTGCAATACCCTGAAAGGCAACAGCCACTCCAATTCTATTTAACCTCAGTAGTGAGGAGAGGAATTCAGGTGTGACTCATGCAGGTGAGTTAAACCACAAACCAAGAGCTGTTCCACATTTGGAATAAAGTGATTAGTAAAGACACAAGTGCTGGAGGAGGGGCACAGACTCCACAGGCGTTTCAGAGCTGGGTGCTGGTTCTTTCTGAAGTCCACGATCACTTGGAGCAGTGACAAGAGGCTGGGAGCACTGAACAGCTTCCTGATTACATTCTTGAATTCTCCTAAAAAGATTCTCCTCCTCAGGATTGCTCTAATCTACAGCCAGAGCACAGGAGGTAGAGCTAAAGGATGCTAAAGGATGCTCAGGGCAGATAAAGGGAGGAATTTCAGTTCAGGAATTTATAAACAGAGAGCTGAGAAACAGTTAATCATCAAGCAGAATCAGACTGAGCTCCTCCGCAACTGCCTGCGTGTGAGCAGGAGGCTCTCAGGGTCACCACTCTCATTAGGGGGTGCTGGCACCCTCTGTGTTTGTTCCTGTGTCCATCCTTCCATGCACACCTTCCAGTTTAAGGAAGAGAGAGACCTCATGCTGACACAGGCTCAATCCCACTGGACTACAGCACTCCTGCCAACCCTAGCACCAACACTGTGAGAGGGACCAGAGAAATGACCAGGCAGCAGAACCTTGGCTGTGGTGTGCCAAAGCGACACTGCTGGGTGTGTAATGGGCTGCACATGTGTTGTCTGCTTTGTGTGTTTGTGTGAGTGGGCATGAGATATGCCTCAGCCCTCATGGTCTTGAATGACTTTTTTCTGCTTTGGCCAGCATGGGAAGGCTGCCTCCCACTGCTCACCACAGCCTCTCCCTCCTCCCGGGCTGCTGCAAACCTTTCAGCTGCATCCATCGAACCCATGCGAATATTAAAGCTGTTAAATTGATGGGCTGAGTAAATAGGATTAGCTCTGTGTGCCCAAGGGGGGAGGCTGCTGCTTGCACAGGCTGATAGGGAGACAGGGGGGAAGGCTGAGGAGGAGAGGGTTGCTTTCAAGCCGACAAGAATATGCTATCTGGGAGGTACACGGATAGCTTCCAATCTGCCCCTGATTGGATTAGACATGCTCCTAAATGTGAAGTGCCTATACAAGTCTGGGGCTTAGCTGGTGCCGGGCTGCTGAGAACCTGCCGAGGTGCTCCCCAAGGATTGCTGCCTCCCCGGCGGGCCCTGGAGACGTCTGACTGTCAGGGGGCAGAAAGCCCCTGCTGCTGGGCCCTGTCTCGCCCTCCGTCCCAGGCGTCGGATCTTTAACCCGCTCCCGTGAAAGCTGAGATCCTTTGCCTCCATCTGTTCACATGCGATGGCTTTACAATTCCCCTCTAACCTACCAAAGGGAAGCGTGAAGTGATCTCTCGCTGCCTGGTGGAAGGAAATCTCTCCCTCTCGCCATCTCCCCCTCCTCTTTTTTTCTCTTCCAGATGAAGAATTTGAATGTCTTCATGGTCTGTTTAAAATATAAAGTGAGTTCTTGACACATTTTTTGAAGCTGTGCTTGTCTGAGCATTGATTATTGTCACTAACAGCGATGTGAGCCAAATGCTTTCCTTTTTCCCCAAGCTTTGATAATATTTCCAAGAACTTTGGCTCCTTTTTTGCAAAGTTAGTTCCAGAACCAAAATACTAATAAAGAAGTTTACACCTAGTCTGTTATGGAGGATAGCAGGGAATGGCAGGGGCTTAGTTAGACCTTTCTTAGGTTTGTAGAAAAACAGCTCCAAATATTTTTAATTGGAACACAAAAAAATTTGAGCAAAAATATTGTAGATGCTGAACAGAGGAAAACTGTACCACTGTGATAACTGTGGTTTATTCCATGGATATTATCCTTTACTTATTTTCTAGTCACAGGGAAAATACTGGGGAGGGAAATCTTTGTTTAACATCTATTTTGATAGTAGTTATGCAGCACTCTGATGTCCATATGCTCACTCTAAATTAAACACTGTCCTTGTTTTGGAAACAGATGCTTGCCCAGATATTCTATAGAGGTAAAAGTTATATATCCTTATTTTCTTTTTTTCCTATTTTTGTTTATTCTGGCTGGAGATAACAGTAACTCACCTGCGAGGTCTAAGCTGCAACAATAATTTAGATTAATGGAAATAGCTGAGAAAAATACAGGAAGGACCATGAGCACTGTAGCCTGATTCAAACATTATTCCTGTTTTGGCCAGGGAGATAAAAAGGGAAAAGGAAGTGATTTCACTTCAAGAAGTGAGTTGTGGAGCCAGAATTCAGGTCCTGGTGCTGGTACTGACGTCTGACCTGCTGCTCTTGTTACTTATCCTGGTAAAGGCCAGTAAAAGTGTGAGGCAGGAATAGAGCAATGGGAACACCCAGAATGGAACTGCAGCACTTATCTGTGCAGGAAAGGTCTAAGCTTCCTTATCATCACCCAAAAGTTGACTGAGAAATACATCTAGGCTTCAGGGAGATATTTGTGTCAGAATAATACCTGGCTATGAATACAGCTGTGATGCACCACATAGATACTCTTAGTAAATGATGTCATAAATAGAACACAAGAATCCATTGGTGTTAGACACTCTGTTTTCCCCCAGCCCACATGAACACCTGAGAACATGAATTATTCGCCATTAATTTAGGAGCTGTGGTGACAACGTTTGGTTGTGCTGTTTTCCCATTAGGCTTGGGGGTATCTTGAGTGGGCCTGATTGCATTACCTTGTGTTGGAAATTGAATTGCAGTGTCCAGTGCCCTTGAACTACTGTGTAAATCAAAATTTCTGTCTAGCAAGCAATGGCATCCTTCACCTTCCTCTGGAATAACTGGATATTAACATACACTCTTCACAGAAGATGAAATTCCCCTTCTTTCCCATCTTTGTATCAGGTTTAATTTTAAATGGTAAGTTAATACAAGTGAATGCAGCAAATTGATGCTTTCTGTGTAAATGTGTCTTCCTCAGCAGCCTCCCCTCCCAATCCCAGCCAGCATCAGTCTTGGCCAGATCTCTGTGTGGATGTGGCTGTTCCTCCCTGGCCATCCATCCTTCCTTATCTGTGTCACTCCCCTCAGTCCCTCCCCCTGCAACAGACACATCACTGACAGCAGGCAGAGGTGCATGTCTGCTCCATGGGATGTTTGCTTACCTCTGTGTGCTCCTGACACCATCTAACTTTAAGGCTCCGTGCTGAATGCTCTGCTAGTTCCAAATCAGCCTTCTGACTCCACCCAGCTTCTTCTGTTTTAGCAGTATTCCCATTTCTTTGCTTGAATAGCACCAAAAGGACCTTGAAGTTCCCCTGAGTTGACTCCATTTTTCTTCCTTTTCTGGCCTCATTAAAGCTGTTCTTGATTTTATCACTTCTTCCTGCACTCCTGCACTTGAATGTTGTGTAATTATATCAGATAACCTATTCAAACAAAGGAAGGGGAAATTAGAGATGGAAAGGCTTCTTTAGATTGAGGAGACAAGCCCCACTCCCTTGGGAAGAGGGCAGGAAAGGACCATGCACTCCTCACTCACCCAAGTGACATGGGGTTCATTCTCCCTTGAGACCCAGCTACACTTTCAGACCTCACTGCTAGGAAGAATTTCCTGATCCTTTACTTGACAGTTGCACTGCTTAATTTCTTGGCCCACACCTAGTTTTGCCCTTCAGCACTCAAAATAGTTTCTGAAAGGTTCGTTTTTCACATTTTGTAGTTAAGAAAAGTGACACTGAGTGGGGTTAAATGATGGCTGTAGACCCACAATACTTAAGACATATAGGGATCTCTTGGACACTCAAATTTGCTCATTGAAATCCCACAAAACATGTCCTAAAATTTGTTCCCAAAACTCACCAAGCACCACTTTAATTAAACATCTTAATTATCCTTTCTGTCCCCATGCAGAAAGTGTGGCTGAGCCCCAAACTGTAGTTCATATGCAGCTGATATAGGGCTTGCCCTATGCACAAAAGTCACTGGTTTGCTGAGCTGGGTTTCAGGTTTCCTGCCATGAATTTGGGGGGGTTAGGATTTAAGCAGCCATGTCTGCTCTTTACTCAGCCACACTGAGGTGACATTAGAACATGGCACTGCTCTCCACCAGTTGGCTGCAAGGTCCAGCACAGCCTGGCTGAGTCCCCACTGATTGTTGAGTCACCCTTGGCTTGCTGTGTGGATCCCTGCCAGGGCCACCTGAACTGTTCCTGCTCTCCTGGCCAGGCACTGCTGCCTCCTGCTCCTCAGCCTTCGCATTCCACACTGCTGCAAGCACGTGAACAATGCATGGCATGTCTGTGTTGTTCCCACCCAGCCTCCCTGCTTTTACTGGAAATGAAAGTCTTTCCAGGAGGAAGGAATCCCTTGAGATCCAAGCAGAGGTTCCCTCAGCTGGCTGCTAAGAATAAAAGATCTGAGAGCTATTTCCATTCCTGGTTGCGCAATACAAAGCAAGTCACTTAACCTTTCCATGTCTTATTTTCTCTCTGGATTGGGAAGAGGCCCTAAGAGTGTGGGGGAATGTGGGATGAGCTTCAGCTGCATATCCCACTTGATCTGTCACCAGAGGATCCACACTGGGGGAAGGCCATACAAGTGTGGGGAATGTGGGATGAGCTTCAGCCAGAGGTCCAATCTGAGCATCCACCAAATGATCCACACTGGGGAGAGGCCCTATGAGGTTCCCACACGTGGGAAGAGGTTTCGGAGCTGCTCCAGTCTCCTCAAGCACCAGTGGATTCACAGAGAGGAGAGGCCCTTCTGCTGTCCCAACTGCAGGAAGGGCTTCAACCACAACTCCACCCTCGTCATGCATCCACACCAGGGAGAGGCCCTATGAGTGTCCCACGTGTGGGAAGAACTTCACCCAGAGCTCTCACTGGACCCAACACCATAGTATCCCACATTTTTGGGGGAAATGCTGTGGTGTAATACCAGGACAGGCCTCTGAAGGCTGCAACTGACCCATACATAAGCTGGCTGCCGTCCTCTGGGCTATGAAAGACCCAGATGAGGGATGGAGCAGCTCTGCTGTGGGGAAAGGCTGAGAGGATTTGGATTGTTCAGCCTGGAAGACAGAAGGCTTTGGGATGACTTTATAGTGGCCTTCAGTACCAGAAGGGAGCCTACAGGAAAGATGGACAGAGACTATTGACAAGGGTCTGGAGTGACAGGACAAGGGGCAATGGCTTAATTCAAAGTAGGTTTACTTTAGATATAAAGAAGAAATTGTTCCCTGTGAGAGTGGTGAGGCCCTGGCACAGGTTGCCCAGAGAAGCTGTGGCTACACCATCCCTGGAAATGTCCAAGGCCAGGTTGGATGGGGCTCTGAGAAACCTGGGATAGTGGCAGGTGTCCCTGCCCATGGCAGGGGTATGGAACTGGGCAATCTTTAAGGTTACTTCCAATTCAAACCATTCTATGACTCTGTGTGTATTTTGCCCTTATCACCCTGGAGTCTCTCAGCATTGAATGCTTTCCAAATTCCACCCTCCTGCTGAGTACTTCAATTTCTGAGTATTTTCTCCCAGATGTTTGAGAATCTTTTTTTGCCGAACAGTATTTCCAGTTCCCTCTGTACTGTCTGTCCATCCCCACTGTGCTGTTGTATAATATGCCAACATTTTGATCTTCTTACTCATGTAAGCTAGCAATTCCTTGCAGGAGTTTCAGCAGCTCAATCTGTCCCTCTATTTCCATTCTGTTCCATAAGAACATTGCAGTACTCTTTAATCCCCCCTACACCTCTTTACAGATACAGATAAAACCAATTTTAACAGCAGTCCAACTCTGACATTTATCAGACTACTGTACACTCTCAGAACTACCCCTTGCACAGCAACTTTCAGTTCCTGCTACATATCTGACTCCCCAGCTAGGCTGAATTTAGTTTTCACATTTCATTTCAAGGTTCTGCATCTCCTGCATCTTTGTTCATTAATTAGGTGAACAGGCTTGGACAGGTTAATCTAAAAGGCTGAGGCTTTGAAAATTGTCCTTCGATTATGAGTTTTACATGATTTTAAAGCTCACGGGTGAGGCTTTCTTTGGGATTTGTCAAAGGAGAGAGAGGCCCACACAGAGTTTCCTACAGCTAGCCCAAATGCAGAGGGGCTAGTTTTATGGGTACACATTCTCACTGCAAGAGGCAGCGAGACAGAGAGAGTGTTCACAGAATCACAGAATCATTTAGGCTGGAAAAGATCTCCAAGATCACTGAGTACAACATGTGACCAATCACCACTGTGCCAACCAGATCAGAGCTCTGAGTCTTAAACACCTCCAGGCATGGTGACTCCACCACCTCCCTGAGCAGCCTGTTCCATGCTTGACAACCCTTTCAGTGAAGAATTTTTTCCTAATATTAAGCTTGAACCTCCCTTGACACAGCTTGAAACCATTTCCTCTTCTCCTGTCCCTTGTTCTCTGGGAGCAGAGCCCAATCCCCCCCAGCTGCCCCCTCCTGTCAGGGAGTTGTGGAGAGCCAGGAAGTCCCCCCTGAGCCTCCTTTCATCCAGGCTGAGGTCCCCTAGCTCCCTCAGCCTTTCCTCATATGACTGACTCTCCAGACCCTTCCCCAGCTCCATTCCCTTCTCTGGACACCCTCCAGCCAGTCCCTCAATATCCTTGTCATGAGGGGCCCAGAATAGGAGACAGGATTTGAAATGTGGCCTCCCCAGTGCTCACAACAGGGGGACAGTCACTGTCCTGGCTCTGCTGGCCACATCATTGCTGATCCAGGCCAGGTGCCATTGGCCTCTTGGCCAGCTGTGCACAGTTAGCTCACATTCAGCTGCTGTTGTTGAGAACCCCCAGGTCACTTTCATCTGAGACAGAGTTCTAAGATGGATAGCTATGGGATGTACAAGCTTGCAGTGCAACTGCACCTCCTCAGCAAACACACACATCCACGCCTTCTTCACTCCATGAGGAAGAAGCAAAAGTGTGTTGCCATCCCAGAGGGTGCTCTGGGATAACAGCAGGACACAGCTGATGGCAGCTGGGTGTGATGGAAGATCACGCTGAACCCTCTCGATAAGCCCTCCCACCTCTGCAGGAGGTGTCCCTCCGCTGCTCTGCCCCTGGACCGGAGGCACACAAAGCAGTGTCCAGCTGGCAGAGGCAGAGCCCAGGGAGCAGGGACGGTGCCGGTTCGTGCCGCGGGAGGCAGTGCCCGCCGGACGGTACCCAGCAGAGGGCAGCGGTGCCCGCGCTACCGCAGCCGCCCGACCGCGGCTTTCCCACACACCGATCGCCTCCAAAAACCACCCTGCATTGCCTCTAGGCTGGCAAACAGCCCACACGTGTAAACCTGCTCTCCTTCCCTTTGCAGCTGTAGTCTCGCCCACCCAAGCATCGACATCTGCCAGCGCTTGCTGACCAACCAGCTGGGGTCATGGCTCCTGGTTGTTCAATCATATCTTGGAATGGCCTGGTTTGGAAGGGACCTTAAAGATCATTTCATTCCAACCCCCTGCCATGGGCATGGACACCTTCCACTAGACTAAGTTGCTCAGAGCACCATCTAACCTAGCTTTAGTCCTCCTGTCACTTGAACAGCCCTGTGTAAGAAGAAAGCTCTGGCATGAAGGAAGATGCAGTGGGAGTAGTTCTAAATGCCATCCTCCCCTTCTGGGAAAACTGGTTTTCTCAGGGAAAAAAATAAAACTGTGACCTAGTGGTTAATTTACATGCAGAGGAGTCAGGAGTCAATTTTAATGTGGTTTGAACTGGTTCATTCATATCTAATTAAAACAGTAAGGGGAGGAAGGCTCATTTTATGCTCAGTTAATCAAAAGACTGCAGCAGCTACTTCTTTTCCTCTGGGGATATTGATAACTGCTGAATTCAACCCTCTGGAATTTGGCTGGTTAAACTATTCCTCTCCAAAATCTGTGAAGCTTAAATCCACTTGATTCCAACCCTGAAATACATCTGATCCCAGCCCTCAAACCCATTTCTGTTTTGATACATTATAGATGGCTGGTCCTGTGCCTACAGGCTGTTGCAGAATCCCACAATAGCTTGGGTTGGAAGGGACCTTAAAGCTCATCCAGTTCCCACCCCACTGCAGGGACATCTTCAACTATCCCAAGTTGCTCAGAGCCCCATCCAGCCTGGCCTTGGACACTTCCAGAGATGGGGCAGCCACAGCTTCTCTGGGCACCCTGTGCCAGGGCCTCACCACCCTCACAGAGAAAAATTTCTTCCTAATATCCAATCTAAACCTACTCTCTATCACTTTGAAATAGACAGATTAATACACATCAATAGTGGGATATTCAGAACTTAGCTAGAGAATATCCTGGAATTCTATTTTTAAAGACAGAAATTAGCTTGTCTCTAAGTGGAGCTTAGGACTTCACAAATGTCTGTGGATCTCAATTATTCTGTCACCTTCTGAATTTATGGCTCAGATGCTGCTATTCATGTATATGCTGAATATTCCATATGGGAAAGAGGTGGTGAGAAAGACCTTCAGCCCTTCTCACCCTTTCTGCCCAGTCTCCTTGGACTCATTGAAATCTACTTCCCTGTTGAACAGCTCTGCATTTTGTGATCCTGTTGCAGGACAGGGAGCTCAAGGGGCTCCTTCACAAAACACTGGCATGTTGCTGTTCTTATTCTCCTGGAGCTGGACTCCTGGAGATGATCCTTGTGAGTCCCTTCCAATTCAGGATATTCTATATTTCTATGATTCTAGTTGGATGGGAACCATATGTCATGTTGTAAATGAGGATCTTGCAATGTTTCTACAAACCTTCAAGGACCTGCCAGACAGGTCAGTATTAATTTCCTATTGACAGAAGCAAAAGAAATCAAGATCTTAGGGTCTTACAACAACAACAACCTGTAATTTCTGAAAAACTATAACATAGAACAAAAAGTGCTTAATTACTGTTAAAATGTGTCTTCAGAAAGATGAAAATACAAAAACTTTAGAGAAACTTGTCTGTTTCTTCTAATGATACCATCTGGATTTATAAAGGGTGTTTTCTCTCCCTATAAAACTGACCTCACTTACAAGGACAATCACATGCAAAGCAGCAGAAGTGATCAGTAGACCAAAGTAAACTGATTAACTGAACTGATGAAAAATGGGCTCTAAATTCCACTATATTTTCTTAAAAGCTGCTTCTCTCAGGCATATGCAAACAGCTTAGTAGAAATAGTTATAGAATCACAGGACCTCGTTCTGCTTTCCCATCAGAACAATTCTGAAGTAATTCCACTAAAGTGAGCAGAGTTACACTGATGTGAGATCACAGTCAGTCAGAAATGGAAAATTCCTAATAGCTTATCCAGTTCATAACCCTAGGGCTAGCATAGAGTTATTCCTTGCACTAAAACCACATTTAATTCTTCCAAATAGGAATAGTGGAAAATGGTGCTTGGGAGGTGTTTTGGTCACTTAGTGGAGTTTCTTTAATTCCTCATCCAAATTCTCTTTTTGGGAAAATCCTTGGTTTTGACTGAAAGCCAAAACCTCAGTCACATTACCCAATAAATGAAATATGGAACAAAATGGATATGCCACATTATAAGAGTGTAATTCTGGGTGCCACATGCGCCTGTCCTCTACCTGGTGCTGGTTGTGGATTCTCATTAGGCTGGTGACACATGGAGGCTTAAGAGAACTTATTGTAAAGACAAAGCAACAGGGCAATGCCAGACACATTGAGGTGTCACCTCAGGGCTCTCCAGCAGAATTCTTTGTATGTAGCATTGGGTTTACATAGCATCTATCCTTTTGTCAGAGGCATTTCTGCTTTGCAGTGAAATGCAGGAAAATCTTCCTCAGTGAACCACTCTTCTGTGAGATCTGCTCTGTCTGAAACATCTTTTTCTGATGAAGAACAATTTCAATAGAAACATTTTAATCAGACCTTGTGGTAAAGAGATTTCAAACAAAAAATAAACCCTCTTTTTTATTTTTTTTTAATTCTGGTAATACCTAATTTGGTTGCTTTCAGGCACAAGAGCATTGCTAATGTGTCTGACACAGGAACACTGAAGTTGGGCAATGTCCCTTTACTCTCTCCATGCTTCCTTGGCACCAGGGGTGTTTTCCAAGACCCATTTCTATAGAGGCACCTGGGGCATCACATGGTTGGTGTGCACTGCTTCCTGAATGTAAAGGGGCTCATACAAGCAGCTCTGGAAAAAGCTTAGATGCTAAACAAGATTCCAAAAATAAGTTTCTATGAACTAACCATTTGTCTTCCACCTTTAAAAGCAAAGGTCTAAAATCAATTCGCTTGTGCAAGTCCTTGCTGAAGCATGTGAGATAAATGTGACAGTAAATCACACAAGCCACTAAGCAGAGTCTGATACCACTTCCCTGTGAATGAAAAGCAGTAAGAAATCTCACAGCTGCTGTTCCTGCCCTTCAGCAACTTTTAATTTTTATTGATTGACATGACACCTACGCGCCACATCATCCACAAGAGGCATCAGGTCTGTTTCAGGAAAAGCAAATTATTTGGTATTGTCAACAGCTGGCAGAGGCCACCAGGAACTGCTTCTCCATTCATTTGTTTTTCTCAGACACCTATAAAGAGCTGTCATCACATATCAAACGAAGCAAGTATCGGACAGCATGTGTGTCTCAATGCTGGCACACAGCCTCCAGCGCTGGGAGGCATGAACTGAGGCATGCCAGCCATGGCAAGTGAGCAAAGTGGGGACAAAGTGAGTCCTGGGGCAGTTTGGGGCTCCTCAATATAACAAAAATATAAAGTTGTTAGGCAGTGTCCAAGAGAGGGTTATGAAGATGCTGAGGGCACTTGGTCTGTTCAGCTGGAGAGGAACAGACTGAGGTCAGAGCTCACAGCAGCTCTGCAGCTTCCTCACAAGAGGAAGAGGAAGGGCAGACCCTGATCTCTGCTCTGTGTGACCAGGGACAGGACACAGGAACAGCTGGAGCTGTGTCAGGGAGGGTCAGGGTGGATATCAGGGAAAGGTTCTTCCCCCAGAGGGTGCTGGGGCACTGAACAGGCTCCCCAGCGATGGTCACGGCCCCAAGGCTGCCAGAGCTCCAGGAGGGTTTGGATGCCACTCACAGGGATGCACAGGGTGGGATTGTTGGGGTGTCCTGTGCAGGGCCAGGGGCTGGACTGAATGATCCTTGGGAGTCTCTTCCAGTTATGGGTGTTTTTTGGTTCCAAAGTGAGCTCAAGCACAAACTTTGCAGAGATGGTTGCCTTCAAAAGTCACTGTTGCTGTGGATGGAATAGCAAGAGGACATAGTGAAGAGTGTGGACCTTCTGAGACCAAGAGAAGCCAGCTGTGCTGAAGGCTGCTGCCTCAGTGACACTAATACTTGCATTTCACTGTCAACTGATGGTGTAAAAGGATTTTGCATTATTAAATCAATAGCTACCCCCTTGTATTATTTGCCCTGAGATAAACTGGGCTGTGAGATGTGATGGTCTCTTTACCTGTGCATATCCCTAATTAACAGTTGTGGAAGTACTGTGCATTTGTGAGCAGGATGACCAGGATATCCCCTGATATGCATAAAAGAGACATATGGAAAAAAGTTTTGCAATGTGTGTGCAAGCCATTTTGTTAAAGCCAAAAGGCCACAAATCCTTTCTGATGCATTGTGCTGCAGCAGTGAAGAAAGAAGTGTTTCACTGGGATAACAGAGGGAGCTGGGGGTGAATGAAATACATTTTGCAGACTGGAATGTGGTCAAGATAGTGAGTAAGGGCCACTGCTACTGAGGAAGGACCACAGATGCTCCTGAAGAGATCAGTGGTTGGGAGTTTGGTTTCTCAGTTGTGTCCCAAACCCAGCAGCTGGAGCAGCACAGTCCCCCTTAGCACCCCTTGACTCAGCCCTGACTCAGAGGGAAGAATTGTGCCCACTGAGTCACAAGCCCAGCCTCCTCCAGCTCTGCCTCCTTCTCCTGGTGATCCACTCAAGCCCAAACCTGCGCAGCAGATGGGAGCTGACAGGGCTGAGCCCGAGCAGGATGAGTGGCACAGAACAAAGCCTTGGCAGTGCCAACATGTCCAGATGACCCACAGGACAACTGTGTTTAGGGGGTGTGCTGTGGGATTTATGGGATGGGCACCATGTTCACGTCAAGGAGAGCTCATTCTGGATGTTCAGTCTGCTCTCTGGGGCTCCACAAACATGGCCTGGGTGCTTTGCACAGATTGCTGACCCCAAGCTCGTGCCCTGCAAGGTCAGGACTGAGCCAGAGGAATGTCACTGTCTCTCAGCCACCTCCTCTGGAAATGTCTGAGCTTCCCAAAGAAGATGAGAAAAGGCACAAAACCCACACTATGCTTGATCTGGACTGTGCTTAGCCTATCTCCTTCCCTTGAAACTATACTGAACTCATTTTGGGGTGGTGAGAAGGGAGCTTGCACTAGAAATAGAAGATCTATAATTAACACGTGGTCCAAACACAAAATAGAACCACAGAGGCCTCTCAAAGTTAGTAAACTTTGCTTGGAAGTGCATTCCAAGTTTTATCAGATTTCTTTCTTCTGCAGAAACGGAACTTCCTAGATCTGTTATACTTGCAAGCCCAACAGACTGGACCCAAATACACACTTTAGTTTTATGGTTAAAAAAATCCTCCACTGACACACATCGTGCACATGTAAGTAATTTCAAGTCTTCAAGTACTAACCCTTCCCACCCTGAAGCAGGGGCAAATTCCTCCTCTCCTCTCACAGGCCTGCTACCATTACAGCAACTTTCATTCTGAAACCCAAACTCATGTGAAAAACACCCAGGTTAGTGAATCTGAAACTCAGCCTCCAACCATTCAGTAACCCAAATGAAAATGTTGTGTGTCTGTTAACCCATTCTTATTTTCTCTTCTCAGGGGCAGGCTGCTTATTCTCCCAACAGCCCAGCTCATCTTGCCATTTATGAAGTTGAATCTGTATGTTTCCATGTCTCCCAGGAGGCATGTATCCAAAGTCCAACAAGAGCAACTGCAGGATTCTGCACCTGAGGAGAAACAGCTCCATGCACCAGCACAGGCTGGGGGTGACCTGCTGGCCAGCAGCTCTGCTGAGAAGGACCTGGGGGTCCTGGTGGACAACAGGCTGTCCACGAGCCAGGGGGACAAGAAGGCCAATGGAATCCTGGGGTGCACTGGGAAGAGCAGTGCCAGCAGCTCAGGGAGTGATCCTGCCCCTCTGCCCAGCCCTGGGAGGCACATCTGCAGTGCTGTGTCCAGTCCTGGGCTCCTCAGCACAGCAGGGACAGGGAGCTCCTGGACTGGGGCCAGTGGAGCTGCAGAGATGATTCAGGGCCTGGAGCATCTGTGGCAGGGAAAGGCTGAGGGAGCTGGGGCTGTCCGGCCTGGAGAGGAGCCCCAGCTGAGAGGGGCCCTCAGCCCTGGGTGTCCCTGTGTGCAGGGAGGGCTCCGAGCAGGGCCCAGGCTCTGCCCCAGGGCCCAGCAATGGCACCAGAGGAACGGGCAGGGACTGAGCCCAGGAGGTTCCACCTGGGCACGAGGCAGAACTTCTGTCCTGGGCAGTGACCAAGCACTGAACAGATTGTCCAGAGAGAGTGTGGAGTCTCCTCACTGGGGATATTCCAGAACCATCTGGACACAACCCTGTGCTCTGGGATGGCCCTGCTGGAGCAGGGAGGTGAGACCAGATGACTCTCTGTGGTCCCTTCCAACCTGACCCATCCTGTAAATCTGTGGTTCTGTGGAAAGAAGTTTCCCTGATTTTCACAACTATTTTTTCTGTATTTCTCACTGTATGGCCAAGAGCAGTGACCTCAGATGCTGCAAATGGTGCTTTCTTACCCAACTCCCCTCAGGTCCAATGCTTCTGCTGCTGCTGCCTGAGGATCTCCACATGAAAAAGTTTGTAGAACAAGTTTCAAGTGATGGAAGAGGAAGAAAAAAGTAGGGTTGAAGCCTCCAGAAGTCCTGACCACAGGATAGGATGAAAGAAACATCAGATCTATTGAAGAATTAATCAATATTTCTGCCTTTAGTTCTTCCCACATATAAAATTAATAGAATGATGTTTACTTTTTAAGCTCTTGTAGTATTGTGATTAAAAATTCTTTATTCTTTTTAAAGCCCTATGGAGTATGTGCTATTCAGAGATATAGGTGGGAAAGATTGTCAATATACATTAATATCCAGAGAGAAGACAAAGAAATGAAAGCACAAGTGTTAAAGGTGCCAGAAAGAATTAAAGATGGAAGCAGGAAGGAACAAAGATTATTAGAGATATCTAACTGCTGGACAAAAAAGGGAGGGGATGAATATGATATGGAAAAGATAAAGGAAAGATAACTTCTCATAAAGATAAATGGACAGAAAAGCCAGTAACAAACCAGGACAAAGAAAAAACCAAGTGAGGGAAGAACTGATGAAGATGAAAGCACTGGTTTCCCTAAGTAGGACTGGTTACCATGTAAGTACCACCCAGTGGGCTGCACATGACAAAGAGAGGGCAGAAAACAGAAAAATGAAAAAAGCAGGAAAGCAGATTAACAGGGAAAAAACTATAAGCTCAGACTAACATCTTAACAATTTTTAAAAATTATTTTGTCATTAGCTGTGGTTTTCTTTGGGGAACCAATATATTTTGTTAAAAAGAAATCTCAACAAAAATGTTCAGTGTTGGTCAAACAGAAGTAGATAAAACCTAAGTTGTTAACCCAAAACCTTTCTGCATTATACTTAAAACTTCCATGTTTTTAGAGTTTTTTATGAAAACCTGATGTTTCTGTGGGAAAATCATCACTTCCCAGACACATCTATTTTTAGGCCTGTGTTCTCAATTAGCCTGGTACTGATTTGCAGCAGCACAGCAACAGGGTGTGTCAAAGGGTACAAAGGAGCCTGCCTGGCATTAAAAACCCACCCCAGTGACTTTATGGTAGCTGCCAGCCAGCCTTTCTTCTTGTCTCTGCATCTCAGAAGAGAAGTATGAGGTGTCAGATATTCTGGTGAGAACTTCTCATGGCACAGGATCATGATGTGAAAGAAAGTGAACTTGAAAAGCACAATGTAAAAGAACTATAGCATCATGGAATGGGCTGGATTGGAAGGGTCCTTAAAAGATCAATCAGTTCCAGTCCCCTGCCAGGGGCAGGGACACCTTCCACTATCCCAGGCTTCTCCAAGCCCCATCCAACCCAGCCTTGAACACTTCCAGGAATGGGGCAGCCACAGCTTTTCTGGGCAATCTGTGCCAGGGCCTCCCCACCTTGAGAGGGAACAATTTCTCCCTCCAATCCAATCTGAACCTCCTCTTTGTCAATATGAAGCCATTCCCCCCTGTCCTGTCACTCCATGCCCTTCTAAAGAGTCTCCCTCCATCCTTCCAGTAGGTTCACTTCAGGTATTGAAAAGCCACAGCTGGGTCAGAGTGAGGCTGAACAATCTCAATTCCCTCAGCCTTTCATCCCTGCAGAGCTGTTCCATCCCTCTGATCCCCTTGGTGTCCCTGCTCTGGACTCATTCCTTAACAAAGCTGAATTCTGAATTGCACTTTGGATATGTGATTGATCCCAGCATCATCTGTAAGTAATCCTTTTGCTTCTGCCTTTACATGTCTGAATCATCAGCTAAACTTGCTCTGGGAGAGAACCTGTAGTGGCTCTGTCAGAACAGACAACTGCAGTGCTAAATGTGAATAAGTCACCCGAGCAGAAATTTGTCCGAGTGGCACTGTTCCCACTTACAAGCTTTGTGCTTGAGGGGATGAGAAAAGCTGTCCAGATGATCCTGGGAAAGTTTGTACACACAGCAGCTCAGCCAGCAAAGTGCTGGGCGTAGCACACTGCCCAGGAGTGGGTGTTCAGCCTCGGAGCAGGTTGGATCCTGGATCCATGGATCTGCTCCAGCACCTGCTTCACCTTGGTGACCAGAACAAAGCAGAGAGCCAGGAGGGCACCATGCAAGAAATGAGCCACCAAAGGGCTCTGGAATGTTTTGGTGGACACATGTATCTCCTTCTGCCATGTTGATGAGTGTTCAGAGTCATGATGGGTCCAACATCTCTCTCACCCCACTGACTACCCTGAACCTCTCCACTGGGCAGCCCCCAAGTTCTCTGGCACTGCCAGAAGATCATAACCCAGCACCTTGCTGTGAAGGAAACCCAGAAACTGCTTCTCTGAGCTCCACCGACCTGGCACAAGGGAGCTCTTGTATTTGTCATCACTGCTGTTGCTATGGCCACGGCACACAGGTATAAACCTTGCCCAGAGGACATTGTTACAGGAGAGCAGGGTGCAGCCCAGGAACCAATAGTGCATTACTGACATGATTTATCTCTGTGACCCGTCCAGGGCTCTGGAGTTTATCCATTCAGTTGCTTTTGCAGGAAGTCTCCTTACGATAGAGCCCTCAGCACATTTAGTAATAATATTTCACATCTATATTGGGCTCTGTGCATTCCAAGTGCAATACAAACTCATTCATCTTATCTTTTTATCTCATGACAGTTGCCTGCAGTGCTGAGTTGGTTTGATCCCAGCCTCACAGGCTTTTCAACAGTGGAATTGTTACCTGACTAATTATCCGTCTAAGTCACAATGAAGGACTGGTGGCTGGGCTCCGCTCTCAGTTTTAACCAGCAGCTCCTGCCACTCCAGTGAGAGGGCTCTCAGTCTTTCTGCTGATGAAGAGAGAGAAAAGACAATCTTTTGGAGGAGATTTTCATTTAGTTTGTTTTAGGGTGTTCACTAGGGGCAAAACTGGTTTCAGAAATAGAAATACACTTACCATTGATCCATGGGAAACACAGTCAAGCAGCTCTGTTTTAATTTTACCCACAGGAGATGATGCTTACATAGATCCAGCTTGTATTGCTCCTATCCTTTCTTCATTTGCTGCACTAAATGATGCACTAATTTGGTGTGGAGTCTGTGGCCATGCCTTTAGAGATTATTTATATTAAACTGGTAGATCACTGGCTGTAAATAAGGGATAATACTTTCCACAGCAGGCACTCTTGCATGCTGCATGCAGCTCAAGTCACTCAAGTCCAATAGTCCACCCAGACTAAAGGAGCTGCAAAAAGGATTTCAATGAAGGTGTACAAGGATTGGCTGCAAAGGATGGGAGAAAAATTAGCAAAATGTTCAAAATTGTTAAAAAGAAGTAGGTCCTAAAATTTATAACTATCACATGATGATAATTTTCAAAAGCTGAAATGAGTTAGCTCTATCAAAGGAAATTAAGACAAATGGAACAAGCCATCTCACACTAAAAACACAACAGAAAGTGGCTTATTTAGCTGTTTTTTTAACCTAGGGAAAAAAAAATCTCAGCAGGTATATGACTTTTTCAGGTTAAACATGTGATTTGAAACTTTGGTCTTTAATATTAATGCTGACCACTGCATGACAGATATGAGTAAAAAGAATGCTCCAAGCTTGAGTTTTCCAAACTTAGTTTACCCTAAGGAATGGAAAAACACACAGGAAGAATCTCAGCGGGCATCATCTCTCCCATCATAGTGGCTGCCTTCAGGACTCTGCTTCATTGCAGCAAAATGAAACAGATCAGCACCATAGTTACTGTTTTTAAAGTGACTTCCAAGAATTTTCTTATCAGGATTAAAATGAAGCAAATTACATAATGCTGTGGAGCCTGGATCCAGCAACTCTTAAGGCTGCCAGAAATATCAGCTGTGTAATACAGATGGGCAGTATTAGGTGAGACTGAAACACATTTGGAAAATGCATTAAAAGTTTGGGGTTTTTTTCTGAGGCCTCTTGCAGCCTGCTACCCCCAGTTTTTGCTACCTCAAGTTTCACTCAAAGACTTGGAAAATTGTTCACCAAGAAGTTTATGTTTAATTACTGTATTAAAAGTTCCTTAAAACTTGTCAAGCTACTTTTTTGCATAGAATTTTAGAATGGTCTGGGTTAGAAGGGACTTTAAAGATCACCTTCTTGCAACTCCCTGCCATGGGCAGGGACACCTCCCACTATCCCAGCTTGCTCAGAGCCCCATCCAACATAGCTTTGGACACTGCCAGGGATGGGGCAGCCACAGCTTCTCTGGGCAACCTGTGCCAGGGCCTCAGCACCCTCACAGGGAACAATTTCTTCCTGATATCCAATCCTGATATCCAAACCTCCCTTCAGTCCATTTAAATCCATTCCCCCTTGTCCTGTCTCTACAGTTCCTGATAAAAAGTCCCTCTCCAAATTCCCTATAGACCCTTTCCTATAGACCCTAGAGGAGGTGCTCTGAGGTCTCCATACAACCTTCTCCTCTCCAAGCTGAACAGCCCCAAGTCTCCAAGCCTATCTCCACAGGGAGGGTGCTCCAGTCCCTTTATCAATTTTGTGGCCTCCTCTGGACTTGCTCCAGCATTCCATGTCCTTCCTATGTACATTTATCCAGCACATCATCATTACTTTGTAGTGGAAAGGTAAGTTTGCCACAGAACTTGCTATTTAAGACCATGTGGGATCTTGTATCGACTCCTGATGAAGTCCTACTGACCCAGGGCAAATGTATTTTTATGCTACTATTGCCAATTCAATATCTTCTGTTGTGTATGTTGTGTCTTCAGCATCTTCTTTGTGGATCTCTTCCTTCCTCTAACTGAAAACCTGATCTGTGGAGAGGAATTCCACCACTAAAACCAGCTCCAAGGATTTGGTTGACTTACCTACCCAAAATAATATTGTCTTTCTGGCCTTCACTGAGTAAGTCCATGACAGAGCACGATCTGAAGCCACGTTTGCTCTATTGTGTAAGACAATTTGTCAGGTATGTGTAGCCATAGTGCTTTGGAGACATGTATGGACAAATTTGGTGAGCTGGGAAAAACCCATTTCATGCAGCCAACAAAAGCTGCAGTGATTCAATACCTCTATTTCTTCTCAAGAGAGGCCCTATTTCTTTGTCCAAGTTATTGATTCAAGTCAATTCTGTGTGGGTGTATCTGGAAACCCTATGGCTTCAACATTGTGCTTGAGGAAGCCTGAAGTTTGAAAAGGTCATCTCTGCTAAAACAGATGTTTTAGCACAAATGTGACTGTTCCCAAGTCCCACCTTTCTGTCACCACTAGAGACAACTGTTTTAACACCCATAAAGAGGACTGTCCTTGCTGCTGTTCGGTTTTGGCCTGAGTGGGAGTTGATCTGTGAGACTCTTGGTCTCAAAACGATCTTCCCAGTTTGGCAGAACTAGGTTGGTGACAGCTGAGCTACTTTTGGTGGCCTGAGGCACACGTTCTGCCTAGGAGACTTCACCAGGAGGCTCCTGGGCAGGTCCCCTGGCTGGAGAGGCACTGCCTTGCCCAGCCTGTCCTGGGGGCACCGTGGTTGGGCACCATCTGCTGCAGCCTCTGCTCACCTGCCAGTGCTGTTTGGGTGCCCGTGGGGATGTGAAACTGCTGTTTGCCCACGAGGTGTAACTGTTTATCAGCCCAGCCTACCACGTCCTTGCTGCTCCCTGAGCACGGTTATTGCTGTTCCAGCCTTTGATAAGGCGAGGGCTGATAACTACTGTACTTTCAGGCGAGGCTCCAAGTCAGCGGCTACCTTTCATCTTCATTTTATTGCCAAGGACGGGGACACACGGGCCAGACCACTAGCTAGCTAATAAGTAATAGGGACCTTTGCTGAATCCCACGAGCCTCCTCATCAGGTGGTACATTTTTCATCCATATAGATATATATATATTTTTTGGGTGTCTACAGCTCTCACAGTGTGAGGAGCAGGCGAGGGCCAGCTCGTGGTGTGTGTGTGTAGGCTAGTGGAAATGAATGTCTGCAAAGGGACTCAGCTGTAATTGGGTAACTTGACAGGTAGAACAAACTCTTGCAGCCCTTTGCTCTTTCCAATTCCCAAATATGACAGCTTAATCATTTCCTAGACACAAAATGTCACAGAGATAAAGCAAAGTTTATAAAGGACGGCTGGTCGCATCACAGAAAAATCTGGTGATATATAAAAGCAAAGAAACTCAAAGTTCAGGAAGCATTTGTTTTCCTCTGAACTTCCCTCCTTCCTCTCTCTCAGCACTCACAAAGCTGGAAATTCGGCCTGAAGGTTCCTTAAACAAATATAACTCTGTCCTTTACATCACCATACAGTTCACCATCAAGGCCACATTAGGTAAACTGTGAAAGTTGAAACCCAGTTGCTTTGTTCCAGGCCTTCATATATACAGAAGTGCTGGAATTTTGCTGAAATAACTGAAATAGGAGTTTCCTGTAATAAGTACCTTGTAGCTTTATGTATCTTTTAGTATCATCAAACACATTCAAATTTAGATATTATTTGCTTCCCACCAAAGTGGAAGCATCTTGGTGCCCTCAAAGCCATATTTAAGCTGACAGGAGAAGCACTTCCTCACTATGAGGGATGGGGTCACAGCCTTTCACTTCCCTTCCAGGGACATCACTTACAACTCCATGGAGGCTCATCAGCCTCCTCTGCTCAGATTCCCAACCCACTAATCTGGGTTGTATCACTAAATTTTAGCTTAAAAGACAGGATCTGCCTTTGCCTTTGTGTATGTAACACGGATGAAGCCTCCCACATGAAACACCATCACACAAAAATCATCGTGGGCAGGTGGCAATTTGGGCCTTTCACTTTTTGGTTTGTGCTGTTTGGGGGTTTTTTGTTGCTTGTGTAACTATTTTGCCAGGTGTTGGGCAAAGAATACATGAGTAGGAGAAAGAGCCCTAGGAGGAGAATGTTATTCCAAGCAATTCATACCATTAGCTCAATAAACCTATAGCACAGCAGATATTATTTACCTTGAGAGGACAAGGCTTGGTTTTTGTGACATGTATAATTACATCTGTTGATTGCACAGGACTGTCCCTGAGCTTTAGTATGATTAGTCAGGTGGTTTCTTCTAAGTGCTTTTTGGGTGCCTGGATGAATCACTCCAGTTTGTGGTTTGTCATTTCTTGGTATTCTTTTAACACATCTTAGCCAGCAGAACGATTATCCATATTTGTTTGCTTTTGACTTTTCATTCCTTTACCAGAAGGGCTTTGGGGAGGTTGGTGGCTTTCTGCAGCTCACAGTCAGAATGGTAAGATGGGGCTCAGTGTGTTTATTTGTAATGTCTTAGTAATTGCAAAAACACCCTGGGGCCTTCACAGACATGCTGGAGGACGAAGTCCTAGCCATGGGCAACTTTCATTCTCCATCAAGAGCCACATGGTGTGGAAAGGCCATAAGAAAAGCTCTGAGAACACGAATAAAGATTACTCCATAAGCTTTGGCTTTCCAGAAGGTTGTAGATACCACAGAATCACAGAATGGTGTGGACTGGAAGGGACCTTAGAGATCATCTCGTTCCAACCTCCTGCCATGGGTGGGAACATCTTCCACTATCCCAGGCTGCTCCAAACACTGTCCAGCCTGGCCTTGAACACTGCCAGGAATGGGGCAGCCACAGCTTCTCTGGGCAACCTGTTCCAGGGCCTCACCAGCCTCACAGGGAATTTCTTCCTCATATCCAATCTTAACCTTCTCTCTGTCAGTGTGAAGCCATTGCCCCTTGTCCTGTCACTCCAGGCCCTTGCCAAGAGTCTCTCTCCATCTTTCCTGTGGGCTCCCTTCAGGCACTGCAAGGCCACAGTGAGGTCACCCCAAAGCCTTCTCCTCTCCAGGCTGAACAATCCCAATTCCCTCAGCCTTTCCTCCCAGCAGAGCTGCTCCATCCCTCTGCTCCCCTTGGTGTCCCTGCTCTGGCCTGGCTCCAGCAGCTCCCTGTCCTTGCTGTGCTGGGCCCAGGGCTGGATGCAGCCCTGCAGGGGGGCTCAGCAGAGCTGTGGTCATTGTCCTTTATTTAAGTGGACCAAGTCAGGACAAGTAGTGAGACATCACTGGAGGATGAAACCTTGTATTTAGGGTTTGAAATTTCTATAAAAAGAAAATATGCTTGGTTCAGAGAAGTCCAGTTCACACAGCATCTATTGCAACCACAGAGGCAGTCCTTTCCTTAAAAATCCTAATTTGAAGCTACCAAATTTTCTCTCCACTTGGATCATTCTGAACACAGCTGTGACAGTATTCAGGACTTGGCCAGCCAGCCACTGACTTTCACCTCTGGATGCTTTCCTGATCTCCTATAACTCACTGCTGACAATATTATTTTGCCTTTTTTTTTCTTTTCAGGAGTGTGGGTGCCTATTAGCTGTTAAAAAGCAATTTATATACCTTAGCTGCACTCAGCCAAGAAGCAGCTACAGAACCCAACCCAATAAATCACAAAAAGGGGAAAACAAAGAGAACATGCAGAGTGAGGGCAGCAGGACACTCACAGTTTTAGTCCAAAGGAAGGGGAGATGGGTGTTTCCAGAAGTTTCCAAGAAACAGTGCTCCCTTATTCAAATTCTGTCACAGTTCTCTGGCATAGTTTCTGTTATCTGGCCACTCTTATCAGTAGTTTCTCCTGGAACCATAAGAAACCACATAGAACATCTTGCTAAGATGACAAAACATTCTTTGATTGCTTTTTACAAGGGTTTGCTGCTAGTTTAGCAGAATGGATTTACCCTGTGGATTACAGGAAGGGAGCAAGAAGGGGTAAGGCAGCCCTGGTTCAGATCAGCTGCAGTCACTGTGGAAGCTCAGCTACAACCTGAGCCCACAGTACACTCAATAATGACACTCAGGATTCCCTCCCTTCATGCTGAGGGGAATGTTGGCTCTGGAACTGTGTGGTAGTAGCACAGATAAGCTATCTGGCTGCTGGGAGTTTTATTAGAAGCATCCATCTACTAGGATAATCCCAAACTCCAGCAGCCCTCCTGAGGGTCAGAAGCCACAACTATGCTCAGCCCATACAGAAGAACCACAGGTTTTCTCCACAACAGCTTCCTGTGAAAGTCACACATTTGTCAATACAAAAATCTGCTGGATGTTGGAAACAGACAATGTGGAGAGAGTATGAAATGGAACATCATTTAAAACAAATAACACAGGGACTACCACCAAGTATACTACTGGCTTTTATATATAGCTGAGTGAAACCCACTGGAGTTTTCATGTTTAAAAGAAGCTGCCACATAATTTTGAGATTGTAATCCCAGTGCCACATGTTTTAGAAATGTGAGAAGAGACTTTGGCATAGATCACATGTGAGCTTACTGAAAACTCAAATTTAAACACAGAAATGGACCAGATAAAATACAAAGGGAAAATGACAAATAATTTAAGCCCCAATATTGAGGGCAAGTAGTGATAAGAAAATGGAAAGTGAGGGACAGATACCCAATTAATAAAATGTCTTACAACAGAACTCTTTCAGAGGAGTGTTATAAATAGAGTAGAAGTCAGTTGGAAACAGCAAGTTATGTTGTCTTGCCTGCTTTACTTTCACTGAGCAAAAGAGCAGAGAGTAAACAAAAAGTTCAGGGAGAAAATGCAAAGGTTAGTTCAAAATCCTTTTAGCTTTAAAATTTCAGCAATACATTGGCCTGAAGCTTTAACTCTCTCTGTGTCTCTCTGAGTGGTGCAAAATTCTGTCTCTATTTCCATCAGTGCTTTGTGGGTTGCTCTGGAACTTTGCTCAGCACGTGCTTGCCTTTCTAACAAGCCAGGGCAGCCAGAGGATGCACTCCTTGGTAACGTTAAAAGAGCAGAAAACCACTCCAGAAACACGTGGCAGGGATGAGTAAGCAAAGCCTTCCTGGTTGTTGATCTGTGATAGACTCAGCAACTTCAGCAGAAGAAATATTTATCTTAGAAGGGTGCACAGCTTCCGTTAGGTTTTCACTCCAGCACTAAAACCTGGTGCTGAAAGCTTTCATGATCAGATGATTTTATTTCTTTCTTCCTTTGAGTCACAGCAGTGCCTTTTGCTGTGTGCTCTACCTGCTTAAGCAAACAGCCAGTGCTATTTGGTGAACTTTGTGGGCCATGCAGGAAATTTCTCACAAGGGTGCAGTGACAGAGCAAAACATTCACTGCACTGCAAGTTAGCAACACAGATAAATGGCAGAGTAGATTGGCTGGGTCACAGGTAGGAGACCTCCCCTCCTCCAATAAAAGCTGCCTTCCTTCCGAGGCTGGGTCCCTGGAATCCTAACAGTGCTGTTAGGCCAAGAGCAGAGATCCTCATGCCTGTGGTATTTGCTCAGAGGGCATGACCACTTTGGGCAAGTCTTTCATGTGAGTCAGCTTTAGCTGATCCATGGGAAAATTCCTTTGTGTTGTCAGGCAGGGTTTGCTCACAGTTTCAAAGGATAATCCGACTGAAAGGAAAATACATCTAAATTTTAGCATATTTTGGTCTTTGACTAAACACAGTGCAAAGCAAAGGATGCTCAGGATTTTTGCAGGCCACTTTTAATGAGGAAAGCCCTCTATAAGGAACATGCAGAAATACTCCACTCTATCTCTGGATTCTACATCACCTTTGACCACGCCAAATGTCCTATGTGCAAATACCAATGAAATAGATTCAGGTAAAAAGCGTAAGTTCCAAGTGTGATGCTTGGAGAAAGTAAAGAGCTAATCCTGCAAACATTTCTTCATTTGGTTACCCTGTGTCTTGTCAGGTTATTCAGTTACTCAAGAAGAGGCAGCAGGGTCAGGGCAAAAGCAGGACAGAGCATCTTCCAGGCTCCTTCTGCATCTCTGCATGAAGAGCATCCAGAAACTTCCACTGCCTCACTGCTGTGGAATAGCTGTTCATTTAGAACTGAACAGGGGCACTGCAAATCTTTGTGTCACTTCATTGCCACATGGCTGTGACCGTCAGGCCTCTGTCAGTTGAACCCACTGCCAATAATGTGCAGCACTAATGAGATGGCAGAATGCAGGTCTGCCTCCTTCCAAAGCCTTCATGTACCTGAAGGGATTCTGCAAGAAAGGTGTGAAGACACTTTGCATGGGCATGGAGTGACACAACAAGGGGGAATTGATTTAAACTGACAGAGAGTAGGTTTAGATGGGATATTAAGAAGAAATTGTTCCCTGTGAGGGTGCTGAGGCCCTGGCACAGGTTGCCCAGAGAAGCTGTGGCTACACCATCCCTGGAAGTGTCTTAGGCCAGGCTGGATGGGGCTTTGAGCAACCTGGGATAGTGGCAGGTGTCCCTGCCCATGGCAGGGGGCTGGAACCGGGTGATCTTTAGGATCACTTCCAACCCAATCCATGACTCTGCAATTCCATAAGACACACACACACACCTAGCCCATCCTCGGTGTCCCACTGCCATGTAAACAAATGATGGTCCCTGTGGTGATGGTGAACATGTCCCGGGCTTTCAGAGCCATGCTGCACTGCACCTGAACCTGGCTGAATTCTCCTCTGGTTCAGGTGTTGCTTTCTTTAAAAAGCCAATTTCCATGATGCCTCAAAGAGAAGTTCAGTGACTTGATGGGGTTCATATGTTGGCCAGTGAGAAATCCTGCTCTTCTGCCACAAAGAACTTGAGAACAGTTGCAGGGAATTAAAAGCTTGCAAACTGGATGCATGGCCACAGTAGTTTAGTCACAGAGCCCTGGCTAATGTAAATTCTTGCAGCCTTTTGCCTTCAGTGGATGAAACTGTTGTTCTACACCAGACGAAAAGGGCAATACAGTGCATTGTAATCACTCAGCCATCAGTAGTGCCAAGAAAGAAGTTTCTAATCACACTTTTGGTTTTTTCCAGTGTAAGTTGCCAGTCTTTTTTGTGAAGATAACCTTCAAAATGCCTTCAACCTCACTGCTGCTGAAAGTCTGTCAAGGTGAGCTCTCTGACAGAAATCAGATTAGTCACTGCTCTTGCCTTTACTCACAACAGGCTCTGAATCTTCAAGAAGTATAAACATGAGATCCATAGCCTGAATCACAGTCCAGCCCCAGCATCCTCATGAAGTGAAGGATCTGGGTGCTGCTCTGAAGATGTGTCACAGGTGAGGTGAACCCTGTGAGGAGATTTCTGGTGGCCTGCAAATGCAGAGAGAGTAGAGATCCCACTAGATGTCCCTCTGCCCCTTTATGCTCTTGCAGAGTGTTGGCATTGTGAACTGTCCCAGCTGTGCTCAGGTGCTGCACCTGGAAAATGGGATGGATAGATTCCTGTTACATGGAGCTTAAGGAAGAAGCAATGCATAAACAGCTGGGAGATTCTTGGACACTGCAGCAATGGAATTCAATGCCAAATGTCTGATGGCTGCCCATGCAAATAACTACATATTACTCAATTCTGCCACACTTTTTGCTCACAAGAGTCTTACAAAGAAGGAGAAGGAGCCTCTGGTCCTGTAGATGATGTCCTGGTGGGCACTGAAACTCTCTATAATGCAGCCCTTCTGGGGACACATGTTGATTAAATGGCTTCAGTGACTGCTGATATTCTCACCATTTAACAAAGGTTTTATGAAAACCTGTTTCAGCTCCTTGGCTGTTTATGAAGAATTTGTTCTGGCTACAATTTGCATATTTGGTGTCCCCACTGATGTTTGCAAAGACCTTGTGAGAGTATGTGTGTGTTACTTGCTACAACATGAAGGACTTCAAAAGTAAATATCAGTACATAACATTCCTCAACACAAGTCACTGGAAAATTGTTTGGAGGTTGTGTGTCATGTACACAGAGGTTTCCACAGGTGTTCCCTATAAACTCCACTGAAAGTCCTTGTTTTACAGAGGCTCCTGTACAACCACTCTCAAGTTCCATGTGCTTAGACCCTCACAGTTGCATGAGGCCAATCAGGATATTTATTTCAGTACCAAATTTTAGAAGATGACTGAATCTGTCCTAAAGTGCACAGACATCTAAACCCCATCAAAACTACTGACAATTACACATATAAACACTCTAAAGAGTTGAGGGTTTAGATATTGTATCAGGTGGAAGGGGGCACAATATTCACATTCACAAACAGTAAATTACAAATTACAGCTGACATGGTTTTACCCTAGAATTGGGAATAAATTAATTTCCAAACCAGCAGAGGCAAAACCCCCACATTAATAAATTATATTTGAATCAGATACAGTTATAGAACAAGGGTGAGGGAAGGGATTCTGCCCCTGTGCCCCTCTCTGCTGAGCCCCCCTGCAGGGCTGCATCCAGCCCTGGGCCCAGCACAGCAAGGACAGGGAGCTGCTGGAGCCAGGCCACAGCAGGGACACCAAGGGGAGCAGAGGGATGGAGCAGCTCTGCTGGGAGGAAAGGCTGAGGGAATTGGGATTGTTCAGCCTGGAGAGGAGAAGGCTTTGGGGTGACCTCACTGTGCCCTTGCAGTGCCTGAAGGGAGCCCACAGGAAAGATGGAGAGAGACTCTGGACAAGGGCCTGCAGTGACAGGAGAAGGGAATGGCTTCACATTGACAGAGAGAAGGTTTAGATTGGATATGAGGAAGAAATTGTTCCCTGTGAGGATAGTGAGGCCCTGGAACAGGTTGCTCAGAGAAGCAACCATCTTTTAAATGTGATGCAGGCTTTAGACAAGGTATTTTCTGTGATAATCATTACTTAATTAATTACTGAAGGGACCCATCTCTTCCTGGCAATTTTAAATCACCTGTTGTGCTTTCAATATCTGATGAAAAATACTTGGAAGTGACCATAGTGTCATTATGAAAACACAGTAACTTGGCTACTAATACTGCCAACAAGGCTGTGTTACATGTACTGTTCATCAAGAGAAGAGCAGACTGAGGTCAGAGCTCACAGCAGCTCTGCAGCTTCCTTACAAGAGGAAGAGGAGGGGCAGGCCCTGCTCTGTGACCAGGAACAGGACCTGAGGGCACGGCTGGAGCTGTGTCAGGGGAGGATCAGGGTGGATATCAGGGGAAGGTTCTTCCCCCAGAGGGTGCTGGGGCACTGAACAGGCTCCCCAGGGATGGTCACGGCCCCAAGGCTGCCAGAGCTCCAGGAGAGTTTGGACAGCACTCAGGGATGCACAGGGTGGGATTGTTGGGGGGTCTGTGCAGGGCCAGGGGTTGGACTGGATGATCCTTGTGGCTCCCTGCCAACTCAGAATATTCTATGATTCTATGATGCCACATTTCATCTCTGATACATGTAATAATTTCTGTGTGACATTGTCAGCCTTAGAAACTTTGAGTAGTGCACTAAGCCAGGTAACCCAAGCCCCCTCAGAGGCGTTCTCAGTGTAATTAAAGCTAATGAGTGTTTATAGGTACATGCTTACTTGTACTTTTGATACCAGGGCTAAGAATAATTTGCATATGAGATAGAATCCAGTACTCAAGTTTAGGCCTGCAGAGCACATGACTTTTGCCTTTAGTTTTGAAAGCAGAGATTGCTTTCTGGGGTACCTGGATTATTTGCATAGAGGGAAAACTAAAAAAGCCACCTATCTGCCAAGGCCCAGCTTCTTTTTGAGACAGTTTGCACACAGAACTGCCCAAGGGCTTTGCTATGAGGCAGAGCCTTGGGTTCCTGGACCCAGTAGTGAAAATGAGGCCTGGGAGGCAGGCAAGTAGCTGGCAGGACAGGGAATCACAGGGTAGGGGAAATGGCACCATCCCTGCACCTCTGAAGGAGGCAGAGCAGAAAGCAGAAATGGAATCAGGAGTCTCAGTTGCTGAAGAGCTGTAGACAGCCCTGAGCTTGCCATGCAGCTTTTGACATAGTTTTCTATTCCTCAGAATCTCCACAGAACAGCTGTACCCAGCCATCAAAGTACCTGAATACAGGGCACTGTGCCTTCTGCCAGGTCCCTGATCTCACAAAAGTGTGTCCTTGCAAACAGAGGCCATTCCACCTGAGCAGAGGAACACAGAGGAGAAGACAAGCTTCTGGCACTAATAAAGAGATTTCTGGAAATCTGGAGCATTTTTCTTTCCCCCCTGCTCTTCACTTAGGTCACAGCTTGGGCTTTTCTAGCGATGGCTGGGAGCCAAATTCCCCAAAACTGCTAGAAAGGCAGTTCTCATACTATTTACAGCAGAACTCAAAGCCAGAATTAGCAGATATCTCATGAGTAAGCTCATTCTCATGAGATTTCTGGTCCAACTTTGCACAATGGGGGAGACAGAAGTGTTATGGCAGGACCATCTTAAGCTCCATACAAATATTACACGCCCAGACTGGTGCACTGTGCTTTAGACTGAAGTATTTTAATCAAGGGTGTGCCAGCACCCCAGAAACAGAAGAAGGGAGTTCCCTAATGGCACGTTTATCTCATATTCTGGCAGGGAGAGCTTTTCAAAGCCTCTGGTCTGTGTGCTGCACACAGATAGGGCCAGGAAACAAAATTTTTACTGGCTGGTTTTGGTGGGGCTGTCCTTTTTCAGGAGCTAGGAGATGTGTGATGGATTTCTCCCACTTTTCCCCAAACAGACCTTCTCCTTTCTCAAGATGAATCATTAATTAATGAGCTATGAGGAAAAAGAAGAGACATCCCAGAAAGGTCAGGCTCTTGGCCTTCTGAGGATCCTTCTGGTTTGACTCAGAGGTGATATGAGTTTGGTGAGAAGCTTCAGGATGTGGGTGTTTGCTGCATGTCTCCTGCTGTAAAAACTCCAGTGCCAAGGGAACTTCAACCAAGCAATGCACCTGGAGTGCTCAGGTGCATCAGGAATGAGAATTTCAGAGCCTCATGGTGCCTCGTGTTGCACGTGAGGACCAAATAAATACATTTTATGGGTTTGGACAAATGTGCTCATCCCTCTTCTAGTTTCTGGATTTGCAGATTGGTGTCTGCATTTACTTCCAATTTATTGCCAGGTAGCAAGAGTGAAAACTACACAATTATTCTAGGTGAGCTCCCCATCTAAATTATCACTTCCTTTACTCTGAAAACACAAGGTAAACCTCAATTCATAGGAGCATCTTCTTGCTAAGCAGCTATTTATTTGATAATTCAACAACACTTAAGGTTCTCATGTCAAACTTTAAAGCAATTAAAAATTATTTATGAACTAAAGTGGTATGGAAACCATATGTCAAGAGATACAGGGAGCTTCATGGGCCTTCCTCAACAGCAGCAGCAGGACTTAAATTTATTTCAGTGTGTTTAGACTTTAGATTTAGCTTTTAAACTGGGCTTAGTGAAGAGTAATTTTCTGTTACTGTTTCTGTTAGAAAGGAAGATCTGTTCCTATGCATACTAGAGACAAGGCCAAAATTCTTTTTTTAATATATATTTAAGAGCAGGATCAAACCACTATTTATTTATACACCAATTAAGAAATTCCATCCTTCCAGCTGGGAAAATGCTGTCAGACCAAATTTGTTACGTACTGTACATTTTATTTTTGGAGCAGAGAGCTAAGAGTAAGTTGAGAGATTTTTTTTTTCCCAGCAGAAAAGATATAGTGAATGTTTTCAGGCATTCCTGGAATTAGATCAAGTTTTGAACTGGAGACAAAATCAGTGGCTCACTCATGAAAAACAATGAATTAAAAAAAAAAAAAGAACAGAATAGAAAAAAATTAAAAAGAATATCAAAACCTGTGTAATTATATAAGTTAGATTAATATTAACAGCAATTAATGTCACTGTTATTTCTTGATCAATGCCTATTGCAATTGCCATTTGGGAATCAATTCCCAAGAAGCTGTGGCTGCTCTATCCCTGGAATTGTGCAAGGCCAGGCTGGATGGGGCTCTGAGCAGCCTGGGAGAGTGGCAGGGGTCCCTGCCCATGGCAGGGGTTGGAACTGAATGATCCTTAAGGTCCCTTCCAACCAAAACCATTCCATGACTCCATGATAGCTGTGGTTTCAAGAAAATTGTGGTAATTTTTCAGCAAATTCTCATTCACTATTTCCAGCACATCAGTCCCACTTCTCCATCTTGCACATGCTTGGTCTTCACACCAAACAGCTCAGAGAACTTTTTATGGAAAAGCTTTTCTGCTTCAGGGTAAATTCTACTCAAATGCTGCAGAACAGCTGGAATGAACATTTGTGATTTGCTTTAGAAACCTAACTGCAGGATTTACATTCCTCAGGGAACAGGGACATTAGCTCTGATGACATTTTTTCCAGTAAACTGGCTGGAAGTTCAAATATTTGCAGCAAAATATTTCTGTTGACCACTGAGATACGTGTATGGATCACAACAGTGACACAAATAAATTTTAAATAGGTCAATGATATAACTTCCAGGGCTAGCCAGGAAACAAGGATTCCATTCCACACCTAAGAAAAAACTGATACCACTGGGAAAAGTATTACTCAACAAAAGCTGAAATTTTATGAAGTTCAATGATCACCATCTGCAAGTCAATTGAACAAAGGTTCATAAATTAAATTATTTCTTTTATCTCAGTTAATTTTACTGGATATAACACTCAAATTATGTTTTTTAATCACATTCTGGAAGAAGTTTTCTCCATCTGAAACACCTGCCTCTTTCAGCAGGTCTCTCTTGAACTCAGAACATGAAGAGAAGAGGGGTAGCTCAAGAAATTATTCCTACAGACTATTTTCTGTAATAATGCAGAATAATACAGAAAACATTCTTTTTCTTTGAAAAGAAAATAAAAAAGCAAGCAGTTATTCATTTTTCTAGTTTGCTCCTACAGAAAAACCCCAAATAACCAAAACCCCAAAGAAATGGTCAAAACAGCTGGATCTAGAAACTCCAAACCTTTTGTACCCTGAGATCAAAGCAGGATCCAAAAGGATTTGGCATCAAGGGCATCCCATGGTTTGGGAGTACCTGATGTATGAGCAAGTGCTCAGAGGGAGGGATGCCTAAAACATCTACAATAAACCCATGTAAACTCACTCTCTGGCTCTGATTTCACTGATACATTGGGCCATCATATAAAGAACTTGACGCAGTAAAATTCTGAGGAACTCCCAAATTACTGTCTGGGACCTGTTGGAACTGGTGGAACTTGACAAAAATATGAACACCTTTCATTTTCCTCAGGCAGTGATGCTGAGAAGGCAAAACTTTTTACCAAGGACAGACAGCAGGACTTTTCAGATCACCCTGTGCTCCATCAGAAACAGGTCCTGCAGGAAGATCTGTGTGTATTACACTGTGCTAGTCAGTAAAAAGAAGGCAGTACACCTGAAAATGTCTGTATTATGAAATACTATGCATCTTGGCTAGTTTTTGTTATTCCCACAGCAAAAACAGCTCATCCTCTCTTTTTGATTAAAAAAGGAATTTTTTTTATGCAAAAGCTTCTTACAAAATTACATGTTTGGCATTAGAAACTTCTAGAAATTCACTTTTTCCCAGACTAAGATGGGAAAATATCCTCCTCAGTAAACAAAAAAAAAGGTGCTTTGAAAAGCTGTAAGCATATAAAATCAACAAGTTTTGACAGATTGTAATTTTTAATGTCAGCAGACCCAAAAGATGCTTGCAACAATCAGGATGAAACAACAGTTCAACGAAGGTTTATTACAGTAGACTTTTTTCCTTTTCTAAATTTCCACAAGTTGCTTGCTTTGGCATCTGAGAAAGACCTTATGGCACACACATATCCTAGCTCCTGCTACTTTTTTTCAATATGTTACATTTCTTTTGTAGGAAACATGACCTGCTGGTGTGAAGAGAAGGAGGAGGAAGGTGAGCAGGTCTGATTGGATTCTGTCCATGTCACTTGGTCTCTTAAGTTCTGGACAGGTTTGGATGTTATCTTGTTTTGTCAGTGCCAGACATCTCTGTTCATCAGCTTGATTGAAATTACCATGTGTGGTCCTTAACCTACCAAATAGCCCTGTGCAGGAGTCCAGGGACAGTGAGAAATCCAAAATGCTCAAAACCTTGCTCATTAACTTCTCTCAAAGCTGAGCACTGCTCTGAGCAGGAGTTTGGCTCTGCTGCTCTGCTGGGAGAGACAAGAATATGTAGTTTGTGATCTGAGATCTCATATGGAACAGCAGACAAGTTGCTTAAATATCCCAGGCTCTAATGTGTTGAATGGGCACTGAGGCTGCTCATTCCCTGCCATCTGTTGAGTGAGGATTCAGAGCACTATGGAGTTCTTTCAGCCTGACAGATCCAAAGACACTTTCATGTGGGAGAAAAGTGCCCTCAAGGGGAAAATGGCAGGAGATAAACCTTCTGCTAAGGCTGTGCTTGCTGGCATCGTGGCCATCATTCAGGAGCACTGGAGAGAAGTGGGATTAAAGCAAAATCTGCTGACATGTGTTTGAATGAGACCTTGCAAGACCGTTGGTCAAGCAGTTCCCTAAATCTGCATCTATTGCAGGCGCATGCCATGATCGGTCTCCACAGGGGGCAGGGATGAGCCAAAGGGAAGCAGATCACAGAGCCTGCTCTTGGCATCCTCGCATTTTGGTTGCACAGCCACACACGAGCATGACCTTAGGCTGCCATATGGATGGGGCATCCTTGTGAGGTAGATTTTTCACAGCCTGGGTGGCCAAATGGAGCACCAGGAAAGAATGCCAGAGCAGGAAGCCGAGGGCTTGCTCAGCCCAGAGTGTCTTCAAGGGTGGCTGCTTCCATCCTTGGCCCAAGAGGAAAAACCCTGGGCAAGCAAAGCATGGCTGAAGCTGCCTGGGAGACAGAATGGGTTCCTTGTGTCCTTTCCACCATTTCCAGTGAAGGGTTGTGGGAGCAGCAGAACAATGTCACCTCTGCACCCCCCCAGCTGCTTGCCAGAGGCAAATGCACACCCCTGGGCTTCAGCTGCCTGTGCCCCAGCCCAGCTGTGGTGCAGCTGTGTGACCTTGGATCTGGCTGCTGGGAAAGAGCTGGGAAAAGCCTCACTGGGACACTCTCCTCTTCCCCTGGGAGCCACTCTTAGGACCCTCAGCTTTGGTGTTTGCATGATCTACAAAGCAGCTGTGCCTGTGCCTGGCCATGCACCTCACTGATGCACACCAGGGTCCTGCCTCATTCCTCCAAATTCTCCTGGCCATCCCTGACCAGATGGCTGCTCCTGCTCACTGGCACTCAGGTCCTGTGACACTTTAGCATTCAGGTGCTGCAGGGCTGCACCCTGGTTGGTGAGACACCACCCTGCCCACCCACTGGCTCCCAGATTACCTCCCCATGGGGAGCATCATTCAACGCCCAGCTGTAGCTTCCTGCTCCATCACACCAGTCAATGGTGGGCACCCAGGAGAGGGAATAGCTAAGCCATGGTTATTATCACTGCTTTAAATCAACTGAATTTAGGGACCTGTTTCTGATGCTTGGTAACCAGAAGAGAACCACCATGCATTCATTAAGGGTGGGAAAGGCTTGTGCATTTGTTTTTGCTGTCAGGAAAATATTGCCCCCTGTAATCTCCAGAGATGTGTCCTGCTTATCTTCACATGACTTAGAAACCAGAAAATTAATCATTTCCTAGAAATACTATCATACAACCTAAAAATTCCTGGCATTAGGAAATATTAAGAAAAAAAAATATTTCCTGGGAGGAAAAGCTTTTAATCAGAAGCCTGTGAATTGAGTTGCTGACCAAGTAACAGATTCTATGCTTAGCTGGGAAATATTTTTTGCCTTTGAAAGCCATGGACCACTGGAAATGGGACCCACAAAAATCCCAGAGAAATCAACCAACCAACCAACCAACCAACCAACCAACATGTTCCAGGGATCAGCTTTCCCAGTGCCAAGAGCACAAGGACCACCAAAAGCCAGAGCAAACAGGACATCTGAGTTGACATATCTGTACATTCCCACTCAATGGAAAACTCCCCATGGCTCATGAGCAGCCTGAGGATCCCCATGGATCTACCTGTTGCCTCATGGTTTGTTGCAATTACAGTAAAGCTGCTAGGAAAGATTCCATGAATGTCCACAAAGAAAGTTTGCTGTTTATAGAGAACTATCTTCATGTAATTCATGGAGACCTGATGTCCAATGATCTTTTTCCATGGTTTGATGTGCATAAAAGATCACTATAATATAAAAAAATAAAGTTCCATGCACACGGAAAATCACACTATGAAAAGCCAGTGTCCATAAAGAAGACAGAAGAATCCTGCAACTTTATTGGAATAAAGGGAGAGAGTCCACCAGGGCACACCTGCAGGGTTTTCTCTCTCTGGGTTTTGGAGGGTGCAGCCTCCTTTTACCCTGAGCTCCCGGCCCCATGTTGCCCTCTTCCTTTCCCCACTGGCCAAGGCACAAGGAAGGTACAGCCTTCCCAAACCACCTGCAACATACCCCCCCTTGAACCTGTCATTTTACTCCAAAGTTCCGGAACTCAGGCTTATGTGGCCCCATTTGTCTGCTTCAGGATTCTTGAAGTTGGTAGAGACATTTAGACTCACTTCAAAGATGTTAACACTCATACCTTCACCCATGGAAAAAAGAATTGTTTGTAAAGACAATAGCACAACTCTCTTTTCACATGCAACCACTTATTTTCTTTTTTCAGTGACCACCCCAACATGACATGGTTGTCCTGTAATATCCTTCCCCTTTTAAGGCTATAGATTTATTACCTCCTGCTGGCACAGTACTTTTTAGGCAGTATTACTGGAAGAAGCAGATAGAAAGAAGATTTATTTTAAAGGCAGTGCAGAGCCTGCCTGGAAGCCCCTTTCCCAATCCTGATCCAAGTGTGGGAGGGTATGTTTCTTTAAGGCTGGTTATGTGTTCATGTAACAAGGCAAGTGCATACGTGAAACGAGCTTCTCCTGAAGCTTTAAGTCTGCAGGGAATTTTCTAATGATCGTTTTTAGTTAATAGGCACAAGTTGTTAGCCTGAGCTGGGAAAGCCTTTTTTTGTGTGAGCCAATTCCACCCCCTCTTTTTTTTTTTTTTTTTTTTTTTTTTTTTTTTTTTTTTTTTTTTTTTTTTTTTTGTCATGGATTTAGTTCCCACAGCTAATGCACCTAATAATGAGACCGGGCAAGCGAATGCCAGCGTAATGATATGGAGCTTGTTTGGCCCTGACAAAGAACACAGAGCGGCTGGATGGCCTAAGCGACAGGCCAAGGGCTCTATTCATCCCCCGGGATCTCTCGCCCTGCGTGCCACCGAGCCCCGCCGGGGGAAGGCCGCACCTCGGGGCGGGCGAGGTGTCCGGCAGGCCCCACACTGCCCCCCACGCTGCCCCCTGAGCAGGGCCTGCCACTGAATGAAGGGCGAAACACTGAAACAGTCGAGGGTTAAGCCCTTGGCTGAATATTTTAATTGCTGTTTCGTAACACACATACGCACCAGCCAGTCAGAGAGAGGGAAAACATCCTTTAAAACTTACCAGACAGGTTACAAGGACCTCGCTCAGCCGCGGCTCCCTCAGCGCCGGTGGACAGCAGGGGGTGGTGGGCTGTCTTTTTAACCGGCATTTTCCCCTCAGCGGTTTTCCTCTGCCCTTCCCCTCCTCTTGCAAGCTGAGTTAATAAACACCTAGCAGCTTACTCCGTGGCGTCTGTGTGCAAACAGCTCCCACTGAGCCAGGGAAAACTGTCCCTGCAGGAATTCCATTAGAGCCTTTTCCACCTTGGCCTCCCAGAGCACTGCACAAAGGGAGGTGGTGGTCCTGCATTCAGTCCATGGGACGAGCAGGTCAGCCCAGATCCCTTCCCATCGTTCGTTTCCCGCCAGTTCAGTCACTGACGCTCCATTTCTGTGGCTTGGCTCTCGTTTTCCACTTGTCACAGCCCACCAAATCCTCCTCAACTCAGGGAGCTCCGGGCATGAGAGAAGAGCAGGTTAAAATTGCTGTGGACAAGAGAGACATGGGGGTGGGATAGGGCTGGCAGCAGATGGAAGCTCAGTGTTGTCCTAGAAGACCCCACTAGGACTCCCCTTTAACAGGGATCAAACCAGAGGAAATTATGGGCTAAGCCTTGAGGGTTGTCTTAGGTTACAAAGATTTCTTTTTAAGTAGCTCTGTGGATAAGTAATTTGAGAGAAACCATTTACTTTAATGTATTTTACCTCTTCCAGAATTTCTGCCAGGAAATGATCAGTTTCTCACTAGTCTACAAAAATATCCAGCTCTGAGGAGATTTTTTCATAATTTACATAATATTGCAGTGTTTTAAACAGATCTCTCTCTTTTCTAGAGGAAATAATTTGCTTTGGCGTAGCTGAGTCTATGACGTGTTCCTTGTCCTGAGTTGGATGACCATGAACTCCAGTGTCCGTATGTGGAAATACTGACCCATCCAAGGCTGAAATGTGTATAGACCAGTTGTTGGTGATAAATAAACTGTGAATGCTCACAGAAAGCTGACCTGAGGGTCATACATTAGTATGGCTGGAGCAAATTCCTGTATGGATTTTAATGAACTCTCATGGAGAAATGATTGCAGAACAAGTTTGATCTGAAAGTGTCTGATGAGATGCTTCCATGTAAAATGAGTACTTGACATATTGGCAGGACATCCATAAAACTGCCTTGCACACTCTTTATGATCTTGTTATCAGGCACAGGGGAGATGCCATTGCACAGATACATCTTCTTTGCTTCAAAAGAAAATTACTAACCCAGCTTTGCCTGTGGTTATGACAGGCAGGGAGATGGCACATGAGGTTATGGATTCTGCTTTGCTACTACAGTCTCTAGAAGGAAACTCTCAAGAAGCAGTAGTCTGGGCTAGAGGTAGCATTGAGGTGTAGCATTATTATTTTTTTTTTAATCAGAGCCTTTTACTGTACTCTATAAAAACCCCCATTAGCATTTTCTTTTCAGATGCTCTGCTGCACCACAGCTGCTGTGACTCTGCAGTCAGGAAAGCAGAACTGGTGTGACTGCAATTCAGGAAAGAAGTTGAAAAGAGAGAAGAAAAAAAAATAAGGTTTTCTAAGACAGCTTGAAGAAAGCATGCCAATTAAATTTTTAAAGAGAGACAGAGGGTAGGAAGAAAAAAAAAAAAAGGAGCTAAAAATCTGGAGGAACCTGAGGAAAATTGGGGAGGGGAGAGGGGAAGGAGCACAAGAGAACCATAGAAATGAGAAATGGGATGAAGTGAGGAAAGTTAAGGCATTGTGCAGCAGCAGCACACAGATTGAAGCTAATTACTGAGGGACAAGAAGGAAAGGAGGACCAGAAGAGGACATAGGATGATACAGGGAAAGAGGTCCTTACAAGAAAAAAATGGAATCCACACAGAAACAAGAGAGAAAGCAAAGAGGAATGTGACCAGGACAAGAAACCTTTCTTAGAGCAGTGCTGTGTGACTGAGCAGGAAGGCAGGGAACAAGTGAGACAGGATGTATGTACAAGTGAGACAGGATGTGGAACACATTTTCCCATTGTTCCCTCTAGCAAGCATTTGAATTTCACTGCAAGCAATGGCTTTGCACTTAGTGGGGAGCCTTGAGTGTCACATCCCACTGGTGGGGGTGGAAACAGCCTTTCACCAGCTCGGGTGCAGTGAGGAGCCCTCTGGCACCATCATGGAACCTCCAAGGAAAAGTGTCTCCAGGTGGGGCAGGGTCAGCCTGCAAGCCTTGGATGGTCACTGCACCTCTTATTGCAGTTCTGTGTGTTCCACGAGGATGTGATGCCATCCAGCCCCTCAGAGAGCAATTCCTAGCACTGTGGCTGTGCTGTGACATCGTTTAAAGCTCAGGATGCAGGTTGTATTTCCTACAAATGACATTTCTGAGGCTCCCTTACATTTCCCACCCAACTCAGTTTAATGACATCCTGGGATAAGAGAAAAGGGAGCAGCTTCTGTGCTCTCTGTGCCTCTCTCAGGGATCCTTTGTGCTCTGGAAACCTCTCTTCTGGCCAAGGAGAGAAAAAAGTCTTAGGAACAGATTAAAGGTATGTGGGCACCTAGAGGCACAGCCAAACACCCACAGAATTTCTCAGGAACACCTTAGCTGCCTCGGTGCTTTCCTGGTGCCTATCATCATCCTAAGGTGCCTACATGCCTTTCAAAAGTTGGCCTTTAGCCCCTTATCCTTATAAAAGTATTTCCCCTGGAATAAATGACAGGCAATTAGTTTAAGAATGAGGCACTCCCTTTTAAATCCAGTACAAACAGTGAGAGTAGATCAATCACCACAAAACCAGTGACTCCAGATAGATATTTCGCCAAAGTAAATCATAAGAATATAATTTTTAAGCTGCCTATGTTAATGAATGGATAAAATGTTTAAATCCTGTTACAGAAGTTTTTTAAACATAGTTCTCACTTAGCAACTATTTTCCAAAATAAAGGTACTAATGTCAGAATTAAGGTGTGTTGAAAAAGAGGTTTTCTGAAAGCTGATGACGTGTCCTGAGATACAGATATGAATGAACAATTAGAGGTTAAAAATACTAAAAATCTTATAATATTTTAAAAACCAAACATAAAATATATCAACTAGCTGGGGCAAGGAAGTAAGTTCCCTCACAAGTACAATGTTGCAAAGTTCTTCATTATAAAGTGCTTGACCAACCACTTTCAAAGATATCAAATCAGAGAGATAAAATGTGATGATCTCCACAGAGATGATTTTCATGTCTTTCTCAATACATTCCTGTCTATTAATGCTCATTGACAAAGATTCTCAATGACCACCAGTTATAGAAAAAACCTTTCCAGCTAATTCAAGCATTCAGGGATGAATAACTGCTGGGGAGGAATGAAATCCATTAATAAATGAGGACAAGGAAGAGGAAGTTCAAAAGAGCAACAGTGAACTCCTTTTCAAAATGTATCATCAAGACAATGAGCTGGAGTTCTCTGAGAGGACCGAGTATCCTGTGAATATAAACTGTTGGTAAATGGCAGGAAAGAGACCTCCTGGCACTTGTGAACATGCAAGAAACATCTGGTGCTGGCCACAGTCATCCCAAACCTCAGCTGACACACGGAGCATAGTGACACCCTGCACTTCAGATGGCAAGTAGCCAGGGGACATTTCAAAATCAGAGGATGAGAAATTGCAGGAGATGTCTCTGGATTTTAGTCTGTCATGTGCTTATCCAGTGAAATATAAAAAAATCCATTGATCAATCAATCAATCAAATCTTCAATTTTGCTGAAAATTGAATAGTTTTGACTAGACAGAAAGCCCGCTGAAATCTGTTGTGATTTATTTACCTTGTTGTAATTTTAATCTTTTTGGCTGCAAAAAAACCCCAAACCCTGATGCTGATTTACATCTTCTGAGGTACCAGCTCCATTTCTAAAAGGTGTTCCAAAAAATAGCAAAATGCTCAGAGTGGGAGGAGTGTAATGGGTTGATTTGGGTTTGGTTGCATTTCAGGAGTGCCAAAAGGGACAGAGGAGGAAAACTGGTGCTGTAGTATGAGTTGTGACTCTCTCCACACTAGGAGAAGGATGGATGAATAACTGAGGAGAGAGGGATATAGTCAAAAGAGGCAGTGCTGTTGAAAACAGATAGGAAATAAAATAACTTTGTTTAGGAAAATGTTTTCTTCAATCAAGCCCTTTCCACAGTTTATTTTGACTGATTATATTACAGCACACCACAGAGATGATCACAATAGTATCTTCTGGCCTTGTATCATGACCACAAGACTTTTAGCCCTGTTGCTGGGAATGGCATCCTCAGGTGACAATCCCTGACAACCACATCTCCCAGACCCACACACTGGAAGCTCTTGTGAAGGAACAGAAAACTAGAGGTCTCCCAGAGGAGGCCTCCACTTAGGAGAATACCTACACCATAAACTTCATGGTGGGTGCAGAACACACAGAGGCAAGGGCTGAAAGACCCCGTGCTTGGTCGCCCAGCTTTCAGCTCCCTGTAGTGACACCTGTTGAAATTACTGCAGTTTGAGCAGTTAGGACTCTTAAAAGAGCATTCCTTCCCATTCCTTGAGCTGTTGCCAAGATTTTCTTCCTGCTGTTAGAAAGACAAGGAGCATCACCAGTGTAAAGCATGTGCCAAGCAGGAGAGAAACCAGACTTCTTAGGTTCAGTCTTTGCACTCAGAAAATAGGACAGCTGCAGAGGCTCAGCAGTAAGATGTGGTGTGAGCAGCGGTGGCCCCAAGCCACAGGGGCTGATGACAGAGTCACACATCAACATAGAACAAAGCATGGGTGAAGAATTTTCACACTGAAAATGTGCTTCAACCTCATAATAAAGCAACAACCTTCTGTGAAACCCAAATATAGGTTTGAACTTGCTGTTCCTCCAGAACATGGGTATGTTCAGTGAGCTTTCTACTCCATTTTGGTATTATTGTCTAAGTAACTAGCACTGGAAAGGGATATATGTTTATGTAAATACCTTGGCTGCTTCTCTGTTCCTGTTTTAAGAAGAATCCCAGTTTATTAATTTATTTTAGTGTGTGAGAAAGTGTGTCCCCAAGCATCCTCATATTCTTTAGGAACACTGGTTCAGTCCTCTCTCACCTGCCAGCAAGGAAATTTGGCTTCCACATTTCAGCTGCAACATTTATTCTTATCCTGTCGTTGTCTTTTTACCAATTCAGCCCAAAGTATGACATTCCCTTGGCATTTGTAGCATGTTTCTAGTACAAACACCATGGCCACCAGCAGAGTTGTGATCCAGAGCTCTGGACACACAGGTCCTCATCAGTCAGGCTGGGGAATAATCATAGAATCATGGAATTGTTTGGGTTGGATGGAGCCTTAAAAACCATCTCATTCCATCCCCCTACCATGGGCAGGGACAACTTCCACTATCCCAGGGTGCTCAGAGCTCCATCCAACCCGGCCTTGGACACTTCCAGGGATGGGGCAGCCACAGCTTCTCTGGAGAACCTGTTCCAGTGTCTTCCCACCCTCACAGGGAAAAAAAAATTCTTTTTAATATCTTATCTTAACTTACTGTCTTTCTGCTTGAAACCCTTCTCCCTTGTCCTGTCATTACCGTTCCGGAAGATCTCTCTCCAGGAATAATAATAATAATGATGGAAGGACTTGCATCCATGTATGCTTCTTGCACATAGCAGTGCCTTGTAACAGATTTTCAGACCAGGAAGTTCCATTATGATCATCTAAGACTTCAGAATCCAGGCAATAGTGTCAGTATTAAGGCCAGAGTTCTGATTTAGTTAGATCAGAACATTTACAGTACTGCAAAGAGGCGATGGAGACCCCCTTCAATGCTCCCCTGAGAGGCCATGCCAACAGTTCCTGCCCCTCCTTGTTAAAAGTGTGCTCTCATTTCAGACATGAGTTGTCTGGGGAGCTTTATGACTGGATTTTGTTATGCTTTTGTCCGCACAAATAAGTGGATCCTGTCCAGCTGTAATTATCCCCTTACATGGAGGTGCCTCTCTAAGAGATCACAACTCCACCGGCAGCAGGTGGCTTGTGGGTTTGACCAGCCCAGATCACACACTGGCACCAGCACCTGTGACTGTTGATTGTCACACCTGAAGCACCTTTTTCCTGGGCTTTCCCTGCCAAAACTCCAGCTGTCCAACAGCACCCACACACTGAACAGTGCCACGCTCCGGACATGGCTGCGGCTTGATGGGGGGAGAGGCGCATGAGTGTGTGTGTGTGTGTGTCCATGGGATCTGCTGCTTAAATGTTTTCCTTTCCCAGGGGATATATTTGACATCAAGATAAAGGGGCAGCGTGGAAAACAAACTTACTTTCCACTCCCCCCGCTTGGAGTCTGGTATTGTAAAACAAGCTGCACTAGCTGGGATTCCTTTTGAAAGCTCCCGGTTATCTTAGCAGCTGTAATATAAACCACAGTCTCCTTGAAGTATATCCCTGCCACAGATCCCTTCCTGGTGCAGGGTGGAGGGGCAATACATACCATAGTATTCACAGGGAATAATGCTTTTTTTTTTTTTTTTGGAAGGTCAGGCATTTTCTGAAGCTGGCTAATGCAACCCCTTATGTTTTCTTTGGGAGCTCTGCTAAACCCGCTGGTCACAGATGTGCAAAGTGTGATAGCGTCCATCCCCCTGCACCTCATTAACGGTATCTCCCTTGCCTTTTGTTTTGGTCAGGATGAACTGGAGTGGGAAGTAAAAGGGGTGATGGTTATGAAGTGTGTGGCCGAAAGGCATAATCAGAGGGGTTCTGCCTGAGTGTTGCTTGTTTAGGTGCTGTTTGAGGTGCCTCCTGCTGAACCGTGTCCCGTGCAAGCCAGCTCACGTCCGTGTGCCGCAGAGGAAACATTCCTGTCATTCTGACACCCTGCGAGGAGCATGCCTGGAGTACAAGCACCTGTGTGGTTGGCAGTCACAAGACTTTCAACTGGTACCTCTTGTGGTTGCCCAAAGGGACCTTTCCTCCTCTTGCAGCCTTTGGAGGTGAGGGGTCTGCCCCGTGGGGACGCTCTGGGAGGTGTTTGGGCTAGGCCGTGATGTCCACACTCGTGTTCCTTAACCCACTCTTTTTTTTTTTTTTTTCCTTCCTTCTCAGTTTCCTCCTGTGCAGGTGTGAAAATGACAGGAGAGAAAAGAGGAAGCTGGAGGTGCCAGGCTGGAGAAGACATGGGCTCCCTCTTCTGCAGCTGGTTTGCCACTACAAGCGGTGGCCAAAACCTTCCCCCTCCTCTGGAAGCCCCGGGCTCCCTGCCAGGTTGAGCGCGATGTTCCCAGCGATGCAGCGGTGGGAGCCCCGAGCCGGGTCAAGCCAAAGGCACGGCAATAAAGGAGGAGGAGGTCATGGAAACCTGTTTCTATTACGGTCCTTGTAAATAGCCTTCCAGATTATCTTCTTGATTATCGTGCCCTACCTGTGCTGTTTCCATCTCCGAGAAGCTGAGCGCTTTTAAACCTTGCAGCCGCACCCTCGTGGCACAGAGCGCCTGCAGGGGCAGAGGCAGAGCAGGAGCCCGGCTCGAGGGTTTCAGTGCCTCTGGAAGAAGGCGCTCTCCTCCTCTGAGGCAATGCCTGACTTCCTAAGAGCACTACATGAAGGAGGGAGGGCAGACCGGGGGATTACACCTCAACCACGTGTGTTGTTGGTTATCCTCTTGAAAGCTATCTCTGTGTTATCCCATCTTTCACTATAATCTGCACCTTAAATTGTGTCCTGCAATTGAAACCCTTTTTCTCTGGAAAACAGATTTGTCACTCTTTCAGTTCCTTCAGAGAAGCAAATAAGTGAGTAATGCTTTCAAAGCTACCCAAGTAACTCAGGAACTTGTGTCCCATTGTTAGCAATTCTGATTGATTTATTTTTTTTCAGACTTGGCCCAAAATCTAATTTCCCAAAATAATGAAGGCACTTTGGAGCCACAAAGTCTAACTGTAAATTGAATTTGGTTTCAAAAGTCACCTGCATGCTTTGGAAATGCTTACCTTGATGTTCACACAAACCCAGTATGACTGCCAGAACTTGTTACACGTTGTTGCTTCTTTTACATAATTCAATGATGGGATTGAAGGGCTCAAACAACACCAGATTAAAGCACCCCAGCTGAACCAAGGTAGCTGGGTAGGTGCATATCCTCTTACTTACCAGCCAGCATGAGCTGAAAAGCCCTTAACTTCTGCCACTTTCTTCTGAGGTTTCACATAACCTGGTTTTCCTCACTTCTGTCATGGGCTGGGCGTGCACACAGATACCACTGAGCAGAAAACAGCCATAAGTCATCAAGCAGCAATGACTGCCATGTGTATGTGCTCTCCCCTCCCAGTGTGATCCTTGGGCTGAGTCCCTCTAGCCCTGTGGAAGTCACATCCAGGGATCTGCTGGGACTGCTGCTTCCAGTCTTTGCCAATACCTCATGCAGGTATGGATGGTGTGGATGCATTTCAGTCATGAAAAGCAAAAATCCTTTTGTCAGCTCCTCAAATCCAGGTTCTTGGTGGTGCCAACCACTAGGACAAGAGGCATGGGCAGGAACTGATGCACATGAAGTTCCACCTGGACATGAGGAAGATTTTTTAAAATTCTCCCTCCCTCAGTTAATATTTTAAAATCAGAAGTATGAAAATGAGGTTGGAGAAGACCCCCAAGATCAGCAAGTCCAGCCTTTGATCAATGGCCACGTTGCCATCCAGACCAGAGCTCTGGATGCCACATCCACTTTAATACCTCCAGGAACGGTGACTCTGCCATCACCTCCACCACTCAGGAGTGATAACACTAGTAAGAATTTATTTTACACAAAATAACCATAATTACCAATACTCTAAACCAAATATCTTTTATGGAAATGCCAGCTATGACAAAACCTTGAGAATGGTTGATGGTTTCTGAGGTCCTGGATGGGGCCCATTGCAGCAAGACAGACCCAAGGGCTACAGTGGGAAGAACTCCTGTGCTGTCCATCTCCCCTCCAAGGGAGCCATGAAATCCCACCTTTTCCTGGCAGTACCTCTTCTCCTGAGCCACCCACTTCCCTCTCAACTTTCAGCTGAAGCACGTCCACAGGTATCTGCAGACTGAGGAAGCCAGGTGACCCTCTTGACAAATGGTGACTTTAAGTTTCTGCCATTAATCCCAAGCAAATCAAGAAATAGGATCAATTTTAATACAGGGAATGATTGGTAGTTGCTTTTCTCTTACTTCAAAACTAAACATTTAAACTCACATTGAATAAAGTGTTCCAGGCTTGAAACAGGAGGTTCTCTATAAACCAAACCAAACCAAACCAAACCAAACCAAAACCAAACCAAACCAAACCAAACCTAGCAAACTCCCCCCTCCAAAAAACCAAACCAATAACAATAATGAAAAAAAAAAAACACAAAAAAACCAATCAAAGACAAAAATAGATAAAATTATTAGTGAAAACTACTGATCACAGAGGGAAGGTAGTTGTGTCCCCTCTCTCCCAGCTGTTTAGACCACTCCTTTTGCCTTAGGGGACTCCCCTCAGAAAAGTGACTTCACCACCTCAGTGCTTTCACCAGAAGAGGAGGAGTCAAGGCTGCTCTCAATCCCTTGGCTGACCTGAGTCTTCTTTGCCTGAACAAATATGCAAGAGATCAGACCCTGTGACTCAGATGCTCCCTCTCTTTGGTAAATGTCTTGTGGACAGAGTGGCCATCACTTTTCCTCATTCCCAGCCCTCCCTCCTTGCCCCTGCTTGGTAAATATTTGAGTATTCCACCAAGAACTGGATGGCTCCCTTAGGAGCAGCCATGAACCTCACCAGCCAAAATAGCCCAAACATGATGGAAAGTTAAGATCATGTCACCTCAGGAAAAAGAGAGGATGGAACTTGTCTATCCCACATCCCTGATGCTAAGAGATGAAAAGGGACATAGGATTTTTTTCCTTTGGTTTTGTCTGTGTACCTTAATACATTTTTTATCCAAACAACTTTTCAACAAATACCAAATTTGTGAACAGTTTCTAGACAATAAAACCAGCATTTTTCTCAGCAAAATTCCCATTTGCCACCAAGAGGAAAGAAAAATCACTCAGCTCTGTTTCACTGCATGTAGGTGAGCTGTGTTTCATGTGAACTCAAATCCTAGCCTGGAAAAAAAGCTGCAATGAACCAAGACCAACACATACACTTGACCTCAGAACCATGGTCTGACTGTCCCTACACACAAATCTCATTTTGAGCATTTCCTGTGAAAAAAAGGTGAGGATTCAGGGCAGGGAGAGAGTTGTGTCCCTGCCATGTTCTGGAGATGTGAACAGCACCTCCCTTGCACACCCCCATGTATTATATTGCACTTGTCCCTGTCACGCTAACATAATAACGCTAGATAATGTTGATTCTGTGCTGTGGAGGGTGTCTGGCTCTCCCCTTGACTAATCCCTGGGTGCTGGAGGCTCCTCTCTGGAGCTTGAGAACTTGACCTCTGCTGACACAAATTTGACAGGGATGCAGATCCGTGTGGCTGCCCTCACTCATCCCCACTCACCCCAGGAGTTCTCCCTTGATGCCCTGTCAGCACAGGCTTTCAGACAAAAGATACTGGTGAAATCAACAACACCAAAGGAATGTGGCCTTCTGGCCTTTGATTGATACTCCTTATTTCAACAAAACCTTAACTCAGTTGAAAATATAGTGAACAACCTGTTATGGCATTTCCAGACAGGACATGTCTGCAGAACTTGCAGGGTCACTGCGGCAATATGTTTCAAAACATATAATGGGTCTCGCTTTCAAAATCACAAGGTCGCTTTATCTGTACTTCATTCTGCAGTCTGCCAAGCTGCCGCTCCCAAACACAATCAGCCCTTAGTTACTACCTGCCTTACAATGATGCCTAGAAATTAAGGGTTTCCTGGTGCCAGATGCAGAATAGGACACATCTCCTGCCTTAAAGGGCTCCCCATCCCACCAGGCTGTTTGCAGACAGGGATCTGGGGAGAGCTGAGACTGCAGAGGCAAAAGCTCAGCACAGCAGCCTGCTCTGGGAGCCATGCCATGCCCCTCATACATCCCTATCCCAAACAGGAGCCCCTTTTCCCACACAGTGACCCTCCTTGTGCCTTCCTGCTGGGAGCTTCCTGCCCATCATCTTGGAGCATCCTGACCACCGTGCCCAGTCTCTCAGAAAGGAGGAAAGCAGCACCAGCCAGGAAAGCCAGGAAAGCAACTGTGATGTCAGACAGACATCGTACCCTTCACAAAACAGCCCTTTGAAGGGCGCCTTCACATGCTCTTCCTGCTCTCCACAGGGAATTTCGTGGTCACTCCCCCTCTAAGGGAAATTGCAACTCTCTCACATGAAATTGGAAACATTTAAAAGCTCAGGCTATGGCTGGCATCTACTCTAGGCCAAATTTGATCCCTTTAATGGAGAAGTGAGAAAATTTCCACAAGGGATACGAGTCAGGAGAGATTCCATGTGCAGAGACCTCTGTCTTAACAACAATATTTTACTGAAGTATTAACTATAACATCGAGGTATTTTATAGCTCCACCCTTTGGAAATGATTTTCTTAGAGAAGAGGAAAAATGTTTAATGCCCTGGTTTTCTCAGAGCTATTCGGCCCCCACTTGCAAACAAAATTTTTCAAAATATTTTTCTTTCCTATCACACCCTCTCTCATTTCTTTGGGTGTCAGCAACTTCTTCCCTCTGATGCAGTGGCCCTGCCTTCCACCAGCACGCCTGGCTCCTGCTGCTCTCACATTAGGAAGGAATCATTTGTTGTCCTTTGCAAAGCTGCCAGGTACTCCTACATGACAAAAAGCCCCAACTGTGCTTTAGGCAGAGCAGCCACCCCCCTCCTGCTCAGTTCTAGCTGGTTAATGAATAGAGTGATCCCAGGATATCCCAATATTTGAAAAAGACACTTCCAAAAACAACAGACAAGTGCAGTGAAATGTAGTTGCAGATCAGGAAGGTGGAGCAGGTTTCTTTGCAAGTCTGCCTTTAGTCCGTTCTGACAGAGAATCTCTCTGCAACCTAAAAAACACAGGCTGCTGACAACCTCACACAGGCAGAACTTAGGCCTTTATTTCTGCAAACACTGACACCTTCAGAGGACCACACAGAATCATTTAGGTTGGAAAAGACCTCTGAGATCAAGTCCAGTCTTTGGCTGATCACCACCTTGTCAACTAAGCTCTGACATTTAATCCCAGATCCAGTTGCTTTTTGAACAGAGGACTGTGACTCCATCACCTCCCTGGGCAGCCTGTTCCTATGCCTGCCACCTTTCCATGAAGGAAATCCTCCTGATGCACAGCCTGGGCCTCCCCTGTCTCAAACTGAGGCCATTTCCAAAGGAACACCAATAAATACTGAAATAACGAACTTTATTTTATAAGACTTTCTGCTCAGCTGCTCATAGCATGTTTTAGGGGTGGGGGTTTCTGGCTGTGGCTTTTTCCCACTTTCGTGCCACTAAACATAACCAAATTGTATTGGCTTTCCTTTGAGTAAATCAGACTCGGTCTCAAGTATAAACATTGCAACAGATACCAGGAACTGTAACATTCATTAAGATACATTAAATACATTGTTTGCACTGGTGATAGTCCTATGGGAGACTCTGGAGAAGACAACAAAATTTACGTGTTAGAAATGTATCAGAGGAGGCAAAAGCTGCAGTTCAGTAACAGCAACTTGGAATTTTCTGCAATCTAAAATCAGTGATGATGTGAGACCTTCAGCCAGGGCAAACTACTGCTGATGGGGCTAAAGCAATTTGTGTAGTTTGAAAATTATCTGGCCCAAGGTAGATGTAATCTGTTAGCAATTCTAACATTAAAAAAAACTCCTCTATTAGTTAAGCTACTTCTCAAACATACTACAAAAAATGAAGCCTATATTTACCTTGCATGAGACTATGGTACTTTGGATCTTTTCAGCAGCTTCAGGGCACAAAAATGGCCTTCTTCTCAGTGTAATCTGAGTATAAATACCCTCATAACTTAGACTTCCCAGACAGGTAACTAATTGTTTAGTCAAATACACTGTGCCACAGCCCTAGAACCAAAAAACAGGATATAGAGCCCCATGATCCTTATTCTGGGATAAGCACACCCAAAATCAGTGCAGCCTCAGGTTATCTTGTATGTAGAATATCAGGGTCTTCTAAAATGAAAGCCACATTTAAATTCACACCTATTTACCTCCTCTGCCTTGGTTAAATTCAGAGAGCTGTGCCAGCAGTCAGTACCAGGCCATATCTCACTGGAAGATCTGCTTTGCTATCAGGACCACTTATTGTCCAACACCCCTCTCCCTCCAGAGCTCAGCAGATGAGATATGACTGCCCTGTGCTCAGCAGACTTCCGTTATTGGAGCCCCATCTCTGATCAGATGGCATCTCATGAGCTGCCTCCTTCTGATTGCCTGTGCTGCACAAATCTCACTGCTTCCTTGAGGCTGTGGAAGATGGAGGATTGTCCACTCTGCTCAGCTGAAAGCCTCTGGACACAAACCAGCTGCATGGAGAACCATCACTTTTACAGAGATAGATGGTCAGAAGCTGCTGGAGGCTGGAGTCCAGAACCACTTTGTTACCAGTGATTTATGTGACATCCGTAATTTCTAAAAGCCAGCTGCTTCTAAAACCAGCTACAGACAAAGAGGCCAGGCTCTAATCTTTGTTATGTCAGTTTATCTCTGCAGTTACTCCCACTTTACACCAGGTAAGCAGAGATCAGAATCTCACTCTGTCGCTTTGCCTGGGTCATAAATAAACCCATTAGGGTTTGTCCTGATGATGTAATGCAATACCCCACATTTATTTGTGTCATTGGAGTTGCTGTGGGGGCAGCCAGGGCTGGGATTAGAGAATTCCCATGTTTTTCACACAAGGAAAATTAGGCTTTTATTCCTAGCCCCCATTCCAGCATCCCAGTGTCTCTTAACTCCCAGCTCCAGACAGCTGCTTGACTGTTGCTCCAGATGTGGTATCAGGGGCAAACAACTGGGATACATCCTGCCCACTGAGCCTGGAAAATCCCAGAAGGAGACAGCATGGGCAATGACCATTCTCTTCAATTGTAAAGTCAGCTACCTTCAGTTTCTATTAATCTTTAGGACCAGGAAGAGGAATACCTACTGGAGGGAATCTACATAATACCTATATGTAGAGGTCCTTAATTTATATCCAAACATTAAATACTTCCTATCATATACTTGCTTCCCATCATATACTTGTAAATCAGGGTAGTTGTTACTGAATTTTTATCTGGAGGTCCAGGATTGTTGTAAACCAATGTAAATCTCAGCTCTCATTTCCAAGATAGTAATATTCTGTCCCTCAGCTGCAGAGAAATGCTTGAAAACAGACTGAGTGAAGACTACGACTGCAAAAGAGTAAAAAAAAATAAATAAGAACTCAAAATTTGAGCAGTGCAGGATTTGAGAAATGCTTGGAACTGGAAGCAGTGTCCATGCAATCTCTGTCACTCTTGTATGCACTCATATTCACTCCCCAAATAGGGGCACAGCAGCCCTTTGCCACCCTGTGCTAAAATGGGGAGACACATGAAATTGAGGTGCACCAAGAGACTTAGCAGCTCTTCAGGGACTGCAGCCCTCACCAGGTTTACACTAACCCTGGCAGCTTTCAATGAATCAGCCACCGGTAACTGTGCTAAAGAAGCCAGAGCAAAGCTTGCAACTACCCTGGGCACAACTTTAGCAATGGTTTCAGAAAAGGAACAAAACAACCCTTCCTAGCCCAGCCCCTGTGGGCAGCCCATACAAGAGCAATAAAAGAGGCATCCTGTTGGGATGCTTCCATCCCAGTGCCTTGCCTGCAGGCCAGTGCCCTGTGTTCTTGTGCTACAGCTATGGCTGGTGCCCTGCCAGCTGCAGGGAGGGCCCCTCTTCCTCTCAGGGTCTTCTGATCCCAATTCTCCAGCTCACGGCTCTCCCGCTCCCATGCAGAGCCGGCTGCTGCCTTTGTTCCACTGCTCCTGCTTCCCTGCAGCTCCCACTGACTGGGGCCCCTTCTGCCTGGAGATCGTTGGGAATTGTTCAGTAGGAGCAATTTGGAGCAGGAAGACTGGCAGAGATTCACTTCTGGGCTGCTGGGATATTCCCAGTGGATATGGGTGAAGTAGTTTCACATCTTTCCTCTAAAACTGCCCACAACACGGAGACCAAATTAGTCCTCACCCCATGCACACATTCATAGATCATAGAATCACAAAATCAAAGAATGGCTTGGGTTGGAAGCTCATCCAATTCCAACCTCCTGCCAGGTACAGGGACATCTTCCACTATCCCAGGTTGCTCAGAATCCCATCTAACTTGTCTTTTGACACTGCCAGGAATAGGGCAGCCACAGCTTCTCTGAAAACCTGTGCCAGGGCCTCACCACCTTCACAGGCAAAAATTTCTTCCTCATATCCAATCTAAACCTCCTCTGTGTCAGTGTGAACCCATTCCCCCTTGTCCTGTCACTGCAGGCCCTTGTCCAGAGTCTCTCTCCATCTTTCCTGTGGGCTCCCTTCAGGCACTGCAAGGCCACAGTGAGGTCACCCCAAAGCCTTCTCCTCTCCAGGCTGAACAATCCCAATTCCCTCAGCCTTTCCTCCCAGCAGAGCTGCTCCATCCCTCTGATCCCCTTGGTGTCCCTGCTGTGGCCTGGCTCCAGCAGCTCCCTGTCCTTGCTGTGCTGGGCCCAGGGCTGGATGTAGCTCTGTAGGTGGTATCTCACAAGGATTTCTCAGCCTTGTCCCTGAGTTTGACTGTCCAGTTTTACAAATGAATAATTTCACTGTTAGATTGACTCACAGGAAGTTGACTGAAACTGTTGGCATTTGTTAAATGCCAGTCCTTCCTGTTCATCTCCCAGCAATTAAAGCTACCCTTCATTTACACATCAGCTGGTTCATAACACCATCAAAGTGGAATGTCAAGGATGTAACGGTTTTAGTTAATTCAAATGCTTGGATGAAACTCATGACTATTTCTTGGGAATGCAGCATGATTTAGAAGTAGACATTCCTTGAAATAAGAAGAGTGTGTCAGAAAGAACACCATCATAACTCTACAGCATTGGCCCATTTCAGCCATCAAAACAAAATCACTCTCACAATCCTATGAGAGAGCTTTATACATTGAATAACTGAATAGTCTTGTAAGCTCATAGAGGATGCAGTTTCCTGGCACTGATGAATCACCACAGAAGCCAGGAATATACTTCCAACAAAGAGGAACACCTCTCCCCACAGGGTGGTGTGTAGTGGGACTGTTTGCAGATCAGGGGGCTGGCCCACATGAGCTTAAGAGCAGAAACAGATATCTTCAGGTAACTTTAATGTTAAATTCAGAAATCTGAGGCTGAGGGAAGACTTTGAAGAGCTGTTGTCCAATCATACCACATTACAGGTGTTTGCAATGCAGGGCTCAATTTTCTTTCTATTTTCACTGCTGTAAAAATAACTCTTATTCCAAGGTCCTTGGAAAACTTTAATTTGCAGTATAAATGCAAACTGGTTACACCAGTAGTGACGTTGGTCACTACTTTGAATACCTTTGTCAAATCCATCAATAAAACCTTATCCTGCCAAGTGACCATCCCTGACCCCAAGGTAAATCCCCTTTATAGTCATAAAATGACCTTAATTCCTAGTGATGGAGTATTATATTCCATAGCAATTGACAACTATCTAAAATCCAGACATCAAGAAAATGTTTCACTTGAATTTCTTCATGTATTCTGTATTTCTTTTGCCCAATTTAAATGCTTTAGCAGAAAGAACATACATCTAAATTTAATCCAGAAATGTTTCATTTGCAGGCCTGTTCTTCCTGCCCTTCTGTCACATTACTACAAGCCTTCTGCCACCTTGTGTGACAGAGAGGCATCTGAGTCCAACAGTTCTTATGGATATTTTGATAATTTGTGCCTTTGACTGCACAAAACAACAACTAAAATACTTTTCAAACTCATAACAACAACTCCTCCCAAGAACACTGGGAAATCAAAAAATCTACCTGTGAGTTACAGCCATAATTCACTCCCAAGGATCCAGGTGGTGTTCAAATGGCTGAACTCAAGAAGGCTTCATGTGTGAAGAATAAATCAAAAATTTTCTACTGAGAAGGGGATAAGTGTTTGAAAAGATTTTTTAATTAATCCATATATTTGGTAAAACTGATTTTATGGTTAAATCAATTTTATTCAAGTTTGACAGGCAATATTCAAATATTTATGCTGATCACAGAACAATATCAAATTTATGTTTAAATCTGCCAGAATGCTTGTGTCACTCCACAATTTTTCTCGGTAATAATAATTTGATAATAATTTGAGCAGGTATCCAACAGAAAAACGTGTTCATTACTCCTGGAGTTCAAAGGGAGTCCCCACCTCATGCCAGTGCCCTCCAAACCAGCATTTGAGGCTTGAATGGCTCTGCTGGCAGAGTGCTGGGAGCCTTCCCTTCAGATCCTCAAGCGTGCAGCAGCCAACTGGCCTGCGAGGAGCAGCAGAAAACGGTGAGATAAAGCAAGCCCCGCCGAAGTTTGGATGCCCATCTGAATGCTGGCTGCTTCCATGAGGAATAATGCTTTGTGCAGGGAGAGAGCTGGTGCTAATGACCCCTGCTCAGGAGAGCATTTAAACAGAGGCTTAACTCCGTCTCTATTCAGGCTGGCACTTATGTCTCAGTTTAAGTGCTGTGCTGAATAGACTTTTTTCCCCTGAATTGGGGCCAATTTCAGTTCATCATCCCTGAGGAACAGATGCATTCTTTCCCCCCTTTCTGACAAACGTGGAAAAACGTGTAGCTAATATTTAACGTGGCAGAGGGGACGTTCTGGGTTAAAAAGAGGAAGCTCCTGGCTTCCTATCAGCACACCTGTGTTCCCCCAAGTCTCAGTGGTACTCACTTCTCGCAGATGGATGGTGGAGGTCATAATCCACTACCTTGTGAAGCAAAAGGATGTGTCACATCAGGCTGGCTTAATGGGGAGCACCTCTTCCTAAATCCATCTTTGTAGGATTACATTAGTAGGAAGCGGGATTTTGGGTTTTTTCAAACTTTAAGACTCAGGGGGAGAAGAGCTCCAAAAAGCAAAATATTATTAGTCATTGTTGAATGGGTTGTGCCTGATTACCCCACATGGACACAGTGGTAAGAACATATCTCACTTCCCAAGGTTCAGCCATGGCCTTAGGAATAGGGGATGGGAGGAGATGCAGGAACTTCACTCAACATTCACAGAATGGCTGAGTTGGAAGGGACCTTATCCAGGTCCTGCTCATCCAGTTCTAACCCCTGCCATGGGCAGGTACACCTTCCACTGTCCCAGGTTACTCTGGAAGCCCCTTCCAACCTGGCTTGGAACACTTCCAGAATGGGGCAGCTGCAGCTGCTCTGAGCAACCTGTGCCAGGGCCTCACCACCCTCAAAGGGAACAATTTCTTCCTCATATCCAATCTAAAGTCAGTCTACACCTGGGCATGAGAATAGGCACATTTCTGTCTGAATTCATCCCAAGGAAATGAAAGGGACACTGAGACTTTTGACTTTGTGGGGGCACTGTGATGCTTCCACAATGCATGCTGCAGTTCACATAGTCCTGGCAAATCAAATGCTGTTTATATTCAGCACAAAGCAGGGGAAGAAGGAAACAGGAAGACTAATTAAAAGTTTTCTAGGTGGTAAACATGATGACTGGAATCCACAGAGCAGCTGTCTGTCTGCTGGAAAAATGGCATCCTGACGTCTTTAGCCCCAGTACGACTCATAAGCACCCCTGTCACTAAGATGCCAAAACCAGGTTAAAATTTCATTGAGCTCATTATTCACATGGGAAGGAAGAAGAAGGGGAACATGAGGATGGTGCCCCTAAGGTCCCTGGAAGTGTAGTGCTAGAAAAGCTTTGGAATCTGTTGCAGGGAGCCTGGAAAAGTGAAATCCATATTGAACGATGACAATGTTCTCAGTATAATCAACATATTTCACAAAGTTCAGCTATGTAAATACAGCGAGTGCTTTTTTCCTCCACACAGGGTGCAGCTTGCAAAGCCTAAGGAATTTCTCATTGCATTTTCTCATATATGAACTTGCAGCCTTCCTTTCTCTTTCATATTATAAACATATTATTACAAACAGGCAGTGAATAGACCTTTTTTTTTCCTCTTGCATTACTTTTTAAAAAAATGAATTGTTATCAGATTTAATGATATGATAAGCTTTAAAGTTCCCCTGGGAAGCTACCACAGCCATACTGATTTACATAAGCATTTTCCTACACATAATACAGCATGCAAGCTCTCTGATCTCATTATTCATTAGAAAATTAATGATAACTCTCAAATGTGAAAGCAGAGCAGTTCTGCAGAGAGTGCTGGAAATTGGCTAGTTCTCGACGCGGTAGTCATTTTCAATTTACTGCCTTGAAAAAAAGATGCTTTTAAGCAAATAAAAGGGTGCTGACATCAAACAGATACTTGTCTTGCTGCCAGGGAACGAGATGCCTTTTAAGGCAGGAAGGTGGGACTTGAGTGATGTGAATAGGAAGAAAAGAAAACAAGCCAGTCAGAGTTAAGCAGCTCTAACCCATTCATGAAAAATGTCTAGGCTCATTTCCTCATTGCCAGAGGTCTTTTTTGCTTAAATTCTAAAGCCCGTGCTCTGTTCTTGCCAATAATAAATAGCAGCCTGTTCTTAGAAAAAGTGCAAACTACGGAGGTTTTTTTAAGTGCTTTTCCCCAAGCTACACAAAATGTGACATCCCATAGACCAAGAGACAATGTTAATAAACCCCTCAAAACTTTGCTAATATCCATATCCTGCAATTGAGATTGTTGTGGAATGAACTATGGCATATTCACTGCTGGGGAACAAGAGCTTATAATCAAGGATGGTGTGGATTGCCATATGACTGACCAGATTAAGATCTGATTTTTATCCTGGCTCTATTTAGCTGATGGGAGCAGCAATGGGAAAGGATAACTCTGCTCTGCAAGTCTGAGTTTTGGATATGACTGACAAACAGGATGATTGTTTCTGTCGCTGTGGTAACACAACTGTCAGGGCATTGGGAGGGAAGGGGGGCTCTCACTGCACAGTGTCTCAAAGTGCAACACCTTTGTGTTCATCTCTTCCAGCAAGATGGATGAAACCTGTGCCTGCTGCTTGTTGAAGTAGATATGATCTTTCTTTGTGAGATTTGATTGCTGCTTTTTAATGTAATTCATAGCTCAGATAGCAACAGAAATTGCTCTGGGGTGTGGTAGAAAAGAGATATTAGACATGCACTGCAACATCCTGTTTTGGAACTAGTTTAGTGTGAGGCTCACAGGCTCAGCATTACAAAATTCTGCACTCAAGCTGTCACTTGCCAAATTTTTTGCACATTAGTTTTGTTTTTTTCTTTCCTGTGATGGGTAGCAACATAAAAGAAAACATCTGGTTCTGCAGGGTCCAAATTAGGGGATGCCATAGGAAAAACACTCCAAAGCAACATCAAATTTGAAATAACCAGGCAGTGTGAGAATTTGTGCCATTTACAAACTCTTCCAGTAGGGAGCCGGAAACCTGGATATTCCACCAGTACAGAAAGAGCACCACTGTTGTATTGATGTTTTGACCACATCTTCAAGCATTATAATTTCCAACAAATAGATGATGAAAAAAATTTAAATAAAAATCATCCAGTTGTAGGTGTCACCTGAGTGTCAGCTGTAGTTTGGAGGACAAGACTTTCACACCTTTTCTGAACTGAGTTAAATGTCACCCAGGGGAAGGGATGGGTCTGTCAGACAACATCACTGTGGACGTCAAATGACAGAATTACTGAACTATTTGGGTTGGAAAGGACCTTAAAGATCATCCAGTCCTACCCCCTGCCATGGGCAGGGACACTTTTCACTATCCCAGGTTGCTCAGAGCCTCATCCAGCCTGGCCTTGGACACTTCCAGGGATGGAACATCCACAACTTCTCCAGGCAGCCTGTGCCAGAGGGAAGAATTTCTTCTTAATGAGAATGTATGTTTGGGGTTTAGATTAAAATCTCTGATGGGTCTTTATTAACAATAAGAGTTATTTGGCTGAAATACCAAGACACGTTTGCAGAGAGAAGAGATTTCCAGTCTGGAGGGAAAGGAAAATCTTAGTTATCCTTATGTGATTCTTCAGCTGCAAGACTCTTGTATGGAACCCCTCAAATCTGCACTGGAAGTTATTGAGCACAAAATAAACTCCTCTTATTCGCAGCATAGATCTGTGCAGCCTCCAATCTTGCAGCTAAGAACAATGTGATCAACACCTACAAATATCTTTATGATCCAGAAAAGCAAAGGAAGTGTCCCAACAAAAAGCACTGCATGCAGAAAGTCAGAATAGCCATGAGATACAAAGTAATTTTGCAATATTTTACAATAATAATTTCCCAATATTTTGCAGTACTTTATAGAAATATTTTCCTTTAAGTTGCACTTCTGCAGTCCTTGAGGGTAACAGCACTGAAAGCAGCAGATCTGATCTCCTGTACCACTCCCCACTCTTCCCTTCTGCTAGGATGGATCTTTCTGTAGCCAGATGAAATGTCCTGGGGAACTAAAAAAAAATACTATTTTCTTTAATGTGTTTCAATCAATGCTTCAATGCTTTTGCCTACTAATCCAGAGCAGAGAAAGAGTGGCCAGCAGACAGAGAGCAAGAGTGGGGCTGTTTCTTTAGGCAGCAGTGCTAGGTGATTTCAAATGTCTGTCAAACCAAACACTGCCTGGGCAGCTACTGGTTCTATAATGGGACAACAGCCCCTTTAGGGATGCCCCTGAAGGGAGCATTATAGGCAAGGATGCTCCCAGGACTAGTGAAATGAAGGATTTCCTCTAGAAATCTCACTGAGTAACCACAAATTGGAAATGGCAATCGTAGGTGCCTGGATAAAGGGGGAGAAAAAATGTCCCAGTGAATGAAGTGGGTACAGAAAAGTGTAGGTAGCTTCAGAGAGCCTCAATTGTGTCCAGCAGACCTAAAGCTTAACTGTGCAAGATGCCCTTAAGATACGACATGACTGTGGGTGGGTCACCTGGAGATTTCTGCAGCTGTGGAAAATCTCAGTGAAAACTCACTCTGCAAAGTGGCCCAATGAAAATGGGTCATTGCAGTCTGGAGAAAATCCTAGAGGACAGCTAAGGTAATGAACTGAGTCAAGGATGCTCTGAAATTGGAATCTTGTCTTTTTTCTAGGAGTTTCAAAATGCTCCAAAGCTCTAATCAAGTGCCTGATGTGTGTTTCCTACAATGGGCTTCTCTCTGCTCCTTGTCGGTGGCATTTGCAGCTAATGCAAGGGGATCTGGTAAATCCAAAATACTTATAATTAGTATGGTATGTCTAGTAAACATGGACAAATCCTTGGGTGACCACAGCCCAAAGCAAGATGGAAAATTGAAGGCAGTGGGGTAAATTTCTCACCAAAGTACAGCCATTGATTTGAGAATTGATATTGCCTCATGCCAGTTCTTGTGGAGACATTTGTTTATGGAAGTGTGTGAAGTCTTTGGCAATAGGCAAGCCATGGAGAGACACTGGCAGAGGATAAACACACAGTGTCATCCTCCTAGCTCAGCCCTCAAGTCAGGAGTCTGGCTAGCATTGCATTCTGTGGGCTACACTTCAAAGATGGATGCCTAAATCCACAATTCTGCTTCTAAAAGCAGGTACTTAGGAATCTAAAAATAGGTCTGCATAATTATCCTTTGGAAAGCAGTTTTTAAACTGTGCAGCTGACACTTGGGAATTCCAAGTGGCTGATCAAACTGAATAGAAAACTGTAGCTATAAAGTGAATGAGCCACCAGACTATATTGAAAAGACCAGCTTATTATGACGAGAAAAGCCAGTAGCACTTTTCCCATGATCACCAGCACTCTCATTTCCACAGCACAAAGTCCAGAGAAGATGAGAAATTAGCCCAGTATCTCACATCTGGGTAGTGCCCTGTTCTGTATTTTCCTTTATGTTTTTATCAGGCTTGATTTTTATTTCAGTGGGATGTTGTCATTAATTTGCAAAGTGTGTAAGGCAGGCTGTAGTATCCAGGAAGCTATTAACCACAAACCTCAGATTCTGGGGGAGAGGGGAGGGCAAAAAATCCTAGAAATCAAGGTTTAGAAGAAAAATGGTGTGGGTATTAGTTGAAGAAAGGAAAAGGCATTGCAATAGGAATCACGTTGAACAGAATAAAACTCTGGGTGTGGAAGTTTCTATTCAGGAATCTCACAAAAATCTCTCTTTCTTTCAAGGCAGATGCACTTGGTACTTGCAAAATAAGTGCCACACAAACAGCAAAAACTGAACTGTAACATTTTACCATAGAGCTGCTTTAAAAAAATAACAAAAATCCAAGATCAGGTTTAGCGTTGCCATTCCTGATGGGATCACTGCTTTAAGAAGCTTCTTGCCTTGAGTATTGCTGGGGAGCCATCCCAGGTGCATGATCTAACACAAAGCTGGACAGCAGCAATGCACAACACCTGACACAGCATAAACCCTGCTGGTACAGGACTGACATCTCAACAGCTTGAACCAACAAGGTGAGATGACACAACACTGACCTTGGTGTCCTGTGGAGGGATATTTGTGAGCTGATGTCACAAATCCTAAAACAAGATTCATCATAGTGTTAAACAACAACCAGAAATTCATCATTTCAGATGAGCTGAATAATGGAGACTGTTTTTCCTTTCAGAGCAAGGACATCTAAGAGAGATCAGAACACCCAAATCAGGAGTCCATATTTGTTTCTATTGACTGGTGACCCTGCCCATGGCAGGGGATTGATTGGAATGGGATGATCTTTAAAATCCTTTCCAACCCAAACCACTCTGTGGTTCTGTGATTTGGTGGCTCCAAGGGAAGCCTACACAACAATCTCATAAAGATGCATAAAGACAGGCAAGACCACTGTCATTTCCACTGCTTCCTTAAAGCATCCATAGTCCAATCTTTTTTGACTCCTGCAAGGTTTCACTTGCAGCTCTGACTCTGCTGGTACCAGGCAGCTTGGGGTAGAAATATTCCAAAGAGGAAAGAATGCCTGATCCAGTGGTCCTAGTCTGCCGTGGATCCCATAATAATAAGATTATGAACTAGATCTGAAGCTCATCTTTTGGGACAGAGAAGACAAAGAAAATTTACAGTCTTCTCCACCAGATCTGTGCAGGAGGTGAAGTGTAAAAGGTGCCCTACCCTTTTCTTCTCTCCCTCTCTGCAACCTAAGAAATACCCAGTATTTTTATTCCAGTAGACATGCTAATATTAGTTCATATAATTCCAAATTTACCTATGATGTATTTAGATGCATATTTTATTATTTTTACAAAACACTGTTCACATTTCACTTGTGAAAATTTATGCTGTGTAGCAAGATGGGGTTCATCATGACTGCTCATTTCATGTGACCATTAAATAATGTGTATGGACACAAGCACACAGCAATGGGAGAATATTACATGCATTTGAAAGTGATGGATCTCAAAAAAAAAGGAGCTTGGAGTGTTTTAATAAGATCAAACACCTTCTGTACTAGAACAAATGCTATTTTTTTCCTTAGAAATGGTTTTATTTTTGTCATTTAGAGAATCATATAAAAAGTAAATGCTTTTCTTGATCCCTCAATGTTCAAATAATTCCAAAATATACTTTTAAGGTTACTCTCTTTCAAAAGACTTCCTTTTTTAGACCATAGAGATCAATCAAATATTCAGTGCAAACTTCCCATGTCCTCAGTGATGGAGGTTATGGAGCCTGACCAGCAGTTCTTCCAGGACAATATGGAATACCAGAACCACACAGCTCTCCCTCTTTTCTCATCATGTGCTTCTCCTCACTGCTTTTAAGGACTAATTCTATTAGGTGAAGCTTAGATAGTGTGCTGGGAGAGCAGAAAACTTGGAAAACCCTCAGGGTTGACAGCCAAGACATGTCTGTGTCAGCTCTGTGCCTGAAATTGGAATTGGAGTGCCACAGGATTTCGTGACATCAGATTCCCAAATATACCCATGGAAAAGGCCACTTTCTCTGAAAAATGAAAAATGCCCTTTCTTTGAAAACTTTTGCTCTTTGAAGAGGACTCCTGAGCTTGTCTTCTCCTGGAGAGCCAGTCAAAGCTGGGAGTGTGCTGGGCAGCAGCACACCCCAGCAGACTCCGTGTCCAAGCGGGGCACTGATGGCAAAGCAGGACGGCACCAGCAGAGCACACCCGGGTGCTGGCCCCTGACCAAGGACTAATCCCACCCTGAGAGTGCACAATGACAAAATACCCTGCCTTTCAAAGGGCCCTTCTACACAGTGCTGGGATGGGCCATATGGACACCATCAAAGCAGCCTGGGGGGCTCTCAGGGGTCCCAAAGCAGCCTACCTGTCACAGTGCTTGGCCATCACAACCTTCACGTCAGAGACATTTGCTCCTCTCTGAGCAGAGCTGCTAGAACTGAAGGGGAGGCTGAAATTACCCTTTTTCTAGAGAATTTGTTTTATGTGGAGTAGCTGAGGAGCTGAGGGTGTTCAGGGCAGAAAAAAAGGAGGTTTAGGGAAGACCTCACTCTCCACAATTCCCTGACAGGAGGGTGCAGCCAGGTGGGGGTCAGGCTCTGCTCCCAGGAGTCCAGCAACAGAACAAAGGGGAAATGTCCTCAAGCTGCAGGTTTAGGTTGAACATCAGAAAGAATTTCTTCACTGAAAGGGTTGTTAAACTTTGGAAGGGGCTGCCCAGGGAGGTGGTGGAGTCACCATCCCTGGAGGTGTTCAAGACATGACAGGCTATGGCACTGAGTGCTTGGGTCTGGTTGACACAGTGGTGATCAGACAGTTGGACTCTATGATCTTGAAGGTCTTTTCCAAACTAAATGAATCTGTGATTGTGTTTTATGGTTCCTTAGGATCTACACCTGGCCTGACACCTTACCTCTGTGTGATACACCTGCGTAGCACATCCCATGATGCTGGCCTTTCCAAGACTCCTTGTCAGCATGAAGAGCACTGCAGCACCATCACCACCCAGGCACTTCAGCATAAAGAGCTGGGAAGCCAAAGCAGTAGGACTTGTCACATGGAATACAGAAGACTGCATTGCATTGCTTTTTACCTCTCTACAGCTCAAAATGTTGATGAAAACTCTTCCCAAACCCATGGCAAACATTCACTGACTGCTATGATTTGCATAGCACCCTTGTTAAACCCTTTTTGTGCTCATTTTGACAGAGTGGAGTTTATTGGTTTCAGCTGCAGCAGCAATAAAACATACACGCTTGTACATAATGCCACTGGTGGACATCACATAGTTAACACTAATTGTTTCTAAGCATCAGGAGGACAAAATCTTGCAACAGGTGGTAATTAGTGGGGGCTAGACCATGCCTTAATTTGTTGCTTACTGCTCCCATGAAACTAGTTCCTTTGGACAGATGAGAGAGGAGAAGAAGGAACTGGGAAAGATCTCCAACTTTTATTTCTGTGACTATTGGCTGAAGCCAATCAAAGTACCCACATCAGTAGCAGACTTGTGAAATAGGTTTCTTCCTTTTGATTAAATTGCACAGAAGGAAGGTAAGTTACAGGATGGTAATCTCAATTCTCCAAAACCAGCTGCTTCTCCCCAGTACTCCTCATCCTGGCTGTTTTCACAAGTTTTCTTATCTCCACAGCAAGCAGTGGGAGTTGGGAACAAAGACAGGCAGGCAAGCTGGTGGTACTGTTGTTTGCCACTCTGAAAGCCCAGCTGATAGCTCAGAGCACATCGCCTTGGAACAAGCCCGGCAAGCCTGGGAGTGTTTGCCTCCACTGAATTCAATCAGGGTGCCTTGCAGCTCGAATTGCTACTATTTTGTGGGTCACTACCTCCTCCAATATTCTGTGTGCCCTCTCTTGTTTTCTTTTCATTTGCTATGCAGGCTCACAGACCTTCCTGCTAGGTTTCACTTGGGAGGCCCAGAACCCCTGTTCTGCAAATCTTAACAGGACCTTGATGGATGTTAATGTCTCTGCCTTTCATATCATTTTACCAGTGAAATCTTTGATCTATCAGCAGTCTTTATATCAATGCAGTCATTGCATAAAACAGAGAATATGACAAAAATATCTGTTGTGCTAGCCTTTGCAGGGTATTTCCCCCACCCCTCATAAAAATACAGTGCTGGGGGGTTTAGTTTAACCTCCAGCAGCCAGATGTGCCACGAGGGTAGAACTGGGAGCAAAAACTTTTTTTCATTTACCTTTTTTTTTTAAAGCAGTCTGGTAAAGGAAGTTGTAAAGCAACAAGTACTGTACATTATGATTCAGAGCAGCAAGGGACAGCTGGAGAGACTTGATTGGCTCCAGCCCAATGAAACAGAGGCTTCTTGTGACCAGCTGCTGTGCTGCAGCATGAATGACAAGGGTAATAATTGATTACTAACTGGCAGCTCAAAAGGAAGAAAGAATTAACAAGAGTGATGAGGTGCTTTACAGCTTGGTAACTGTAAAATCAGTGGAACAATTAGGGGGAAAAGAAAGGGGTTTCACTTCTTACCTTAGCGTTACAAGGACAGTGCTAGTTAGTGTAAATCGCATGACAAGCAAGCCAGAGGGGCAGGTCAGTGAGGAATATGGGGGTTTGCACACCCACAGGTCCCACAGAATCATTCAGCAAATTTTCTGGGGAGCAGCTAAAACCCCATCAAAAGCATCCAGGCCCTGCCAATTACATTGGTAGGCAAAGCAAGGTCTCTGAGGCACCAGCCATAATATCATAGTGGGGCTGAAACCTCCAGCAAATGGTGCATTGTGGCAGACCAGCCCTTTGCCTTTCAGTGGGTGCTCGATGGCACATACACTCTTTCTGTCCTGAGAATAAATGCTTGCACGCCTTTTTATTTTCCTTATTTTTTTTTTCTTTTTCCCTCTTCTTGTAAATGGCTTTTGTGTTTACCAGTAAATGCACTAGATGCATTGTCGCTACACCTTTCTTCAAGGGGCTTGCACTGACCTCATGCTCTGGGCCATGTAAAACCTTCTGGCCACTGAGAGCCAGGCACTGCCCCTTTTTCATGCAGAGTAGCACCTCACTTTGGGCCAGATCATGGCCAGCATGTCAATGCAAGGAGTAAGGAGCCATAACGTGTCCTGTGTCTTGCTTCTCACACACAGGGGAATAATAGCCTTGTGCGGACTATGCCCTTTCCTTAGCCCAAGTGGGAAGAAGGGAGAACTTGATGGATCCTTCATTTCCTTTCCCAAGGCATCTGGCAGCAAGCAGCATGTGCTGTGCCAGCTCCAGACCCGTCACGCTTTGCTCCCTTCCCAGAGCAGCAAGGAGACAGGTCTGTCCCAGCGGTAGCTCAGCAGTGGGTGGCTCCTTTCCTGGGGCTGGAGCACGAGGTCTGGTCTAGCTCCCTGCGAGCAGAGCTGAGAAAATCAATGGGACTAATCATGGGGAAAGGTAGCATTCAGCAGGAGCAAAGCTGGCAGCCTCTGCTCTGACATATGGAAAATGCTCTTCTAGCTGGTTGAAGCCTCTTCAGGCCAGCCCACCCTCACCCCTCCTCCCCCTCCTGAATCTGCCATCCTTGTGCTTATGAAGTGGTCTTTACCCCTGGCAAGTCTGACACCTTCCAACTCACAGTTAGTAAGGTTCATCTCTCCTATCTTTATCTCTTTAAAAGCTAAATAACCCATCCAAATTGGGGGTTTAGCCATCTTCTGTGGCCCCAAAAATGAAATCTCTACTGCCAGAGCTGAATTCTCACTACCTGCCTCAAATGACTGCACGAGGATGGCGCATCATCCACTTCTCACACTGGGGCTCAACAACTAGTTAGGAGCTGATTTTGAATTTTTGAGGAACAAAGACAGAGAAGATACATTGCCATGGCTTGTTCAAGGTCTTACTCTGATCTTTGAGGTGGGGGAAGTAAAGAAGCAATGCATGAAGGCAGCTGGGATTGGTTCCACTCTGCAATCAGAAGCACACCACCTTGGGCTGTGTGGCAGGGAGGGCAGCGGGCCCAGGTTGCTGCTGTGGCATTCCACCAACAAGAAAAGCTGCCATGACAGAGGGGAGCTGGGCTGCTCCAGGGCAGGGGGAACTGGGACTCTCCTTGCTCCCACTGAGTGGAGGGTAATGGAACAAATTTCAGACAGAGGAGATGGCAGTGGAACTCAAGATGTAAAAATGCAAATGGTACCAGAGGCATGTGTTCATCAGCTCACCCTTGAAAACTCCCCTAAGGACTGTAGAGGGAACTTTACTAGAAAGTCTACCAAAAATTCAAGGCCTGGGGGTGGGTTGGCAGGTCTGGGGTTTTTGTTATTATATACACAGTGCAAAAATGTGCTTGACTAATCTAAACCTTGTGTTGCTTTCTTATACTGCTAGAGCAATTATAGCTGAGAAAAAACCCCACACATCACCCAATATGGAAATACGTTTTTTTCATGTTTGACATTTTTACATTTTTACTGACAGGGCAAAGCCTATGATTTAATCGGTCTCCATTTCCCATAACTTCAGAGAAGGGACTGGCCCCTCCTCCACATTTCTCAAAGGACTTATGATTAGAAAGAAGGCCATGGAAAACCCAAAGGACCTGACTTCATCTATCATGTAACACTGTTGAATGAGAGAAAAAAAAAAAAAATATATACTTTCTCCCAAAACTCTCTGTGTGTGCACTGCAGTGCACATAGGGATTGTAAGTCTCTGGGGCAGAAATGGGAAGATTTTCAGGAAACAAGGTATTTTTGCCACTTTTTGGAAAAATAAGAAGCTTTTCTGCTTTTCTTTTACTGAAGCACATTCCTTCTACATCTCCTTTTTTTCTAAATGTTTATTGCTCTTTGTAGTAGGAATGCCATAGGAAGGAAGGAAGTGTTGGAAGGAAGTGTCGGAAGGAAGTGTCGGAAGGAAGTGTCAGAAGGAAGGAAGGAAGGAAGGAAGGAAGGAAGGAAGGAAGGAAGGAAGGAAGGAAGGAAGGAAGGAAGGAAGGAAGGAAGGAAGGAAGGAAGGAAGGAAGGAAGGAAGGAAGGAAGGAAGGAAGGAAGGAAGGAAGGAAGGAAGGAAGTGTCAGAAGGAAGTGTCGGAAGGAAGTGTCGGAAGGAAGTGTCGGAAGGAAGGAAGTGTCGGAAGGAAGGAAGTGTCGGAAGGAAGGAAGGAAGGAAGGAAGGAAGGAAGGAAGGAAGGAAGGAAGGAAGTGTCGGAAGGAAGGAATTGTCGGAAGGAAGTGTCGGAAGGAAGTGTCGGAAGGAAGGAAGGAAGTGTCGGAAGGAAGTGTCGGAAGGAAGTGTCGGAAGGAAGGAAGGAAGGAAGGAAGGAAGGAAGGAAGGAAGGAAGGAAGTGTCGGAAGGAAGTGTCGGAAGGAAGGAAGGAAGGAAGGAAGGAAGGAAGGAAGGAAGGAAGGAAGGAAGGAAGGAAGGAAGGAAGGAAGGAAGTGTCGGAAGGAAGGAAGTGTCGGAAGGAAGTGTCGGAAGGAAGTGTCGGAAGGAAGGAAGGAAGTGTCGGAAGGAAGTGTCGGAAGGAAGGAAGGAAGTGTCGGAAGGAAGTGTCGGAAGGAAGGAAGTGTCGGAAGGAAGGAAGTGTCGGAAGGAAGGAAGGAAGGAAGGAAGGAAGGAAGGAAGGAAGGAAGGAAGGAAGGAAGGAAGGAAGGAAGGAAGTGTCGGAAGGAAGTGTCGGAAGGAAGTGTCGGAAGGAAGGAAGGAAGGAAGGAAGGAAGGAAGGAAGGAAGGAAGGAAGGAAGGAAGGAAGGAAGGAAGTGTCGGAAGGAAGTGTCGGAAGGAAGTGTCGGAAGGAAGTGTCGGAAGGAAGGAAGGAAGGAAGGAAGGAAGGAAGGAAGGAAGGAAGGAAGGAAGTGTCAGAAGGAAGTGTCGGAAGGAAGTGTCGGAAGGAAGTGTCGGAAGGAAGTGTCGGAAGGAAGGAAGGAAGGAAGGAAGGAAGGAAGGAAGGAAGGAAGGAAGGAAGGAAGGAAGTGTCGGAAGGAAGTGTCGGAAGGAAGTGTCGGAAGGAAGGAAGGAAGTGTCGGAAGGAAGTGTCGGAAGGAAGTGTCGGAAGGAAGGAAGGAAGGAAGGAAGGAAGGAAGGAAGGAAGGAAGGAAGGAAGGAAGGAAGGAAGGAAGGAAGGAAGGAAGTGTCGGAAGGAAGGAAGGAAGGAAGGAAGGAAGGAAGGAAGGAAGGAAGGAAGGAAGGAAGGAAGGAAGGAAGGAAGGAAGGAAGGAAGGAAGGAAGGAAGTGTCGGAAGGAAGGAAGGAAGGAAGGAAGGAAGGAAGGAAGGAAGGAAGGAAGGAAGGAAGGAAGGAAGGAAGGAAGGAAGGAAGGAAGGAAGGAAGGAAGGAAGGAAGGAAGGAAGGAAGGAAGGAAGGAAGGAAGGAAGGAAGGAAGGAAGTGTCGGAAGGAAGTGTCGGAAGGAAGTGTCGGAAGGAAGTGTCGGAAGGAAGTGTCGGAAGGAAGTGTCGGAAGGAAGGAAGGAAGGAAGGAAGGAAGGAAGGAAGGAAGGAAGGAAGGAAGGAAGGAAGGAAGGAAGGAAGGAAGGAAGGAAGGAAGGAAGGAAGGAAGGAAGGAAGGAAGGAAGGAAGGAAGGCTCAGTTCTGCTCTTCTCCTCTTCTCCTTGGTATGTCAAACAAATTGATTTCAGTATGTACCAAATGAGACACAAAGTACCAGCATCCTCACCCAAGAAAAGACAAGTAGCAGCTGTCTCCTCCCCAGAAGGTGGAGAGAGACAGCTGCAAGCAAGAAAGAGCAAATAATCAGGTGGTGACAGAGACAATAGGAACTGGAAGCTGAGCACAAATTATGTCATTGTTCCTGATCAAACATTTAGACCTTGGAAAGAATTAAATATTAAAAACATTCAAAATAGAAGATGCTGATCTTCTTAAATCTGTAATTGTACAATTACCTTCTTCTTTCAGCCCTCATGGGTGCATGCTGGCACTGTCTCCTCATGATGGGAATAGGAGGCTCCCACAGGTGACCAGAAGAGATATCACCCTACAGAAATACAGCATAAAAGTGCTCTGAGCATCTGGGGGCAGCCAAGAGTAATATACACACTTGCTCTGTAGTCAGAAAAGTGATTTGTTGTAACTGTTCCTAATAGATAAGACCTTTCTTTCAGTAAATTATCACTTTTCCATATTACTAGGTTGATGTGTTACCTGTGCAAGACCTTTGTCCATCGTAGAAAATAATATTCTGATGTTAAGCTGTTGGTTTGATTTTTCCCTAGACATTAGCAAAAAATAGTTTGGTTGATTATAAGAACAAAGAGGTGGAAATGCTCAATGTTATGATCATGCCTGGAAAAAAAAGTATCTCTGTGGTGGCTTCTGATGTGACATTTCAAAGTCCAAACTCAAATCCTCAAAGCCCTCACCTGGAACTTGGGACACAAAGAGAATAGAAGGTCCTCAAGTGTCACCAGGAAAACAGGAACAAACTTTCCTCAGGGCTGCCTCTGAGCTGACCAAGCTGAGCCACACCAAGGGAAACCAAGGGCTGCTTCTAGGGGCAGCTCAGAGGTCTGGCTGCCACTGCAGCACAGGGGGAAGCACAGCAGTGGTCAGGACACCAAGAAAGAGGCACCAGGAGTGAACCAGACAAGATAAAGACTGGAACAAAAAGTCAGAGTTAGTTATGGGGACAGGGTGAGGAATAAAGAGAGAACACTGGAGCTGTGTTTCATTGCAGTTGGCATGAAGCTACAACTTCCAAGGGGAACAGGCAGGCACTGATCTGTGTGGTCACCAGGGGCAGGACCAGAGGGGACAGCTGGAGCTGTGTCAGGGAGGGTCAGGGTGGATATCAGGGAAAGGTTCTTCCCCCAGAGGGTGCTGGGACACTGAACAGGCTCCCCAGGGAATGGTCACAGCCCTAAGGCTACCTGAGCTCCAGGAGAGTTTGGACAGCATTCTCAGTCACAGGGTGGGATTCTTGGGATTGGTTCCAGGAGGATCAACCCCAAGGAGCTGGACTTGATGATTCTCCATGGGTACTCCAACTCAGTATATTCTATGATTCTCTGATCATTAGGAACTAGGAATTTGCTCACAAAGGTGTGGAATGCAGTGAGTGGGTGCCTTGTGAGATTGTAATCAGATTAAAATTACTTGTGATTCAAATTGAAAGTAAAAGGCATTGATGCACTCAGTGCTTGCAAGTAAAGGGGGGTTAGTACTGTTAAGCAAAACAGAAAGTGTGGGAGAATAAACACCTATTCTCTGGTTGCACATTCTCATTTTTTCACCTACACATGTGCAGGGCTTCCCCTCTTCTGCTGTCACAGTTTCAGAAGAAAAATTATTTTTTTTATTTTTAAACCAACTTTGTTACAGTAAAAGTCAGCAACACCTACTGCAAGGCCCTGGGAAAACTGTTCTGAGAAGAGCCTTGGTTTTATGGGAAACCACCGAACAGAGACTTCTATAAAAGGGACAGCTCCTGAGTCCTTGAGGTTTCCTGCATCTGATCAAGTCATTCAGTGCTTCTGTGCTTCAGTTCCCAACAGTGAGGAGGGGGTGATCCACAGTGATTGATCTCACACTCAGGGTCAGCTCAGGACTGTGCCCAGGGTGTGTTTTGGAGTTTGGGTTTGAGATTTCAGCTCTGCTTGGTTTCTATTCTTTGTGAGCACCCATGTGCCTCATTCAGCACCAAGGGGGTTCAGGTGGGCACACAAAGCCTCTGCCCTGTCACTGCCTCTCATACACTGTGCAGTTGTTCCTTTCCTGCACCTCCCTGGAGCACCACATTCACCACTCATGTGCAGAACAAATTCATGGCAAAAGTACCATGGCTCTGCCTGCTGGTGCTGAACCCCACATATCAAAGGAAATTCTCAATTCTGGAACAAGAGCACATGGGGGGAAAAAGTTCAGGAATTAGGGTACACAGTGGGGTAAGGCATGTGTCTTTAGTCTTGTGTGTTTTAACATTAAATCATCACAGTACAGTACAGGAACAGTTTAGGGAGGTGACATGCAAATAAACTTTGGATTTTGGTACCTTGTGATAGCCAAGCAGGCAGGACATGAGGTCAAACTAAGGAGACTTTGCCTTTTAAATGTGATGTTGACCTGGATCCTTCTTTGTAAAGTGCTTTCTAGATAGGCTGCATATGATAATTTCATAGTTCCTGCTTGCAACTCTTCCAGTGTTTCAGCTGAGCTTCGCAGCACACATTTCTGCTTCTGTCTCATTCAGGCCAGGGAGAAAGAATAATAGAATGGCCTAGGTTGGAAGAGACCTTACAAGATAATCTCATTCCAATCCCCTGGCGTGAGCAGGGACACCTGCCACTATCCCAGGTTGCTCCAAACCCTGTCCAACCTGGCCTTGGACACTGCCAGGAATGGGGCAGCCACAGTTTCTCTGGAAAAACTGTGCCAGGGCCTCACCATTCTCACAAGGAACAGTTTCTTCCTCATGTCCAATCTAAACCTGCTCTCTGTCAGTGTGAAGCCATTGCCCCTTCTCCTGTCACTGCAGGCCCTTGTCCAGAGTCTCTCTCCATCTTTCCTGTGGGCTCCCTTCAGGCACTGCAAGGCCACAGTGAGGTCACCCCAAAGCCTTCTCCTCTCCAGGCTGAACAATCCCAATTCCCTCAGCCTTTCCTCCCAGCAGAGCTGCTCCATCCCTCTGATCCCCTTGGTGTCCCTGCTGTGGCCTGGCTCCAGCAGCTCCCTGTCCTTGCTGTGCTGATCTGCAGGAGAAGATGGATGCCATGGATCTGCAGAGCAGTTACATCAGGGCACTGTGCCTGATGGGAGTAAACCCAACAGGAAGGATGTGATCTTGCAGGAGGATATGTTTGTCACATTACTTGAAGTTCTTAAGATTACAAGGGGAAAGACAGCTGTTTCACTCAGACTCCAAGCCTGGGGACTTCCCACTGTCTCAGAAGAGCAGTGCAAGCACAAAAGGGTTTCAGAGCACTTAGAAAAGTGCCACTGATGAGAGATGCAATGAGTGAGCACAGAGCAAAGCTCTCTCAGTTCATTTAAATGTAAGGCTTAGAGCTTAGGAAAGGGGAGGTTTGAAGCAAACCTATGGAAAACTCCTGTGGAATTTAAGAAAAAAAAAATTATTACAGATTATGAAAGGTTATTGGGGATATATGTTCCCCGAAAAGGTTTTGGGGGTTTTTCATTCGTTTCCTTGAAATCTGTCCTCACATACTTCTGTGGATCCTCCTGGATTCATACCTATTACATTCCCCTAGACTTTTCCATGCAGACATGCAAACTGAAACCACAGAAAATATTTTCATGCACCCTCCACCCTCCAGAGCAAACCCACCACATTCTCCCTGACTCCAGCAAGGTGTGACGTGGCAGCCTCCTCAGAGGTGCCAGCCAGCTGCAGCAGGCAGAGAGGCAGCACAGCCTGGATGAGGGGAAAGAAAGCCAGCTTTTGGGGGAAAATCCTGTGTTCACTGCCTTTTCCCTTCTTTCTTTTGCAGCACAGCACTAAGTTGATAAATCCACAAACCTGAGGAAGTTTATAAGCCACTCTTAGCAGACACTGGTCATAATTCTAAATCTGAGGTGTCCACAAGCTGGCAGATTCTGCTCTGGTGAAAGTAAATGCATCTCCTATTGGGACCAGAGGGAACTGCTCCCAGTTATATTAATGCTGAATATGGCCCCTTCGGTGACTTATTTTTAATTGTTGGACATTGTTGAAAAAAGAAAAAAAAGAAACTGGAAAAATGTGCATTCTATCAAGTGTTGTGAAACTATGTGGGTTGGAGAAGGCTCAGTTTTTAATAAAGGAAACATTCATTGCATCCCATGTCAAGGACTTCCATTAGATAGAAAGAAGACAGGAAGCTGAAGCTTCACTCTTGGTAGTTTGGTAGGTTTGCTACCAAACAGCTCTACTTTAAATTAAAAAGTAAAGAAATAAAAGGAAACTGTGTAACTGTGGAGGCCAGAGAGGTTTCCTTACCTTTGCCAAGGTCAAAGCCTGGCATCACATAGAGTGTAAGAGTGTTGTGTGCTTCCTGGCACTGTGGGGATCCTGACTGGGTCCCATTCACAAGAAAAGGTGTCAGACTAGCCTTTTCCAGCTGCTCTCAGGTTAATTTTCAAAAGATTCCTCCTATGGAATGTAAAAAAAAGAAGTATTTTAGAGGCAGATTTAAACAAATCTGAAAATTCAGCATATGCTCAGGCAGAGCCACAGACTTCAGTCCTATTACAGTCCTATAATATTTCCAAAGGCATTTCCCACCAGGATGGTAAAGGCCTCTTGAGTTTTAGGTGTCGTTCATTCCTCCCAGCTTCCCTCTGCTCTGCTCCCTCCTTATTGTTTTCATCTGCCAGTCCATCCCGGCCGGATTTGTCATAATTTCATGTTGACATACTGGAGTAAGACAATTGCAGCTGCTCCCTCTGAAGAATGCAAACAGGGATCTGTCATCTCCTCTCCCCTCCTGCCCTCCCCCTCCCGGCAGGGATGGATTTCACCGGGAATCAGGGACCATGGCCACCAAGAAGTGGCCGTGGTGTGTCCCAGCAGAGGGCTGGCAGATGATCCCCTGTCCCTGAGATCTTTTGGGTATCCCAGTTTCTGCTGAGGCTAAATGCTCCCCCATCCAAGTGTGTGTGTGTTTATGCAGCAAGCTCTGGGATGCAAATGGCATTCCTCTTATCATACGGAGAGAGGATGTGAGCTCATTCCGAAGGAATCCCAGCTCTGGGGTGCCCCACTCACTTAATCCAAGCATCCCTTGCATGCTCCTTCTTCTGAGAGGGTGGAAGAAAAGCAAAGCACAATGCTATTGGCTTCTAATAAGTGGGATAATATATTTCAGAGAGGAGCTCAGATGGAAGAGGAAATTAACTTGGCTAGACAATCACTTAAAGTATAAAAAAGGGGGGGTGAATTTACAAAATTCATTCCATTATTTCATGTAAATATACTTGGCTGATTTAAGACAGGCTGATATAATCATAAGATGCTGAATAAGACAGATTTAGCAGTGCAGCACCATTTATTAGCCTGCATGATAAAGAAACAAATGGATTCCAGGCATGGCAGTTGCTGGCTGTCAAAATAAGGAAAAGTCTAAAATGTTGTGAGCCTCTGATGCTGGAAGAAGACCCTGAGAGTGTTACAGCACCCAGATGGGCTCCCTGGGGCTCCCCCTGCATGGAGGATCTGCTGGTGTGATGAGCTTTGCACATCTGGGCTCAGCACATCAGCAGTGTCTGTCAGTGTCTGTCAGGAGGATGTGTGGCTACTGCTTGGGCTCATTCTGAGGACATAAAAAAGCTAAGAATGGTTCAGAAGGGAGCTGCCATCATCCTGAAAACCTGCTGTGAGACCAGAGGTGGTTGTCACCCTAGGCAAAGCAGGAAGGCACCACCTGAGAGGGCTGACAGCCCAGGCTCACACAAGAAGCCTGCGCAATGCAAAGCACACAAGTCACCTCCTGAGTCCAGAATCAGAATCCAACCCATGACACACACATTTCAATCAGGATTTTTGTCAGAAAACCATGCCTGAAACCACAGAATCACAGAATATCCTGGGTTGGAAAGGACCTACAAGGATCATCAAGTCCTCCGGGCCCTGCACAGGCACCCCAAGAATCCCACCCTATGCCTGGGAGTTTTGTTCAAACACTCCTGGAGCTCTGGCAGCCTTGGAGCTGTGGCCATTCCCTGTCCAGTGCCCCAGCACCCTCTGGGGTGTTGAAGAACCTTTTCCTGATATCCACCCTGCCCCTGCCCTGACACAGCTCCATGCCTTTCTCCATGTTCCCATCTTGCTCCTGCACAATGCTGCAATCACTGTCAGCAGGAACAGGATCATCTCTGCACAGCACTGAGTTAAATTGTTAGAAACAGAGACAGGCACACATTGCAGTGAATTAACTTGGCCAATGCATGGGATTTATCATGACTCCAGGATACTCTTCTGTTTAAATTTCCAGCTTCTGGAGTGATGTAGTGACATAAGCAACTCACTGGTGCTCTTTCAGTGAATCATCTGTGCTTGCTGTTGATGAGAAAGCTTAGAAATGTAACAGGAGATGAATGAAAACTGAAAAATGTGAACAGAACTTGAACCACTTCCTAAATCTCATTTTTCAGCCACTCCCGTAAATACTTGCAGCCTGAACTTTTGGCACTGGCAATGTTTCTTATGCTTTAAAGTGCAGGGTGCAGATCACAGTTTGGCAAAATTAATGGGAATTTATTATCACAAAAATGCAATATTTAAGGCTTGCAATTTTGTAAGTAGTTTATAATTTTAAAATTTTAATTTTTTAAAATTATTTTTAAAACTTTTTAAAAAGTCTCATGATTCTATGGAATTTCCCATTTTTTACTAATGTTTATAGGCACATGACACTTGATAAAATTATTATTAAAGTATTTGAAGGGAAAACAAATTGAAAATAAGGATGATTGCAGATTTTTTTCATCTTTATTGATATTTCAATTCAGCTAGTAATTCTGCATACCATTTTCAAAACCTAATCTTGAATTAATTGAAAGGACCTCCATTGTCAGAAGAATTTCATTTCAGCTGTGAATATCCAGCACAGAAAAGAAAGTTCCTCTGAGGTATCACATTATGAACAGCTGGAAGAGAGGCACAGAAGTTGACCAAGCACCTGAAAAACTCTGGCCCATAATGAATTGTTGTTGCTATACTTGATTGATTGAATATATTGATTCTATATTGCTTTTTCTATGTACCTACATCCTTCCAGTTCAAGCCAGGTTTAACCCTAATGGCTTATAGCTGGCTGGGAAGATCTACTCTGCCCTTTAAAAATAATACATAATACTGACAAATTGAGCATTTTTCTTCTTCATTTAATAAAGTAACCTTCAGTGTTCTCATTTTCATTAAAAAATAAGGCTCACTCAAATAAACATCCCCTTCACTTTGGAAGGAAAACCTCAAACTTTCTAGATACAAATGTTGCATGCAATCTTGTACAGAATTAATAAGCTCTGACAATTACATTTTAAAAAATCCACTATTTCCTCTATAAGCACTTGTACACAAAATTTCATGCCTGTTTCTTTCCATTTCTATTCAGTTGACTTGTAAAGGGCTAAAAGGCTCACAGCCACTTCTGTGAATGAGAAGAAAGAGCAGTGCATCCATTTTACAGATGTGCAGCAAGATTAATCAGATTTACTCAAGAACTCACAAGCAGTCTGTGCAACAGCTGGGAAGAAAACCCCAAGCCCTAGTCATATGTTCTAGCCACAGAATTATCCTTACTCTTGGAAAAGCAGAGGGGTGCTTTTGTGGAAAACAATGAGTTGTAAAGCCTGAGGAAAATAAACTCTCCCAGGCTTTTTCTTAAGCAGGGCTGGAGAAAGATTTTGGCGTGGAGGGGCTGCTTGTAGGGATGTATAAATGCGGGCTTTGGTCCTATTTGCAGCCTGGTTTGCTTTAGTAAATAAATATGTACATGTGTCTAGGTGGGTTTGGATAAACGTCCACCAGTGAAAGAGTGCTTCACAAAACCAGTGGAGCAGAGAAGAGCCCAGCTCCCCCCGCCCGCTCGCATGCGACTCCACGCCTGTGCCACCCCACTGATGTCAGAAATGCTAAATTCTTTCGTCGTTGTTTGAAACAAGACCTCCATTATAAGCCCAATTTTGACTCCCTCTCTAGAGGAAAAATAATCAGCCTGAACTTTCACAGGCATGATATTAACTCAGGGTAGAATGTCCTTTTAGGAAACTTGAGGCTGACTGGAGAAAATGTTCAAGAGGCTTGGGGTGAGGGAAGCAGGGGGTGGGGGGTGACAAGGAAATACACAAAATTGAGCAGTTTTTTAAATTTCCTAGTTTACTGTTCAGGAAAAAACAACCTTTTATTCCCAGGAATAGCCAGGGGAACTAGGCAAGTTTTCTTTTCCTTATGATATCATGAGATGCACACACTGACTGAGCAACCCCTGGAGCAGCAACACAGGGTGGAAAGTAGCTCTGGAGAAGCTGGAACAGCCTGCATGGACTTTGAGACTTTAACACTGTTTTGACTGAACAATTCAGGTGGTGAAGCACCTCTGGAAGTCCACAGTCCAACCCCTTGCTCACAGCAGAGCTAATTCCAAGGCTAAATGAGATCTTACAAGGCCTTATCCAGTCAAGCTTGGACATTTTCCAAGCATGGGTATCCCTCATCTTCCCTAGGCTCCTGCTTCTGTGCTGCACCACTCACACAGGGAAGAGTTTTTCCCAATCAAAAATCAGAATTTTTCTAGTTGCAACATGTGTCACTTGCCTCTGGTCCCATCTCCATGCACCTCTGAGGAGAATCCAGTTCTGCCTTTTCTAAATTTTGCCTTTAGTCAGAAGTCTGCACCAACCCACCTGAGCCTTATCCAGGTAGAACAAACCCAGTGCCCTTAGCCTCCCTTCATACAGAAACACAGACTGGCTGACGTTGGAAGGGACCACAGAGACTCATCTGGTCCCACAATTCTGCTCATGGCACAGGATTGCTGGGAAGCAGCTCTGCTGAGAAGGACCTGGGGGTCCTGGTGGACAACAGGCTGTCCATGAGCCAGCCATGCCCTGGGGGACAAGAAGGCCAATGGAATCCTGGGGTGCACTGGGAAGAGCAGTGCCAGCAGCTCAGGGAGTGATCCTGCCCCTCTGCCCAGCCCTGGGAGGCAAATCTGCAGTGCTGTGTCCAGTCCTGGGCTCCTCAGCACAGCAGGGACAGGGAGCTCCTGGAGTGGGGCCAGTGGAGCTGCAGAGATGATTCAGGGCCTGGAGCATCTGTGGCAGGGAAAGGCTGAGGGAGCTGGGGCTGTCCAGCCTGGAGAGGAGCCCCAGCTGAGAGGGGCCCTCAGCCCTGGGTGTCCCTGTGTGCAGGGAGGGCTCCGAGCAGGGCCCAGGCTCTGCCCCAGGGCCCAGCAATGGCACCAGAGGAACGGGCAGGGACTGAGCCCAGGAGGTTACACCTGGGCAGGAGGCAGAACTTCTGTCCTGTGAAAGAGTCCTTCACAGTCTTCAGTGACCGAGCCCTGAACAGATTGTCCAGAGAGGGTGTGGAGTCTCCTCACTGGGGATATTTCAGAACCATCTGGACACAATCCTGTGCCTTGTGCACTGGGATGACCCTGCTGGAGCAGGAAAGTGGGACCAGATGACTCTCTGGTTCCGTCTAACCTGACCCATCCTATGATCCCTGTTTCCTTTCCAGGCCTCTCCACAGCCACCAGAGATTCCCAGCTCCAGAGGCAGACACTGGTGTTTTGAGCATATGAGGTATCTGAAGTGCTCATTCAATATTTTTTCCAGGTGGTGGGCACAGTTTCCAGCTTGTACAACTCTGCCATGGTCCACTGAAGACCTCAGTTTTTCCTCAGCATCTGCACAGAAAGTGTAGTGAACAGCCAGGAGAACACAGCTGAAGTGGGCATTTGCACAGCTCTGAGAACTGGCTGCTCCAGCCCAGAGAAGAGGACTGGAGGCTTGAGGGGTGAAGTTATGTCTGACAACAGCCCTGTAACACCACATTATCTACATGATCCAGGATGGAGCGAGTTTTGGGGAATAAAGGTGGCCATGTAGAATTATAGAATCACAGAATATGCTGAGTTGGAAGGATTGTCAAACCCATTCCTGGCCCCCCACAGACACCCCAACAATCCCACCCTGTGCCTGAGAGCATTGTCCAAACTCTCCTGGAGCTCTGGCAGCCTTGGGGCCATGACTATTCCCTGGGGAGCCTGGTCAGTGCCCCAGCACCCTCTGGGGGAAGAACCTTTCCCTGATATCCACCCTGACCCTCCTCTGAGCCAGCTTGTTCATGTTGTTCAGTTCCTCCCACAGCAGCAGGGTGAAAGGGAAGGGAGGCCCTTCCCATGATCAAGATGCCCATGGATGACAGTCAAGCTTTCCTGACAGAATGACATTCTGAGGTCATTCATAGCTGGAATAATGACTGACTTCAGAGGAGCTTCCTGGTCCTGGATCTTATAAAACAAAGAATTTAATGTCTTTTTTGTGGTACTTTTTTCCCTCTAGAATAGAGGCTGTAGGCTCTGACTGTAGGTGAGCACTTGGACTTTGAAGTCTTCTATAATCCTCTCCTTCTCTTAAATAATTCAAGCAAATGCTATTAACAGGAGTTTTTGCAAGGAAATTGAAACCTAAGTATGTCTGTTATGTGGTAGAGATAGTCAGGGAAATACTGAAGCAGCATATGACAAATTTTGTATTCCATGCATCTTTGGCTAACTCTCCAGCAATTTGTTGTCTAATCTGTCCTCCACAGGACCTCTGCCAAATATCTGGGTGGCTTCATGGTGCCATCTTTGGAAAAAAACCCAAACCACAAACTTGTCAGGAGAATATTTTTCCTTTTTTTATTCAAAAATAAGATACCCTCTCACCCTAAAAGGCACAGCAGCCAAGTTCTAAGCCCAATGGCAAACTGAAGACCTGACATGCTGAGGCAGATGATGAGAGAAGTCAGAGCTTGCTGCTGTTGAAAACAGGAAATTTCCAGACCACCAGCAGAGCTTGTGTAATTTTCTGCCATCTCCAGAATACCCACCAACACCAGGCTTCTAAAAGCATGATTTAATTCAGGTAGAAAATCTATTTTGCTTTTACTTTCTGACAGAAAACACTGCTAGTATTTTTGTTTTCCTGAGTTTATCCAGTAATTATCCCTGGTAATTAAAGAAAATTGGCTTTCTAAGGAATAGGTCCTCTAAAATCTCTGCTGTTTCATAAGCTTTTTAAAAACTCTTTTTGAAACCTTTTAATAAATTTTAATAAATTAATAAACAGAAATCTTGCTGACATGACCTTGAAGACACAGTAGCACTTGCACAGAGCAAATCCACACATCAGCTGCATGCCTTCAGCATCCATGAGTAATGAGGCATCTCCAGCCTCACAATAAGAATTTGATGCCAGACACCACTGTCATGTATTTTCTCCCTCTCAAATATATGCATCTGTATGTGAGAAAACCCCACCTTCAAATATGGTATGTCTTTTTAGAGACATTTTCACATGAGAGAGGGAGGCTGAGGTAATCTTATTATCACCAAAACATTGTAAAAACAGCAGAGCATTGGAGAACTTTAATCCTTTTCTAAATTATGGACTGAGAACATTACAATCATGCTGGGCACAAAGGCAGAGCTGTAACTTGACAGGCTTGTATAATTTACAGCCTCCATAGTAAAAGAGGTGTTTTTATTAAATGACTGCCTGAATTTCTACAGCCACTTCAGACTGATGATACTGGGGAGGCTTGCATTCTGCTGCCATCATTCAAATCCTTTCCTTTCACCACAAGAATATGGCTGGGATTCCAGTTCAAGCCCCATATGCAGTTATTTATCTATTACTGCTTGTCAATTCAGAGCTGAGGCTATTTGTGCTGGAACCTCACTTCACACACATCAAATAGATTTTTTTTCTCATTTTTAAAAGCTTTCCTTTATCAAATAAGCATAAAACATTAACTAAACAATAGCCAAAATCCATTTATCACCAGGAAAATGCCCCTTGCATAGAAGGCCTGTGTTTAATGGCCACATATTCAAATTTCTGTTTAAACTAAACTAAAATCTGACAAAGAATCGATGCTTTTTTGCTGACTGCAGAAAAGTACCTAACATTATTTTTCCCTTCTGTACTGTACAGAAAAGAAGGGCATTTGTACAGTGAAACACTTTTATCAGACTCCACTGAGAAATATTTTTGCACTGATAAAATAAGAGAAGGCAAATAGGGAAAGCATCTTCAATCTCAACACTACAGTGCAGACTCTAGAAGGATGTTTACACTGCTGGAATGAAAACAATTCATAACCAGGCTTTTAACTTAAAATAAGTAATATAAATATTTATCAGAGTAGTGTTTTAAAGCCTGTATTACTAAACTATTTCTGCATTATATTGGGAGTAACAGCTATTGTTAAAATCAAAATGCTTTCATAGCAGAAAATTAACTGAAATCCATTTAGCCAGCATGGAATTTTGCATTAGTATCCATTTACTGGGCTTAGAAAACTCAGGATTTCAGACAGATAGACCTTATCCTGGGAATGTGTTTTGTCTTAGCTTGACCTCTTCTGTGGATCCCACTGATATTTAGTAGAGTGTCTACATCCTTCCCTCTTTCAAAGCAGGTCCTTGAGGATGAATTCTGGATATCATTCCACAGTACATAAGCAGCTGCTGAGCCTGGGAATGCCACCACTGATTCCAGTGCAAGCAGATACACAATTAAATTGCTCTAAATGCCCTTTCCTGGGGGAGAGGCACAGCCCTCAAACCCTTGCAATGCCAAGGCTTCATGCTCACCCTTGGGTATCCATCCTCACTGTCAGGAAGAGGCACATGGCTTTTCTTAAGCACCTTTGAGTCATATCCCTCAACAGTCTTTAAAGTAAATTTTTTAATCTGCCTGCCAAGCACTCTGTTGAGGCAACCTGAGGTGGAGCAGAACAGCTCCGGCCCAAATCCACAAGTGAAAATGCATCCTCAGGCCATCAATTCACATAGACATTCTCTCCTCCCCTCCCACAGCTACCAACATGGCACACCTCCCACACACTGCTGTGGGGACCTGAGCCCTGCTCAGAAAGCCAGTGGTGCTCCATGACTTGCTTGGATGCATTAATTAATTCCCTTCCCACCTTCCCAGCTCTCCCAAGACAGCCCCACATGCCTTGCCTAGAGCTACTGCTGCCATCTCCACATCCATGGCAGCTCCCACCGTGTCAACACCAAGGTCCAAAGAATCACAGAACCATTAAAGTGGGAAAAAATCAAAAAGCTCATTGAGTCCAAACATTAACCCAGAACCCACCCTGTTCATTACTAAACCATGTCCCCAAGTGCCACATCCACATATTTTTTAACACTCACAGGGACAGTGATACCACCACTTCCCCAGGCAGCCTGTTCCAGTGCCTAACAACCCTTTCAGTAAAGAATTTTTTCTTAATATCCAATCTAAACCTCCCCTGGTGCAGCTTGGGGTCATTTATTCTTGCCCTGTCACTGGTTGCCTGGGAGCAGAGCCTGACCCCTACCTGGCTGCACCCTCCTGTCAGGGAGTTGTGGAGAATGAGAAGATCCCCCCCTGAGCATCCTTTTCTCCAGGCTGAGGCCCCCCACCACCACCCCTCAGCTCCCTCTCATAAGATTTGTGCTCCAGACCCTTCACCAGCTCTTTGCCCAGCTGAGAAACATTCAAGCCACATCAGCCTTAATGCTGTCCCATTCCATGTGAAAACCTTTATTAGGTTGGTTTTCTTCCTCCAGCTCTGCTACATCTACTGCAGGAGTTCATTGTACTCAGAAATGTTGTTTTCTGAGTAAGAAAGAGGTGCTTGAGGAAGAGACATGTAAGAGAAAAAAAGGGAGGCTTTGCCAGAAAAGGCACAGATCAGAATGAAGAACACACCTCCAAAGAGGTCCAGATCAATGCTTCAGCCTCTACAGCACCAGCAGAAATCCCTGCTGTGAAACCCAAGGCTCACCACTAAGAGATGGGTGCAGTTATGCCTGCCCCAGTCAGAAGAGCTGTGTGCACTCAGCCCCATCAATAAAACCAGGGTGGTGTTGCTTGGTTGCACCATGGATAATGGCTGGAAGTGGAAGGAAATCCAATTTCAGTTTTAAATCAGCTGTTAAACCATAAAAACTCAGTGTCCAGGATGATAACATTTTTTAATTGACTATGTATTTCTACATAGATGTAGTCCCCCCCAAAAAAGTCCATATGTAGATGCACGTATGAATTTAAGCCCAGGAGCTGAATTTCACACAGCATCTGATTTCAAAGATTTTCTGTAAGGCCCTTAAGAGAAGAAAGAAAAAAACCCTCAAAAATCCAAGCTACAAAACAAATGTCAAAGGGCATTAAAACTAAGCTTACATAAAATCTCACACCAATTGACCGCCTAGATTAACCAAGGAATTTATGTTCCATTTTCATGATATCAGTTTATAACTTCAGAGTAATTTCAGGGTGCTGCTTTCTTGTACTTGAACAGAAGGAGCTGGATTTGCACACAGAAAGCCACATTCTTGATTGCTTTTCCAGGTGGCAACTCAGATATTGTGTCCAGCATTTAACTGTGTCCCAACTTCCAGCAGACTTTTAGGACTCTCTCTATATTTGAGACCTCTGATGTTTAATAAAACTTGACAAGTTTGGTTCATTTACTGTTACTGTCACACCTGAGCATTTCATGGTGGTTAATGAAGTACAAAAAAAAAATAAATATGGAGAACTATAAAAATCAGTTTGGAAATTCTTTAAAACACATTTTTCAGACAAAGGACTAAGAGCCTGAAGGAAATCTGGACTCTACCAACCTTTCAGAAATCTGGTTAGGCATCCAGAGCTATTAATAAAATTTTTTAAAAAATCCACTATCCATATGATTTTGGGAAGGGGAGAAATCAACTGATTTTGTTGCCTTGTGTCTCACCCATGAAAAACAAGAATTACAATCTTTGTCACACAAATTTCATCTTTTTAGTCCTCTTAATGTGTATGTTGCTCAGAATGAGGATTTTTCTCTGTATCTCTACCAGTTATGAATCTAGTAGTAATTATTAATAATGAGGAGATGGTTCTGTAATCACCACGCCCTCAGTAGGAAGAATGGGTGACAAATTAATCCAAGCTCGAAACAAGACTGTTATCAGTGCAAGGAAAGATGGCAAAGCTGCAGTGAATGCTGTGGACCCATTTCCTGCTCTTTGATATCCCGACAGCTGGGGTTTATGTGGAGATAAATAATTTTTGAGTCAACCACAAGAAACACCACTGCACACCTTAGTTCTTTCTGTTTGGTTATTCAAAGTGGACTCAACTGCTCAGAATATCCTGAGCTGGAAGGGGGCCATGAGGATCATCAAGTCCAACTCCTGACTTCACACAGGACAGCTTAAAAATTAACCTGTGTATCAAAGAATGTTGTCCAAATGCTCCTTGCACACCATCAGGCTTGGTGCCACTTCCCTGGGCAGCTTTCCCTGCCAGATCACCTTCTCAGGGAGGAACATTTCCCTGACATCCAGCCTGAACCTCCCCTGATGCGGCTTTAAGCCATTCCCTTGAGCCAGAGAGAAGAGATCAGCACACCACCCTCCTCATGAAGAGGGGAAAGGATCAGGCTCATTTGAATTTGTAGCTGTTCAAAGACAGTTCAGATCTGTTATATGGAGGAAGATGTGCACTGCCCAGTTTACATCTTAATACTGGATTTTACCAATTTTTCTGACTCAGACTTGTAGCTGCTGCCACACTGTTTTTTATCATGTTTTTTGAGTCAGCCCATACAGAAACTGAGCAGGTTTGGGACTGCTGATTGTGCAGGTAACCTGACAGTGGGAAAAGTCATGTTTTAAAGAAAAAATTAAGGAAGAAATGCTAGCTGGCCTACCCTACCCTGTAAGATCTTTGTACTTTTACCATTCTTTCACATCCCTTATCCCCACTATTAAGGTAGTAGAAGTAGAGATTGTGATAGAGCATTCATAGAAAATATTTTCCAATCAGATTTGATGTATCAGGATGGCATGGACACATTTCATGACCAACATCTCTAACCAGAGAAAGGAAATCCACATGTCTCTCTAAATCTTTCTGCTCCAGAGAGGAGCAGAAGGAAAAGTTAAGTCCATCACACCAGGCCACTCCTGATCCCACTGCACCTGGGAGCTGTAGCCACCAAGGGCTCCAGCCAAGGCAGGGTGTCAAATGTTGAGTTTTTAATGACACCTACTGCACACAAGGAGCCATGGAAAGTGCCCTGGGCCATGGAGCACACACACAGGCTGTGCTCAAGGGCCTGTTATCCCTGGGTGCTTGGAAAGGGCAGCAGGACACACCTCTCCTCACAGCTGTGCTGCAGTTTCAGTGCCAGTCTGGCCCCATAGGCATTTTCCTAGGTGTAAAACACCAGCAGGAATGCATGGATTGATTATTTTTAATGCTAGCAGTATGTTGCCTTCAGGAGACAAAGTGCAACAGAAAATGAATGCAGGGTTAAGCAGCAAAGAGGAATGCAATGAACACCAGGCCGTGAACAACAGCCCCAAGGGACACAAAGGGCCGGGGCAGGGCAGGCCCTGCCTGGGCTGTGCAGGCCCCAAGCTGCCCTTCCTCTCCTGTCAGCTCCAAGCTCAAGGCAAACACCCATCAGCCAAATGCTCTGGGGTTTTCCACAAGACACCAAGGCTCTTCAAGGGTTAACTGGGGTTATTAGAGGCTGTAATTTCACAGCTCACTTGCAGAGGTGCTTCACTAACCTGTCTCAGGAAGGCCCTGAGGACCAGCACAGCCTGGAGGCAGGGAAAGGCCTCACCTACCTGCCCAGGTGTGTGCCACAAGCTCTGGGGCTCAGCTGACCTCCCAAGGAACTCATCTGGGTGACAGAGGACACACATGACCTCAACTGCTGCCATAGTGCAGCTGCCACAACTGAACAGCTTCCTGCAGGGTGAGGCCTTGATGCTGGCTCCCTTCCTGACAGGGATTTCACCACTGGAACCGGAGAAGACTGAAAGGGAATCTCATCAATACATACAAGTATCTCAAATATGGGTTTTGAGATGGTGCCAGGCTCTTTTCAGTGGTGCCCAGGGACAGGATGAGGAGAAACAGACATAAACTAAACACAAGAAATTCCACCTCAGTGTGAGGCAGCATTTCTGTACACTGAGGGTGGCAGAGCCCTGGAACAGCTGCCCAGGGAGGGCCTGGAGTCCCTCTCTGGGGCCATTCCAATCCCATCTGGACACACCCCTGTGTCACCTGCTGCAGGTGTCTGTAGGCAGAGCATAATGTCAGGCAGAATCATAAAGTTTCACATCAATTGTTGTCTTGTTTTCTATGAAATTCCTGCAGGTGCTGGTTGATCGCTAAGAAAGAAAAAGAAAACCAACAAAGGTTAAAATATCTTTGCCTTAGTGATGGCAAAGAACAGGGGGAAGTCACGCTGGAAATCCAGTGGTTTATCCTTGGAGACTCTGCTTTGCTAATGCACCAAACTGCAGAAGAAGAAGAAGAAGCCAGTATTGACAACAGAGCATTGGATCTTCTGCAGCAAACAAAGCTCTTCCTTGGGCAGAGAGCAAATGTTATGAATGGGTAAGGCTTTATAAAGGGAAAGCTTTGTAACATGGCTCTGGCCTGTTACTTAGGCTAAGTAGAAGGGAGCTATGGGACAGTGGCTCAGCTGGAATAGGGGTAGAGAGATGAGAGAGATGTGAGAGATGTGGGAGACATGCTGAGTGACTGCCACATGTCCACATCATGTCTACATTGTGGTGTATGGTACTTGGTTGACTTGGGCTTGCTGTGCCTAACAACTGTGCAAACTGATAAGCAGCTAACTGCTTAAAAAGGCCAGGTTTTTGGCAATAAAGAGCACTAATTTGCACCTGCCTGGGGTCCTTGTGTTGCCCATTATCCCAACCAGCAAACACAAAGCCTAAGCCTGGTCTATTCCCATTCTCTCCTGGAGAAGTAACCAGGCAGCCTCAGAAAGACAAGCAAACGTAAGACTCTTCATAAAAGTGAAATGGATTTAGCCAGGTGGAGTTGGGTCATGGGGGGATTGTTTTAGTTCTGTATCTAATCCGATTGTGCTGCATTAAACACATCAATTTAGTTTAAAGTGTCGAGGAAGTGCAGTAAAAATTCCACAAATGTATTTTCTACAGAAACCTGTGAGCGTCCATGAGTTATTGAGATTATGAAGCATGAATCCCCAAAATGAGATAGAGAAGTATAGCTCTGTTTATAGCCCTGCAACAGTGACTTTTCCCAAAAAAATATCTTGTATCTGTTGGTTGAGTGGTGTAATGCCCCCATGAAAGGCAAACTTAGGCTACAAGGTATTGATTGTGTATCAGCTTTCACCAGCAGCCAACAGTGCATCTGTCCCGGTGTGGGTTTTTAGCTAAGCAAAAAATACCAAGGCATGCTTCATTTTGAGCTGGGTCTGTACCCATCAGCCCTTTTCAGTGGTGCCAGAATGCTGATTCCTGGGAAGGGGCAGTGGAGGAGCTCACAAATTTCTTCATCACTACAGGCCACCCATTCCTGCTCTTCTGCCACCTTGCTTAAAGGGAAAACTCCACTACATGGCTGGGATTCCAGGTCTGGGAGAAATCCCAGCCTCAGGACTGCAACTCTGCTTCCCAGGAGGCAATCATGCTCCACAGTTTCATTTGGAGTCTCTGCTGGTCAAAGCATCTGGGGCCACCTCAAAATCACACTCACCTGAAACACAGCAGTGCTGGGAAGCCTGCTGGAAAGATTCAGAGAGATTTGAAAATCTCAGCAAGACTTCTCCCCCCTCCCCCAAAATAAAAGAAATATTTTGTGGTCACTGAATTGCTCTCAAGTATGCAAAGCAAGTAGCTCTGCTGGAGCACCCACACACATGGAGAAAACTCATGGTATAAAATGCCAGATGTATGATCATCCAGTTTTGGTTTTCATTGTTTTCTCTCCCAGATGGTTTTATATCACACCCCTGACCCTGATTTGAAAAGCAACAAAAACTTAGCTATTAAAAAAATAAATTTATTATTTTCAAACTCTCATTTTACTGCTTGGGTTGTTTTATGTTGTGGTAGCTCCTTGTTAAAGTTCATTCTCTCCTTCCATACAATCATTTCTGTTCCTCAGCAATTGCAGCACTGTACATTCACTCTTCTGATTCAAACACGTGCATCTCTATCATGGGCTCACCAGGATGTCCCTCCTCCCACTACAGTGGCACTTTTCTTAAAAAGCCTTTTTAAGTGAGGGATAACTCAGAGCCTGGTCACTCCAACATACCTACTTCCAAAGAACTATGAAATGGCTTAGGTTGGAAGGGACCTTAAAGATCACCAAATTCCAACCCCTGCCTTTGACAGGGACATCTTCCACTATTCCAGGTTGCTCAGAGCCCTGTCCAGCCTGGCCTTGGACACTGCCAGGGTTGGGGCAACCTGTGCCACGGCCTCACCACTCTCACAGGGAACAATTTCTTCCTTATACCCATTCTAACCCTCCTCTCCATCACTGTGAAAGTTCCTGTCCTTGCTGTTCCTGCTGAAGAGGTCCCTTCAGACACCAGAAGGATTCTATGAGGTCTCCACACAACCTTGTGTGTGTCCAGGCTGAACTTTCTCAGCCTGTTTCTACAGGGGAAATGTTCCAGTCCCCTTATCAGCTTTGTGGCCTCCTCTGGCCTGGCTCCAGCAGCTCCCTGTCCTTCCTGTGTTGGGCCCCAGGGCTGGACACAGCCCTGCAGCAGGGTCTCAGCAGAGAGGGGCAGAGGGGCAGAATCCCCCCTGCCCTGCTGCCCTGGAGCCTTGGATGAGATATCCAGGGTTTTCCGAGGTATTTTTAGGTGGAAGAGACTGTCAGCCTATGCAACACTGATGGCTGGGTCACTTCAGACCATTAGTGAGACACACAAATGTCCAAGAAATATGTGATTTTGTTTGCTTTCCTCTGACTGCTTAGGAGTTGGTGCCATTCTTTTCAAAGTGTCCTTTGGACCCTGGACTAAGGATGACACCATGTGAAAGCACTCCCAGTCATTGCTCATTTGGCAGGGAGCTGTTTCATCTGGTTGTGCATCATGGAACACACCCTTCCCAGCAGCATTCCTTCTTCCCAGGACAGCCCAGCACAACACAGGGTGCCCCCCCTCATGCCATAGGACCAGCTTCTATCCCAAATACAGCATGGAAGCAATGATGGTGTGGCACAATGGGGTGGTACATCGTTAGATATCTCCAGGGTAAATGAATCATGAGGAATAGGCAGAGAGAGGTTCAGAAAACTGGGCTTTGCCAGATAAATTTGATTAATTTGTGGATGGATTACACAATTAGGGGGTGAAGGCAATACAAACAGCGACAATGTGCTTGGATTTTAACAAAATATTTGATCCTGTGTCCTATGAAACCAACAGTGGAGAAATTTGTCCAAATTGGCTTGAGAAAAAACCAAACCAAAACAACTAACATGTGGGCAGCAAACAGGCTGGAGGAACAGAAACAAAGGGAAATGACAAAAAACAATGAGCCATATTGGAAAGGCTTTGTTAGTTCCATTTCCGAGGTGTGAAAATGATCAGTGTTAGTTCCAGTGTTATAAAATTGCATTCAAGAATGGATGAATGATCTGGGCATGAATGAAAGTTACAGCTGATAATAAATTAGGAATAAATACAAACACAAGTAGAATTTTAAAAAGGAAAAAAAAGACAGAGGTATTTGGGAGCTTCTGGCAGGACCTGGAAAATCTGGGACAAGCATCAGGTGGGGATCTGGATTAGAGAAGAGAAACTGAGGAGGACAGTGGTCTTGAAATGATAAGTTAAAAGCAGACCTTATCCCAGGGGTACAATTCAGAAAAACCCCTGAGCAGGTGCTTAACTTCAGCCATGTAAATTGTTACTGAGTCACTGAGAATTAAATTAAGCCCGTTAAAAGCTGTGCTGAACCGAGGCCATATTGCTCAGCACCTTGACTGAGCCCACCTATTCCCCACATCTCACCACAATTTTCCCCCACGATGCATCCTTGTTCTACTTTGGGCTCATGGATGCTCCAAGGGCTCTTAAGGAAACATATCCAGCTGCTGTCTGTGGATTTCACTCACACAAAAGTATTTTGGAAGTCCAAATTCAGCTCTGCTTCAAGCAGAAAGGAGACAGAAAATTCCACAGACAAAAATTCTCTCCACAGACAAAAATTACATTAGCAAAGGTAAAGTTTAAAGTTCTTGAGAACAGTCCTGAGCATTTAGTTTCTGCTCAGATTTTCTTTGACAGATGGGTCACACAAACTCAATATCAACTTTCACTGAAAGAGTTTTTCAAAGAGAAAAATTACACTATTTTATTTTAAAAATGATACTGGGTCTTTTCCTGAATTTTCAGGATTTCAGAGAAACTGAACCCAGCTTACAAAAGAACTCAACATTTGAAGGATTGCTATTTTCTAATGAAAACTGTCTGATCTGTCCTTCTCTCCTTGTATTCACCCTTTTATCTTTGTGATAACAAATACTGATATGATATTACTGATATGATTATCTGCATGCCTGGTACAAGAAAGACTCATTTTTTATTTTTGCCAGCAATTCCTGTGCTGCTTTATGGGACTTTGATGATCCTTGCAGGTCCTTTCTAGCTCAGAATATTCTGATACCCAGTGCATACTATTCCTACTGCTGTCCAAGAGACTTGCAAACAGCCTTTCCCTTTCCACTTCATCAGAAACTTCCCCTCCAGCTCTGCTTGGCAGTGAAAACTTTTTATTCATCACCTTTTTCTGAATATTTCTGCTGGGTCAATTGTTTGGGAGAAAAAATAAACCAAAAAAACACCACAAAGCAACTTAACAAAACAAACATAACAAAACAAACAAACAAAACCAACAAACCAGAAAGCTGGGAAGTTGTTGATGAAGAACCACTTTTAAGGAACAACAATGAAATAAAACTCACTGTTAGGTCAGCAGGAGCTGACCATCTCAGCAAGGTCCTTGATCTATCCACTTTCCCATGACACAGTTCTCCATTGCCTTATTGGATGGGTTTTCATGAAGGATTTTCTCATGGAGTGCTGAAAAATCATCTGAGCTCTGATGGGTTGTTGGAAACAAATGGTGGATGAACCCCTTTGAGCTTAGTACCTTTGCTCAGTGGTCTGTGATTTGCAGAGGACTTGCCTTGGGGATGAGGGTGATCCCTTCTAACCCCATGCTAGTTTTTCGAGCAACATGTTTGTTTCTATTATTCGCAAAGTACTGTCCCCATTCATAAGTTTTTATAGATAGTAATAATTCCTCAGTGCAAAATATTACACCACTGTGTGAGCAATCCCTACAAGACATATTGTTTTCTTTAAGTCTTTAGATAAAAGCCTTTATAGCAGTTGGGTTGTCTCTGATACTGTGCTCCTTCACCTCAGCTCCTGGGTTTGCTCAGATTACTGCCAGATTTCTTAATTCCCCCTTGTGCCAGCAGAGATGGTGCAGTATCTGAGGGCCAGTACCACGCTGCATCCTGTCAAAATGTGATGGGAGATGGCCCTGAAGCCTCCCTGACTTAAACTGCAGCTGTCATTTTCCATCAGTCCCCACTGCTGGAGCTTAGCTCCTGCTGGCACAGCACCCTAGGCACAGTTTAAGCCCTGCTTTTCCCTGCAGGTCTCCACTTTTCACACAACTGACACATTTTACTCTCTCCCCCTTCTCCCCCTGCAAAATGCTTCCTCTTATTCCTCTGACTTTTCTTCTCTGGCCCTGCTCCTTCTGTGCCTGAAGTCCCATATGCTTCCTTCCCCTCACTCACACCCCATCCGTGCTTCCACCACAGTATTAAGTCATAATTAGTAGGAATAGAAAACAAAAAGCTTCTAAGGAAGCCTTTCCTCCATTCTCAGTGTCAGATAAAGCATATTTGCAAGAAGGGTAGGGTAAGCAGCATGTCCCCAGCATGAGACCCCACTCTTAGGATGACACTTCATCCACACTGCCTGGAGAGCTCTGTCCCTGAGGGGCTGGGTACCACAGCCCAGGCTCCCATTGTGTGCCTGGCCACACAGGCAGCTGGACAATGAGGGGCAGCAGGTGGGGCTGCAGTGGAGGGCAGGGAGCCCAGGGAAAGGATGGGCTGGGACAATGCAGCATGCTGAGCAGCACTCACAGGACACCAGGGGCATTGCCACTGCCAAGTCTCTGGAGGGGCAGAGGGAGACAAGGGCAGCATGGAAAGGTTTGTGGCATGGTGAAGAGGCTGAGCACCTTCCTGTGCAAAGATCAGTACAGGGAAAAGTGCACATTTGTTGGGAAGTGCCAAAAGTGGACCAGTTGTATCCCAAATACCACTTACCCCTTCACGTTTCTTTTCCTCAATCCACCCAGCTACAGGTGCTCAACTCACTGATTGGATGAAAACAGGGAATAACTTTTCCAGAGCAGAAGCTGGCACTCTGGCTTTGTAGCAGTTTATACAAGAGCTAACTCATCCAGATTACAGTATTTTTACCAGCTGACCACAGGATAAACCTTCCACAAGTCTGACCCTTCTTTACCAGGCCATAGTGCCCAGAGGCCTGTCCCAACAGTGCAGTGTGTCTGGGCAGGCTGACATTTACCCAGCGCAGGCTGCGCTGTCCAAAGCTGCTAAAAATCACGTCATGCTTCCACTCTGCCCTTCTACCACCTGTAGGAGGAGAATGCCATGGAACCTTCAGATATTTCACCACAGGTATGTAACACTGGGGCTGCCCTAAGAGAAGTGGAGATGAGCCTGGGTCTCCTTGCTGGCACGTGGACAGCATTTCCTCAGGTGTCTGACTGTGCCCAAACACAAACCAATGGCCCAAACTTTAACCTTGCAATCTCCCTTAAGACAAGAGACAGATGAATCAAAGTGGGGAAACAAATGGACACAGCTGAGCCAGTCCAGCCTAAGGATACACCTAACCCTGTATTTTGTCTCCAGCTATTCTCAAATTTGCTTTATTGCTTTCTTTTTGTGTTCCAGTGTGAGGCCTGGATTTGGTGCTTCCCCCCCTCTCCCCATGTTCACCCCAGAGCCCACCCCTGGCAGTGTCCCAAGCAGCTGTGACACAGGGAGGCTGAGCAGAGCTGGCCATAACCCTTCTATCCTCCCTTGTCCATCTGTCTGTATTTGCCTCCCCCATTCTGAGCCCACACTCCACACACAAACGTCCATGCTGGCAAAGCCCCTTGGCAGAGAGGGCAAAGGGTGGCCAGCTCTGTGCCAAAGCCATTGTTGAACACCCTGATCTCTCATTTTCCTCCTCAAAACACCCTCCTGTACTTTGCTTGGGGTGTGCTGGCCAGAGAATTCCCTGTGGTGCCCCTTCCCATTGCACCAGGATCTGTCTCTGTCCTTGTCCCATGCTCTTGTGTGCAAGAGTGGACACTGGATGGTGGCAGCCAAATGGGTCAGTCGCTGCTGATTTGAAAAGATTTTTTTTCATATAAGTGGAACAATTACTTCAAGAATGGAAAAAGAAGCTAAGGACACAGAAAAACAAACAAATAAAGCTGCTGTCCCCAGGGTCCTCAGGCAGAACCCAAAGGAAATGTGAGAGAGCTGCAGGAATGGGACAAATGTACATCCAACTTCCCCACACACGCTCCCGTTCCCATCCCCTCGGGACACAATGGCAGCCACTGTGCCTGGCTGGGCCCAGCAGCTGAACAGCTGGCAAAGTGCACAGAGTCCAGCCTCAGAGTAGGGCTGAGATGGACATCCATCCAGAGACTGTATCTGCTCTGGGATTTGCACGTGCCCCATCTGGAGCTCCTGGGAAAGCTCTGAACACAGGGGCTCCCCTCAGAGGGTCCAAGTCAAATGGAAATAGAAAGGCAAGCATTAGGCTGGGAGATAGCACTTCCCTTTCTGTCACATGAAAGATGAGTCCATTAGGGAACATCCTCTCTGGAGCCTGTAGGGAAAAGCTTGGAGGCTCCCAGATAAAACAGCTTGAGTTATGTCTTCCTTGGCTTTCAGTGAGGACAAGCACAAGGATTTCCATTGTCCGCACTGTTAGCAACATTGCATCGTCCAAAAGACCTTGTTCATTTATCAGCTTCCTTTAAAATCTTTTGTTCACAAGCTTGCTTGTGTGTGAACACAGAAAAAAAAATCCAGCTCTATCTAGTATCAGCCTGCAGCTGTTCACTGACAGAAGGACTCAAAAGCTACAGATATGAACATGGGAAAATCCACCCAAAGCAGAAGGAAGACACAGTAAGCAACAGCTGCATGACAAGAATATGCTGTTTCTGTAGTGTGAGGGGGGGGGGGGGGGAAGCTACAGTTACAATAAGCATCAGAAAGTTGTCTGCAAACATTATAATTACTATTCAGCTCAGAAGATAAACCAGATTACCTCTACTTCTAACTTTCTCTGGGTATCTGATGCTCTTCTGGACATATGCTCTGATTCCTAGCAGGGTTTGGAAATTCCAAGCCAACTTTGAACCATCTTTTAAGTGCTGGAGTCAGCAGATTTCAATCTGTCCCTGACTTTCATAGGAAAAAAGAAAATTAAAAAAGAAACCCCCAAACCTCTGTCTCCAAAACCTGCTGAGTCCTCTAAAAACTCTACATATAATATTTTGATTATCCATAACAGGGTTGTGTGTGGGACATAGCAGATGTTTTTTATGCCGCTTTAAACCAAACTGATCCCAGGAACAGGATTTTCTAAGTGTGTTCTTAGGACATAGCTCCTCCCTGAGTCCTCCTTCCTGAGACCCCACAGCCAGAAACAGAGATTAGTACTGGCTTTCCCAGCTCTCCAGGAGTTCCAGCTTATATTTCTGTCTGCATCACACCCTTGCAGGCCCTCTACTTCATCATTTACCACCTCAGGGATAAATAACTATTAAAATACATAGCAAAGCGATTGTGTAATGTTTGTAAAAATAATCACGCTTTACTTGAGATGTGCAAGAAAATCTATAGAGCCAAAGAATGCAACAGTCAAGCCTATTTGTACTGCTTCTGGTTCTTCACTGTCCTTTGTCAGACCTTTCCAAATCCTCTTAGGACAACCCTTTTTCACTTTCTCACCCCGGAGAGGGTGTTGCAACATCAAATTTATCCTTTCTTCTGTAGCTCCCCTTCACAGCTACTTGACTCATTAAAAAGGGTTTTCTTCTGCAGAGGTGTGTTCCCTTCTTGATTTTTTACCTTCCCAAGCTTTCTTTGCAAAGAGCTTCTTAGCCCTTCCTCTAAGGGAATTCTTGTCCCTCAGTTCCCAGAGAATCTGCATAACCTGACCTTCTCCAGGATGGAGCAATTCCTTTGTTATCTGACGATAACAAGCCCATTCAGGTGCCAACAGTCTCGAATAGTCCATCTATTCACAGACAGAGAAACCAGTTTCCCTCTCTTCTTTCCAGTGCAACATTTGTGAGATAGGGGCAGAAGAGAAGGTGGTGTTAGAACACAAGTGTGGAAATGATCTGTAAAACGAACCTTCCTCTCTGGTGAGGGAGGTGTTTCTGTCGAGGAACTGCTGGGACCCTGGAAAGGCAGTGCCACTCCACGATGTGCTATGGAACTCATGTAAGATGTTTCTCTGCAGCACAGAACCTCAGATATTTGTAAAACAGAAATGGCGCTTTCCCGACCTGTGGGAAGCTTCCCTTCTGAGGATGGTGATTGGCACCAATGAGCCTTATTAATAAAAATTTGAAACCCAAAAAAGAAACAATTCATGTCTGGGCATGAGAACCCACTCAGGCAAAAGGGCTCCCAGGCCAGCCAGCAGAGAGTACCTTGGGAAGAGCTACAGGACAGGATGAGGAGCTACCAACATCACTCCAGGAACCTGCTCCAAGAGGTTATTGCAATGTCAGGATGAGGTCAAAGCCCAGGGGAGAGTTTCAGCACACAGAGAAATAAAACAAAAGCACAACAGAGTTTTGCTTAGGGTACAGATTTGCACCACGAGGGATGGAGAAGGACCAAGAATGGAGCCAAGGGAAGAGGAGACAGTGCAGAAGATCTGGATGTTTCAGTGAAGGAGAGCAGTGTAGGACATGTGTTAGTGATTTTTTTAGTTACTAAGGCAGTTTAGTTCCAGTCAACAAAAGCCACATTACAGATCCTGTATGCTACACCCTGAGCTATGTATATGCAATTATGCCAGTGGCCAGCAAGCACCCACACTGCTTCCTTCTGCTTTTCAGATACTCAGGACACTTCAAGAGGATGAGCAAGAATTACAGCGAGGCAAACTCTGACCAAGCACAAGGATTCTTAACAAAGAAACAAAAATTAACTTCTTAAACTTTCTTAACAAAGGTTCTTTACAAGGTTCTTCCACCTGATGCTGGTGTAGCACTGAGGCATTACCCAGAGGGACTGGGATCTCCATCCTTGGATGTCTTGGCTGCACAAGGCCCTGAGCAGTCCAATCCAGCTTGGGAGGTGGCCCTGCTGTGAGCAGTGGACTGGACTAGATTAATTCCAACCTTGCTCTTAATAAGAGCAGTGTTTCCCTCAGACCTGTGTCTATTTAGGTGCAGTAAAACATCTGGAAGGCAGCATAGGTTGTGCCTAGGAAGTTGTGCCTCCCTGTTAACTCCAGCTCCAGCTCCAGATTCAGGGAAAGCAGCAGTGGAGCAAGAGGGTGTCTTAGCTGAGAGTAAAAAGCCAAATGCTGCTGGGGTGGGGTAGCAGAGCTGCAGAGAGGGGAGGACATTTTCCTTGGACACCCCTGGGGAGATGCACCCCTTGAGAAAGCACTCACCATTGCCCAGCTGCTGCTGAAGTGTTCTGCCCCTGTGGAGTGATGGAGGAGCTTGGGAGCTCTCCAGGGGCAGCAGCAGCAGTGGATTTCACAGACACCTATGAGAATTTCTGTCCACTTCACCAGGAGGGCAGCTATCACTTCACCAGCCCTCCTGACTCTGCCCAAATGACCTTCTCACCCACATCAGGAGCTGTGCCCAGACCAAACAAGAACCTCCTCAGACTTTGGATGGAACTCAGACAAAGCACACATGACTTTGACCATGCCTAACAAGACACCTCAGTCAGCCAAAACCTGACTGTGTGTAAATGCTGGGAGCTGAGATCTGAAATAGCTGAGGGCTGAGCTTGGAACAAGGATGTTTGTCACCCTCCTGCACAGAGGGACAGTGTCTGAGCTCCTGGTTGCCCACTGCTCACTGAAATGCCCAGCAAAGCCTCACCACGGGCAGGAGCACTGAGCAGAAGGATTTGGGGAAGCCAGGGATGCTGAGGAGCTCATAGGTGACAGGGTTTTCTCACTGTCCACACTGTCTGAATTCTCAATAAAGCCATTTATTCAAAAGCCATGTGGCACCTGGCCAGTGACTGAGGGCTCTGGCTATAAGTGCCACTGTGAAAAGGGGCAACACCTTCCAAAATGCTTCAATTTGACCACTATAAAATGCATAGTTTTGGGGCATACTGGGGCTGGAACATTCCCTAAAGAGAAGCAGAGAAAAAAGAAGCAAATGATAGCACTGTGTTCAGGTGGTCATTAATATTATATGCAATGTAGTATTTTAGGCTATTAATATTTTAAAAGCAAATTATTTTCCCCTGTGTAGATGTAATCGACTCAGAGTTGAGTAGTAAAATATCCTGATTGTTTATCCATGGGAATAGCTTTTAATTCAGTAGTTTTGGAGGAGGAAATTACAAGTAAAATAGTTTACCTCAGTAGAGAGAATTTATTTACACAGTTTTATTTTGTGATACTATTGTTTTGAGGGGTTTATGTGTTTGTCTCTTTGTCAGGCAATAAAAGTTTATTCTATTTCTTTGTCTGATCATGTTAAGAAGACAAAAATCAGCAGATCTATGGAGTATTTCAGTGTCCCTGGAATACAAAGAGGACATCCAAAATACTGGTTGAGAGCCTTATATTTCTTCATGGAAAATTTTTGACACTTTCACAGAGGTGACAAGATAAACTGTTGTTCCTTCAAAAAATACACCTTTTTTCAGAATTTGGATGTACATTACACATCTGCACACAATGAGAGGTCCAGCTCATCCCCATCCCACAGTCATTCACAAGGCTTCCAAACCAAAATCCCACCCTGATGAAGCTCCATATAAGATATCTCACTCCTTGGCAGACAATATATGCCTCATATGTTTCAGCAAACTATTCAATGTGGGACCCAGTGTCAGGATAATTCTGTCACTGCAGATTAACAGAATCATTGCACTTACCTTTCAAATACAGCTGCTCTCCTGGGAGTAAATACTGTGATTATTTAGCAATCCACTGCACTGTTAAAACAAATAAAATATGCCCTTCCTAAATCTCCATAAAATGAGCAATTTTCTCTTAACACCTTGCTTTCCTATTCCTTGTTTGCATAGACCTGGGCATGCTACACATGTGTATGAAATGTAAAATCTTTTACTCAGTGTAGACAGAAACCAAATAAAATGGAATTGAAGCTCCACATTTGTTTCAGTAAGAGCAGAACCACCTGAGAGACCACAGAGAAAAGACTGAGCAGAGGGAGGGAGGGAGGGAGGGAGGGAGGGAGGGAGGAAGGAAGGAAGGAAGGAAGGAAGGAAGTGTCGGAAGGAAGTGTCGGAAGGAAGTGTCGGAAGGAAGGAAGGAAGGAAGTGTCGGAAGGAAGGAAGTGTCGGAAGGAAGGAAGGAAGTGTCGGAAGGAAGGAAGGAAGGAAGGAAGGAAGTGTCGGAAGGAAGGAAGTGTCGGAAGGAAGGAAGGAAGGAAGGAAGGAAGGAAGGAAGGAAGGAAGGAAGGAAGGAAGGAAGGAAGGAAGGAAGGAAGGAAGGAAGGAAGTGTCGGAAGGAAGGAAGGAAGGAAGGAAGTGTCGGAAGGAAGGAAGGAAGGAAGGAAGGAAGGAAGGAAGGAAGGAAGGAAGGAAGGAAGCTATGTCACAGCAAGATGCTCTAAAAATTGGAGATCAGCTGCAGTTTTGGGGACAGTAAATCTTTTATTGATAAATCTCAACAGTCTGAAAAGAAAAAAAAAAAAAAACTTGCACATTTAATGCTGAAGCCATTCTTGAACTAAGGATTGATACAAACATGCCAGCAGGTAGGGAATGCAAGAGGTTAACAGCAAAGCCATTTTAAGCAGAAAAGGAAGCTGATTCATAGGCAGTGAGAAGACAAAAAAGGGGGGAGGGGGATTGTCACCTTGTGATTCTATCATATTATTAATGATGAAATAGATATGAGCAGTTCATACCTGTAATTTAGCAGAACCTTGCTTGCTCTTTCAAACATCTACACCAAAAGCAGAAAAACAAAAAACCCAAACCCAAGAAAAGAATGGCAGCGTCTCTGTACAGTTCTGCATGCCAGGGTAAAAAATGTAACTTTCCATGGACTTCCTGGCGCGTGGGAGGCACCTGTTCCCTGTTCCCTGTCCGAGCAAACGAGCGCAGCCTTATCACCCTGCCCCCCCGGAGAGGAGCGCGGCGGCTGCGAAGGATAAGGCAGTAATGTCAGCCTGGGAATTCTTTGGGCTAAATGTGATGAATTTATCGAGTCTTCCAGCATAAAACATCAATCCCAGGTACATGACCATCCTTGTAGCTTTTTTTCAGACTCCTTTCCCATCTCGCCTAATAAAGGAATCTGACTGGAGCTGTGCACTCTTTGCACAAACACAGTTTCTAATTACTGCTCTGAAAAAGTTTAAACTGGGGAATGAGAAAGGTTAAAGAAGAAACTTTGCACAAAACAGAAAGGAGCAATTAATTAAAAATATATTAACCAATCACACGGAATTCATTAGTTAATGCTGTTAACTATTGAGCCTGCATAAAATCACCCTGTAAAGGTGAGAATAGTTTTATTACAGGGTATGTTTCACCTGCTCAATACCTTGTGTTGTCTAATGCAGCTGTTAATCATAAAGTTGCCAGCACACAGTTATTTAGAATTGAAAACTACCCTGTATAATTTAAAACTCCTTGAAAATACGTGGATGATACCCAGAAGATCCTGTGCTATTCACATTCTTTCCCAGTCTTTCATCAAAAACCAGAGGAAATAAAAGATAATTTTTATCATGTTTTTCCTGTTGAATGCACAGCATGGAATTATGAGATTTACCTTTGAATGGCTAAAACCCAGATAAATTAACAAAAAACCCAAACAAACCCAAATCACCAAACTAGACTCCTTCCAGTGACTGAAGCTGGAATAACTTTATTTCAAATCTATTGCGCATTTTCTTATTCATGGTGTTTGTTTGCTTTTGGGGCTTTCCTCAGCTTGGACAGGGGAAACACGTTCATCTGTTTCTTTTTTGGCTTCCAGTCGGTTTCACTTTCAGATTCTCATGTTTCACACTCCAGCCTTCAGGTTTCAAGCACTGCAAAGGAATACTTATTCCATTTAAACAAACAAAAACCCCGCGGCCGCCGGGCGCACTCACACCGTGTCTATTGCTCTGCAAAGCTTGAGCCCATCCTGTCCCCTGAAGCATCTTCCTGATGGTTCTCTGAGGAAAATAAATAAAATAAATAGGAGTGATGACGAATTTAGGATTAATTTAAAAACCCCAAGAGCTCTGCAGCACTCTCCAACAGAGGCCAATAAAATATCACTGCATATTATCGATTACACGATAACCGCGCGTCGGGTTGCTGATGAGGAGCGGTGACACCGGACTCGGTGCCCCGCAGAAGTGTCCCAAGACGCAAATGATGCCGGCGGTGTTGCCACCCGGCGGCTGCGGTGGGGTTGGGAGCAGCGCAGCCCCCTTCCCTCGGGGCTGCAGGGATGGCAAGGAGGAGCGGCTGTCCCGGAGCGCGGCTCCCCCGGCGGGCTGGGCGCACATCCCCGCGACGTTTGATTCAATCATTTATGCTTTTAAATGGGCCAGGCAGATCAGCAAAAGAAGGGGAGGGAGTGCGAAAAGGATGGGTTTTGCTGCTGTACTGTTGCATTATTTTTTGTTATTATTTTTTTTCCCTTTTTGGGGGGCTGGTTTTTTTTTTTTTTTTTTTTTTTGGTGGTTTTGTTTTTGTTTTGGTTTTTTTGTTTTTGGTGGGTTTTTTTTTTTGTTTTTTTTTTGTTTTTTGTTTTTTGTTTTTTGTTTTTTGTTTTTTTTTTTCTGTTTTGTTTTGGTTTTTTTCCGGAGGAAGGGTGGTATTTAACATATGGCACTCGGTAATCTCTACACGGAGGCTGTTAAAACATCTGCTGCCTCCAAACGCATGCGGCAGCGCCCGTGGGCACGGGGACAAGGCGAAGGGGCAGCGCGGGCACTCTGGCTTCCGCGGCCGCGGGCCCCTGGCTCCCTGCCTGCCGGCCGAGCTTCCCAGGAACGGTGTTCTCCCGCTGGAAACGGGCACCCAGCGCATAGAAGCCGTCGCACCGGGAGGAAGTGTTTTGGTTGTTTTGGTAGGGTTCTTTTTTTTTTTTTTTTTTTTTGCACGACGTTGCTACAGATCAGTGGCACCTCTGCGTGCAGAGCTGGCACGCTTCCATTCATTATTGATTTAGGGAGGGGTTTTTTTCCCTAACGGGACATCCCCACCACACGCCAGCACCGTGGCCCGCCCGCGGTGCCCTCGGCTGCTCTCCCGGATGCCGCCCCATCGCGGGGCGCGGGGCCCCCGCATCCCTTCCCCGCCGTGCCCCAGACATCACCCCACTTCGGAAAGTCGCTGCCGGACAATCGGGACACCCGTTGTCCTCCCCCCCGAAACCCACATAAATCACAATCGCTGCATTGTCGGGCTACAAAGCCAGACGGGAGCGCTTATGAATTTAAGTTTGGAGAAGGAAAACGTGCGCTGACACAACACGCTCCCTGTTCGCAGGAGCAGCCAGGAAGGGGAAATGAATGGTGGAAGTTAAAGAGCCTTTCATTGCGGAGCGCGCCACAGCGGGTCCCGCTCGCCGCCCTCGCCGTGTGCCGGGGGTGCCCCGTCCTCGCCGCCCCTCAAACGCGAGCCTTGCCTGGCACGGCTCTGCCCGGGTCCCGGTACCCCGCGGCTCGGCCGCCGGGGCCACACACGATGCCCGGCGGCTCCCCACGTCTCGGGAGGGAGAGACAATCTCTGCGCCCGGGGGCTGCGCGAACGGGACGAGGGGTGCGCGGGGATGAGTTTGTGGGGAGAACCTGCTCTCGGCTGTCCCCCGCTACAGGGGGATGGGGGCGGGCGACACTCCCGCTTTTGGGCTTTTTGCTGCCCGAGTACCCCTTGCTCCGACGGGCGGGTTCGCTGCGGGGCCGAGTCCCAGCCAACTTTTGCCGGGGCAGCCTTGCCGCGGGACTCCGGCAGAGTCGGCACAGCTGTTCCCACCCCTCCCATCCGCTCTGATGCACAAGGGAGAGCGCTGCCGTGGGAGGGGGCGCCGGTGCCTAACCGCGGGCAAGGACGGCCGCTCGCCCGCCGTGCCCCGGTACCGGCGGACCCCGTGCGGCTGCCGGCTCCGGCGGTGCGGTCAGATGAGAGGGCTCCCTCTCGCCCCATCCCTCCCGGAGTGCTCTCGATGCCCGGGCATCATGCGCCCTTAAAATATAATCTGCCCGGTAACAATCAGCGCGCAGCGGCGAGAGCCCCAGAGCTATTGGCTATGCAAATAGCGGGAGGGGAAGCGGCGCCCCAAAGTCCCCGCTCGCAGTTTTAAGGCGGAATTTTTGTGCCCGCCGCCCCCGGCCCACCCTCCGCGCCGGCCGCCGCCGGGGGGCTGAGGGGCGGCCGCTGCGGGGACCCCGCTCCCCGCGGGGCTGCGGCCGCTCCGCGCCCGCCCCGGTACCGCCTTCCCCTTCGGGAGCCTCCGCTCTGCCGCAGCCGGCAGAGACTTCGCAGAGTTGTCACATTTTGCAGGCGGGGAGCGACTACCGGCGAAGTGCGAGCCGGGTGGAAGTCACCCTGTGTGGGACATAACTGCTCTCACCTCCCCCCTCCTCCCCAGCCAACCTTTCTCCCTCCTCCCTCCCTCCCTCCCTCCGCTGCGTTTCCTAGAAAGTTATATCAGTGTGGCCATGCAACGCTAAGACGGTTCGCCTGCTCGAACCACGAATGTGTGCCGGAGGAAGTAGCGGGGTGGTTGTGAGATTTCGCCCCGAAGACGCCGCGGAACCCCCACCCCTCAAGTGCTTTTTGGGGGGTTTGCTGTTAGCGGGGAGCTCCGTCCCCCTCCGGCTGCAGGTTTAAGGAGGTGCCGGAGCAGGGAGAGCGAGACATGGATCTGGCACCCTGCTATGCCAGGGCATTTCATACTTCGCCCCCATCGTCTGGGTGGGTACCGAGGGGCGCCCACAGTTCCTTGCAATAAGAGAAGGAGAGGGAAATTGATCGGGACGGGGTCCCTCAGAAGGCAAGTGTGGAACGGGTTTAATTTGGTTGCTGGAAGGAAGCAAAAGAGAAGCTGTCATTTGTGTCTGTGTGTCCCTATACGAGGGCCTCCTGGTTCCTTGTTAGCTTATAGAGAGGGGAAAAAAAAAAAAAAGAGAGCGTTTGATGTTACGTCTGACCAGCTGCTGTTCTCCATAATAACAAGAGAGAGAACTGCCTGCCCTGGCGAGTTGCGTCACTTCGCTTCAACTTTAGGCTAGAAATCAAGAGAGGCAGGGACAAGTTTCAAGGGAGGCAGGAGCGAGCTGGAAAGCCCTGCCGTCTTCCTCCCACCCACCTACCCCTCCTCCTTTACCCCTCTCCTATCCCCACCCCCTTCCCCCCCTCAAAAAAAAAAAAAAAAAAAAAAAAAAAGAAAAAAAAAAGGAAAAAACCTTTCCCATCAGAGAAAGAGGGAGATCTCTTTGGAAACATGGAGCTGCTGTGCTGCGAGGTGGATCCCATGAGGAGAGCTCTGCCTGACCCGAACTTGCTCTACGATGACCGCGTTTTGCACAACTTACTAACCATAGAGGAAAGGTATCTGCCTCAATGCTCCTACTTCAAGTGCGTCCAGAAGGACATCCAGCCCTTCATGAGGAGGATGGTGGCCACTTGGATGCTGGAGGTTCGTACACCCCGGCCCCTCGGAGGGGGTGAGGCAGAGCGGCCGCGGGCAGCACCCCGGCCCCTCTCCCCTTGCAGCCCCTCGCTCTTCTGGTCACCGGGTGCCTTCTTCTTGTCGATCCCCTCTGCTCCTTGTCCCCGTCCGGAGCCCAGCCGGTGCGGAAAGGGGCGCGGGGGACACCGACAGCCCGGGGGGGACGTCGCCCCTTCCGGGGGGCTCCGGGAGCGGGGTGCAGGAGGGGAGGAAACGCGGCGTGGTGGTGGTGGGGGGGGAGAGTTGGAAAAGTCATTTGCAATTAAAAGCAAAGAAAATCCGCCTCCGGGAACGCTTGTGATTGAGGCATTCCTGGGAAAAAGGAGCAGCACGCGGGGCAGGGCGAGGGTCGGGGGGTGCCCCGTGTGCCCCGCGTTGTGCCCGGCGAGGGTTCCGTGCCCACGTATGCAGTGGGGAGGACGTGCCTTCTTCTCGCCATGTTGCGCTGCATGCGGACTCTGCTCGCAGGCGCCGAGCGCGGCTGCCCCCGCTGCTTCCCAGGGGGCTCGGGGGTGCCCCCCGGCCCCGCGGAACGGGACTCCCGGTGTGTCGG